>NC_137816.1:2223253-2653253 GCF_963921795.1 Nannobrachium achirus | reverse complement strand
AAAATGACTGCAAAACTTAAAAAATAAATTAATAAAACTGCGGTCGCGTGCAAATTGCGAGCACCCCCTGCTGCTCAGGGCTAGCTAGATCCGTGTCTGGTATACAGTACATAGACTGTATAAAAGATATGGACAAAGCAAAGCCATTAGTTTCTATGCAGCGCAAATGACACAATATGGGTCCTTGGCATGGGTGTTGCCATCATAGATTGTAAAGGCACCAGGGGATGCTATTGGCTGCCAACGGTCACGTGCAAACGCAGGGATACATGGGAGAATGTGATCGGAGCCTCCCGAAATACAGCACACGAAGAAGATCAGTTTAGTTGGCCACGCACCCCGCAACTTTATCATAAATTTTAACATAAATGGGACCTTATTTTCACAAAACGCATATCATCGTGATTGAAAGGCAATTTTTAACTAGCGATAGGAACCATAAAGTATGTATGAAAGTGTTAATTAAGGTTAGAAAACGAAAGGGGAAAATGAATGGGGTCCAATGGAGAACAATTCTTTTTGCGATCGGCCGGGGGGGAAAACAGCGCAACTAGCGGCCAATCATAGGAAGTTTTAGTTCCGTATTGGGCTCATTTTAAATCGGCGGAACTATGAGTATGTCTCTGTGAATTGAATACACAGGACCACCATGGAAACAAGCCCTCACAGCTTTTTATGTTATCCTTTCAGCATTATTGTATAAATGCACCTCTGTACTTTTTACAAACTGTCAATTAAGTATTCAATCAATCAGTGTTAATTTTGCGGGCCTAAAACTATGACAAAAACTGTCCAGCGACTACCTTTTTTCAAAGACAAAAAATGTATAAAAACTAAGCCACGAAGACTAAAAATATGACTAAATATATTGAAATTTCATCAACATTTATAAACTAGACTAAAATGTTAGGGAGGGACTAGTGGAGAAGAGAGCCAGTAGAACTAAATGATGTGTTTCGCTCTGAAAACAGCATTTGTGACCTTGTAGATTTGTTAGGTCCGCCAAATGTTTGTCGTCAAAATTTGACTAAAAAAGTGTCAGATGATGAAAATAGACTAAAACTAAATGTCGTTTTATTCAAGACTGACTAAACTAAATCAAAATTGGCTGTCAAAATTAACACTGCAATCAATGAGAAACAGCCCACATTTTAAAAACAAGGAGGGAAAGGTGGGGTGGTTGATTGTGTAGCCTGCCGTTATCTGGAAGGACAGCCTGTGCTTGTGGAACCGTACTGTACCGTACAGAGAAACCAGTGGAGGGGAGCATCTGAAGAGCAACTTGGGGGCGTGAAGTCATCACAAAGAAAAGAAAAGACATTTGGTGAACAGATGGCTCTTCTTAGTGGGCTCTTAATAATTCCTTTACTTTCCTTCTACAGTAGACAGGCCCATTTTGAATGATCACGGGAGAGAGACAGATAGCGAGAGAGATGGATGGACGGAATGAACCAGCATGATTTTCATTCTTAACACCCTATCCTCCTGATGATGGACTCCATGGCCTTGTTAATAATTCATGGGCTGTGTGGGGGCCTTGGCCACTATGCTGGCTTCCAACTGTACAGAGAGACGCAAGAGAAATGGGGAGAGGAATTGTTTATGTTTGTACTCTCTCACTCATTTCATGCCTCCACCGGTGGATAGCCATAGCTGCAAGCATTATACTTCAGGGTACAGTATGTAAGTACTGCAAAAATATAGAGATGTAAAATAAAGTAAGGTTTAATTAAAGGTGTAACACGGTATCAAGCAACCACAGTTCTGAACTGTAGGCCTTTCCTTTTAATACCATGCCCACTAGAGATGTGCAGATGTAGTCCAGTCATTTTAGGGTTAGACCTGGAACAAATTGCAATAGTAGCAAACTCAACTGATTTTGTATCCTCATTATGTCCTTAGTGAGGGAAAAAAAGTCCCAAGGAATCCCACCGGGGCAAAGTTTTGAAAACGACCTATCTACCTTCAATTACTATACACTACAATATAACGGAAAAAAATGACTGAAAAAAAATCTGCTTTAAGTGGGATATGAGGGGTCAAACTAGGTGTTTTTAATTATTCTGAATCCATTGCAAGCATTTGTTTTGCATGAAAAACATTCCTTGGGCTAAAAACGGACCCCAAAAGACTGAAAATTGATGAAAATTGATGAAAATTGACGTTTTGAGTGGCCATTTCTGGCCCAAGGAATGTTTTTCGTGCAAAACAAATGATTGCAATGGATTCAAAATAATTAAAAACCCCTAGTTTGACCCCTCACATCCCACTTAAAGCAGATTTTTACAAAATCAGTTGAGTTTGCTACTATTGCAATTTGTTCCAGGTTTGGCCTAATTTTGGCCTAAAATGACTGGACTAATGGGCTCTGACCTCATCACCAGAATCGACACGTACATAAGAACGGGTACACATTATTGCGTATCATTATTTTATGCTTTAAGTATTGAAAAATACCAGATCTACAAGCTCACAGCGTGGCACCGAGTGCCGCGCTGTGAGCTTGTAGGTCAACACATTTAAGTTCCTTCCCTTGTAGTAGGCTGACATCGAAGTGGAAAAACAGGTGAACTTAAGAAATATCCAGGGCACTCTGCTCAGTTTTTTTAAAGCCTTTTTTTTGTCATGGCTTTGCTTGGCAAAGTTATAAAACGCACATGTGACCAATGCGTTTCGGCTCAAGCGCCTTCATCAGGGTCCAATAAGTTCACCCGTTTTACACACTTGGATGTCGGCCTACTGCAAGGGAAGGAGCTTAAATGTGTTGACCCATATTAATTATAGTTTGCTTAGTTGACCACTTAATTACAGTTGTATACCAAAGTAAAATCTTACATTGTGTTGACTGGAAGCAGTCCTGTGAGGAATATGATTGAATTGCTTGAATTGACCACAGGCATCAAATATGATTTTGTAATAAATCAGATCCTGGAGGGGGGAAAAAGATTTTAGATCTGGAATGGCCTTCATTTAGTCGGCTGCCAGTGTTGTATAGCAACGCTCCCCCAATGAATAGGTCTGTCTCACCTGCCACTAAATCTGCAAAAATAATAACCTACAACCAGCAGTGAAATAGCCTCTTCCTGAATTTTCATTTCTTTTCACTCCATTATTCAGTCAGAATTTCTGAAAGCCCTCTCAGTGCAGCCATTTTCTGAGATGGGGACGTTGCCAAAGTGGGACTCTTATTCGCGATTGGTTCGTACTGGATCATCCCCATCAGGGCGGTTAGATTTTTTTATCTTTTTCTCCCTTTATTGATAGTATACAGTAGATTGACAGGATATGGGGAGGGAGACAGGGTGTAACACCAAAGATTATTAATTAAGGAAGACCATCCCAATTGGAGCCACTAGAGTGGTATGGTACACACACGGAAGACAAATCCTACAAATGTAGTAGTAGTAGTATAAGTGGGCGTCAGTGTGTGGCGGCAAATCTCGCGGCAAATCTCGCGAACGTCCTATGTTTACTGGTGCTAGAACCTGCGAGAGTGTGTTGCTGGGACAGAGAAAGGTTGATAATAAAGTTGATTCTGTCGTGATTTGACTCTCCATTTTAGTATAAAAATCTTGACAATCGGGTCCAAATTTTAATTCAGTGACCATGAAGCTAAAGAATTCCTTTCAATATTGTTAAACAGACTGAAGTGAAAACAACTTTAAATTGTTTCAAGACATGATTAATTCTTCAACACTATTTCAAGTTCATGCAATCTTCTATTTAATCTGTAGCATTGGGGTAGGGTGTGAGTGGGCAGGGTAAGGATTGCCGACTGCCAATATTTAAAGTGCAAAGATTATACTCTATTTTGTTTTGCTTACATAATAATAGGCCTGTGACGATTCACTTTTTCCCGATTCGATTCGATTTCGATTCATTGGGTGACGATTCGATTATATCACAATTAATTGCGCTATCCTGCGATTTGCGATTCGAATCACGATTATTGCGATTTTTCCCCAAAAATTACAGCTTTTTTATATTGAAACATTTTAAAACAATTCTAAACAATATAAAACATTAAAAGTTATATACTTCAAAATCAATGCAGCCAAATCAGGGCTCCAGACTAACTTTTTCATAGGTAGCACTGGTGCCACCTACCTTTTCATTGTAGCACCACCAGAAATTAGGTAGCACCATCTTTTTCTTTGTATAGTGATAGCCTTATCATGCTGGTGATAGTTGTGTTCATTTCCATACCATAGTTTGCCTTGATGTAGGCTAAAGATTAACAATGACCCAAACTTTTTGGGTTTCTCTGCATGAACAGCCGTAGTTGACAAAACACTAAGGCTGTGTATTTTAGGAAAGCCTTCAATATTCAATATAGTGTTGAATACCTCGATAACAATATGTCTCATGATAACTACAAAATGCTGTATTAGCCTATGTATTTTTGCTTCAAGTTAATTGAAGCTAACTAATTAATTCAAGAAAAAATAACAAATATCTAGCCTAAAGGCCCATTCCCACTGGGCCAAACAAAATATCTGCCACATTCAAAGTGGATGGTAGATACAGATGAAAATAATAATAATCTGCCACAGATATTTATTCTATCTGTGGACGATTTCTTTTTTTTTTTATCTATATCTACCATCCACTTTGAATGGAAAAATATCTGGAGAAAGAGATTTTTTTTAATCTGTTATCTGGCCCAGTGGGAATGAGCCTTAACAGAGGCAATATAACTGTAATACCTAGAACTTTGACTTTCAGTTGCATTAATGCACAACGTAGGCTACTGTAGACTAAATGAAATAATAATATTAATTTAGGCCTAGTGCCATTCAGGATGGAAAAATAAAACTGTCCTTTTGGAGTGAAGTAGAAGTCAGTTTCAAGAGGAGATACTGGGAAGTAGCTGGCTACTTGATATCATAGAAAGCATTCACTTGGACACACACACGCACGCACGCAGCACGCATGCACTAACAACACAGAACACATGCTACGTCAAAGACAGAAAAGTTTAGCAGGTGCGTTCATTTCAGCTGATTGTCTATGAAGTAAAAAAATGCGCATTTTGGAACTTAACGTTACGAGCCACAGCTGTTTCGCACGTAACAGTAGTTTAATGTCTCTAACTTGAGGTTGAAGACATACACGAGCGATTCAACCCGTACAGCTCCATGGATTATAGATTATCCAGTTCGAGGTGACAACAGCAAAAGCATGGTTATACAAAGAAAGGTTAGTAGACTATTTGAGAATTGAGATCTCATCTATCCATGGTGAGCGAGAGAGAAAGAGAGTGAATCTGTCGCTCCACGATGAGTCTCCGCTATAGTTAAGTGTGTGTGTGTGTGTGTGTGTGTGTGTGTGTGAGAGAGAGAGAGGAGGAGCAACGAGCGAACGAGGCTCTTCTGCACAGCAGCAGGCAGAGAGCAGAGAGAGAGAGGCGATCCTCCAGCATTTATTCTTTTTTACTCATCCTCCAACCAGGTCGCACCAAAGGGAGAGAGAGAGAAATAAAATCGGGAAAATCGATTCTGAACTTTGAAAATCGATTAATTGAATCGCCGGCCTTAACATCGCGATAATATAGTGAATCGATTTTTTTGCACAGGCCTACATAATAACATCATCAATGATGGAGACAGAATGTTATGGAATTTATTAATGACCAGAGTAAAGACTAGGTTTCAGATTAATATGAATTATAATATTTTAATCGATTTGGATTTCTTTTTTTTATCATAGAACTGACAGCCCCACCTGCTACAAGATTCTCTGGGCGTATATCTCTACCAGGGGTATATGCAAAATAGATACATCCCTACGGTCGTTAGTGCAATTACTTTTGGCTCTGTGTTTAGAGGCCCCTCAATGTGTGTTCCAAATCTTTAAATCGGAAATGCTTTTTGTGCATTTTTTGTAAAGATAGGCAGCTCTCTTAAACTTTGGAAGGCAATCATATCCAATTGGAATTGGAATATGACAAATCTGAATCACATGACTCCAGAGATGTGTAAAATGAATCCTGGACAAAATCTGTAGTAGTAACAAAAATGTGTGATTTGAAGAAAATGATAAATGGCAGAGCATATAGTTGTGTGGAAATGGCCCATGTGGGCAGTTGTGTCATTCCTGATGACAGAATCCAGGGGAATTTTGTTTTTGATTGTACGATCTACGGTTCAAGAGAGACACTGACCAAAATGTAAAGTGGTCGGTTACAGCAGTGGTTCTCAACCACTGGTCCGGGGACCACCAGTGGTTCTTGAGGGGGTTCCAGGTGGTCGGCAGCTAAATGGAGAGTTGGTTTCATTTTACGGTTTGCCTGTTATCTCCTATGGTACCACATCAATACAGCATGGAATTGTGGACAAATTTGCATCCAACAATAACAAAATATTCTAATTATTGGGTCTGAGAGGCTAAATCTCATCAAATGTTGGTCAGTGGCTCCAATACTAAATAAATAATAGACCTTGATATGAAAAGGGTTGAAAACCACTGTGTTATAGGGCCACCATGAAGCATATTTGAAAAGTTTAAATTATGTGCCTACAGATGAGGTTATTACAAGGAATTGTGTGGGGCAAGGCTTTGATCAGTGTCTATGAATTTGCACAAGTAAAACTTTTTTCTGCATGCAGCCTCCCAATTACCGGCCTGATACAGCCAGGGTTCAAAGACTTCCTTCTTCCTAACAGATAAGGAAATTAAAAGAGCTCAGACGAACTTCTGCATTTTGTTCAGTTAAAGAGACAGAGACATAGATCACTTCATAACAGCTATAAAACGATGGGGAGAAATTCAGTGATGGAAAAAGTACTATTTTTTTGAACACATCCACTGCTAAACAAGTCCAGGGATGTGTTAACTGGTTACCATGGTAACCGATAGACCCCCGCGCTCCCACGGGTGGGGGTGAAGGACAAAACTCAATTTCCCATGAAGCCTCGCGAAAGCCGCTTTTGGTGACTTCTGTCTCCCCATTGAATTGTACACATCCTGGCCAGCAAGGGCGAGCTCCCAGAGCGTCCCAGTCCTAAAGACGCGTCCTCCCCCCACACCCCCACGCCCCCACCGGTGTGCTCAAACTCGTTGGGAAAAACGCGCACGCAGCATCTCACCACCGTCTTCCCGTGAAGAGGCCAGGCTAGCAGGTTAGCATTTAACCAAGTTAGCATCACCAGCGTTGCTCCGTCCTCACGGAAAGACGGAGCGTCCGCAGGTTAGAATTTCCAGCGCCGAGCTCCAAAAGCGTCGGCAGGTTAGCATGTCACCAGCGTTAGTTTTACTGAGGTTAGGGTTAAGGTTAGGCGGGGACTTAGCCAGTACGCCACTGTGTACAAGTCCGCGGAGAGGCCGCGTCTAATCTACGTTCCGTGAGCTCATCCTGGTTGCAGAAGAATGGCTATATCTCCGATTCTTTTCCCACATCGCGCGTTTGATCAAACCGGCCCCCCAACAGTATCAATACTGCAATGTAGAAATACATTTTACATGTTACAAGTAAAAATCCGGAATTCTAAGTTTTCTTGAGAAAAAGTACAAAAGTATTGGTATCAAATAGTACCAAAAGTAGAAAGAACACATCATGCAGAATGTCCCAAGTTTTCAAATGTATAAAAATCTTTTGAAAACAGAGCTTGTACATTGGCTATTTTCAAATGGCTGAAACGTATACAGTATATGGCTAAAGGGGTTAATGTATGTTTTATAACAATAATCAAAATCTACAAAGTAACTAAAAGTTTCAAAAAATTGTAGTGGAGTAAAAGTGCAATATTTGCCTCTGAGATGTAGTAGAGTAGAAGTAAAATTATTGAAAAGTGGAAATACTCCATTAAAGTAAAAGTACCTCAAAACTGTACAGTACTTGAGTAAATGTACTTAGTTACTGTACACCACTGTAAAAATGTATGAATTGTGCAGGCACTCACCCCTATTCCATTTACCAAGAAACTGTCAACTAGCTCGACATCCTGTTGATGATGACCACCGCAACCCAGTCCAGCGCTGGCTCTTCTGGTTAAACTTGCAGACAAAGCATACGAACCTGTAACAGGAACAAAGTGAACTCCATTAAAGTGATTGTCAAATAAGCATTCAGAACGGGTACACTATATTGTGTATCATTATTTTATGCTTTAACTATTGAAAAATAGCAGATATACAAGCTCACAGCGCGGCACCGAGTGCCGCGCTGCGAGCTTGTAGATCTGCTATTTTTGAAAAATCGTGACAATTAGAATTTTGGCCCGATTCTATAAGTGTCTTTTGAATCCTTCTAAGATTTTTTGAAAAACCTATGTTTCTGTGTCAGCAACCTGGCTAGCCATCGTCAAAGAAAAGGTCCTTTTCACTTAACTGGAGCTCACTTAGTTTGTTCTTGAGAGACTACTATGTCAGTGGTGCTCAAACCTTTTCACGTGAAGGACCCCCAAAATAGTATTTATTTGGCCACGGACCCCCATCTCAAAATATCTAGTTCCAGGGACCCCCCCCCCCCAGAAGCAAAATTTGAGTTCACTTTGAAAATAAATATATTCAAAGATTTGCACACATTTTAGCAGATCTACAGGCTCGCAGCGCGCAGAGCCGTTTCTGGGCCCATGGGGGCCCTAAGCGTGATTCTGCTATGGGGCCTTCCTGAAAAAAATAATAGGCCTAATATTTTTTATCATTTTTTAATCCATTTTATAATGGAAATATATATATATATATATATAAATGAATAAATAAAAAACGACAACAACAGGCAACGTATTTTTGCTATGTTTGATTTGTTCTTTTCTTATTTAAATAAAAAAATGAAAACTTCCCCATGGGGTGCTGGAACACCTGCAGCACCCCTAGTTCCCACGCACTGGCAGAGTCCTGCACAGTGGCCACTGTGCCAAATTCACTTTCACTTTCAGCGGTGTGGATGCTCGGAAGCAAAGAAAGTCACCACAGTTTGATCATTCCTTAGTCAATTATGAAGGGATTTCAAAAATTAAAACGTCTCCATATTGCTTGGGAAGTCTACTTCGCAGAGAAACCGTGGCCTTTGCGAGTCGCTAATCGCGGGATTTCGCATCGCGATTTCGGTTTGAAAACGATTAACCATGCAGCAGTAGTTCTTTTCTGCTGAGGAGGGGGCGGTGGGGGGCCTTTTTGGTCGGCGGGGCCCTACGCAGCATGCGTAGTCTGCGTGTACGGTCCGCCGCCGCTGGCAGCGCGGCACTCGGTGCCGCGCTGTGAGCTTGTATATCTGCTATTTTTCAATAGTTAAAGCATTCAATAATTCTAGGCCTAAATGGGTTAAATCAACCCCAACACTTGGCTTATTGCCTGGCTATGGTATATAGACATTACAAGCATGATCTCCAAAGAAAGTTGGGTGAATAAGGCAAACACACTTTTGGCCATTTGTTTATTCCTATGAAGACAATGGCTGAGGAACTGACTCAGTGAGTCTATCCAAAAATAACACTAACATTAGTGTTTTGGTTTTTGAGAAGTAGAAAAGTCAACATTTATGTTTAACAGTTCTAGAAGAAAACAAGCCAGCAACTGAAATCTCTTTAATAATTATATTATTTTTGTAAGCAAACATTATGAGAACAAAAATCAAAACAAACAGAAATAGGTCTACACATCAAATGCTTTGATGACATACAGTACATACAGTACACAGAAATTACTAAAGCACATCCAAATCGGCTGTCTGATTGGATCATCCAGATGTACGATCAATGACGTCATAAATGAAAAACAGTTTGAACAGCAAGGGGAAGGGGAAGCAACAGATAATTAATAACTTCTCTTCTTTATATCCATGTTGATGACATGACTTTAGAGATACTGTGTACCGCTTTGCGTGATTTCAGGGCAAAATCTCTAGGAGCAGTGTCCAAAAAATGTGTTTTGCAAAAATCGGCCTGATGGTGGCGCTAGATGGGACAGATGCATGTTGATGACATGACTATAAAGATACAGTGTACCGCTTTGCGTAATTTTAGGAGCAGTGTCCAAAAATGTGTTTGAAAAAATATCGCCCTGATGGTTGCTTTTACACCTGCATTTATAACGTTTTTGTTTTTTATTCAATGTAGCTTAACCATGTCATGTGATATGCTAGTCACCTTAACAACAAATGTTACTCAGCCCACTACAGAAAGATACTCAGCCCACTACAGAAAACAAATATTACTCGGCCCACTAGAGAGAATGTATTTCCCCAGGAATTCAAAAAAAATAGAGAGAATGTATTTCCCCAGGAATTCAAAAAAAATCACAACTACCACTGACTATTCCCTCAATTCTGCACATTTCCCATACAACATCCAGGCCGACAATGGGTAGGCAGCAATGCTAGCATGGTTTAACAGAACACAGGGTCTTTTGTAATCACGAAACGGACCACAGCATGCACGCAGATTGTGCACGATCTGTGTACCATCATGCACGATGGACACGCATGCGTCCACGTTAAAAGGTAAGAAAACCGCAGCAAATAATGTGAAAATTGCCATTTTTCAGGGCAGTCAATTATGAGTAATGTGTCAATAATTTCTTCATATCTGCCCTGTGCAATTTGGGATTATGAAGCCTTAAAACCAAACAAACATTAAAAGTTGTATTCATGTGTTTAACGCCAAAAGCACAATCAAGTCATTAATCGCAATTATTTGTGTGACAATTAATAGTCACGTAAAATGTCATAATCATGACAACCCCAACACTGGGTACGCCTCATACTAGTGTTACACTCATCTTTCTAAATGAAATCCTTTGACAAAGCTAAAGGGTAAAACGCCAAGCATTGATCACTATACCATGCCGAGAAGCTTTTACACAGACCACGTTTTGTCAGACAAAAAGTGATTGCTGTAATCATTTTTGACCAGGTCTGACTTATACTGTACCATCAATACTCGCAAATGAATGCACCATAAATGATGAGGAAACAAATGCATATTTATTTAGCAAAAAATGATCAATTCACAGGCATTTAACAATGAGGTCATTAACGTACCGCTGCCATAACGTGCCGCTGCCAGTTTATCACACAGCCAAAGTGCAGAGAGCGACGTTAATACTTTACTCTGCGATTAATCTTGGCCATATACAATTTCCGATCAGCTCCATGTCTGAAGTGGCTGTTAAACTAAATATGGTGCTACATCACAATGTCAACGAGAGCCTATTGATTTCTTTTTTCATAAAACATGGCTATTGACAAAGCAATTAAAGTAGGTATGAAAATAGTTTATATACCAGCTGGTCAATCCAACAGAAGCTGTTGCACCCACTGCAGTTTCTACAGAGTGCAGAGGAACAAAGGGAGAGTACGTTGAGCCAAGAATAATCCGAGGCAGAGAGAGGGCAGACAAGTGCATGAGTTAACCCATTTAGGCCCAGGAGTATTGACTACTTTAACCATTGAAAAATAGCAGATATACAAGCTCACAGCGCGGCACCGAGTGCCGCGCTGCGAGCTTGTAGATCTGCTATTTTTGAAAAAAACGTGAAAATGTGTGCAATCTTTGAATATCTTTGACCCGATCTTTGACACGACTTCTAAATCCTTCCTCTAAATCAGTGGTTCTCAAACCTTTTCACGTCAAGGACCCCCAGGTATTTAGCCACGGACCCCCATCTCAAAATATGTTGTTCCAGGGACCCCCCAGAAGCAAATATTTGAGTTACAAATGTTCGCTTTAAAATAGATATATTCAAAGACTTGCAAAGAAAAATCATGATTTTTCAAAAATAGCAGATCTACAAGCTCGCAGCGCGGCACTCGGTGCCGCGCTGTGAGCTTGTATATCTGCTATTTTTCAATAGTTAAAGCAGTCAATAATCCTAGGCCTGAATGGGTTTTTAACAGCAGGGTAAGTCACATGGGAGGATTTGTGAATGCCAGCATTTTTTCTCTGCGAGTGTGTGGACATTGGTTTGATGGACGGTGATAAGAGGTCTAACTCTGGTTGTAAAATGTCCATCACATTGTAATATTTGATTACACTTGATCTACAGCTATTGATCAAGATCTTGACCAGAGCAAGGAATCGTGGCGATACAAATCTTCAGCAACTCACAAATCTCAGTCCTGCAAGTCTTTTTTTAGTGCTTTTGGTGCCAAGCCAATAAACCTTGAGGCTCTAAGTCTTCTTCACCATTAAAACTATGAAGATGTCTTGTTTGCAAACGTCAAACGGGGTCTTTTGTACTGTGCTGTCAAACTTGTGCAGTGCTGAATGAAAGTAGAACAATGGTATAGTTTTAACCAATATGTCCAGATGCAAGATATTGTTTTCATCAACTGACAGGGTAAGAAATGTTCTACATGTCTGATGTCAATATTCACAACTTTGAATAATAAATCGCTACAACCATGCCCACAAAATGTGTGAGCTTGTTTATCATTGACATCACATATTCGCCAATAAAATCGGGCTATTTAGAAATCGGTATCGGATAGATATCAAAATCATTCCCAGTAAGTCGCGCTTACGTGCCAACCACGTCGTACATGTGTCGGTGGAAAAATACGTCTATGAAAGTGACAACAAATTTGACATTTGCAATGACCATTCAACATCAGTAATGTGAGGAGGGAGATAGACAATGGTATTAACAAATTGAAAAAGCCACTGAAGATACAAAATGCTGAAATATAGCCCTCCTCCACAATATCGTAACACAGAGAAGCGGAGCACTTCTATATTTATGACAGAAAGAAAGGCATCTGAGATCAGACGTTGAAATAGTCTTGATTACTAAGGATGTTCAATCAAGAACGACAAGACTGGAGTAGGAGGAGGAAGGCAATTATACCCGTGAAATACCCGTGGATAACAGCTAAATGAGTAAGGCAAGCGAGGTGGAAAAACATGTCTCTTTAAACCGAACACTGTAGCTGACACCATCCTTTGCTGTTGCAGTGTCCTTTTCAGCTGACCTCCCCTCTGATGCAAGGGGTTGACATATTCAATACCAAGTGTGATCCTCCATTTTAACGACTCTTGTGCGAGTGCCTTTATTAGAACATTAGGCAAAGCATATATAACTTCTAGAGAAGCTCGACTGTAAATTATATTAGGCCATTAATTACTCCCGTCTCTCCTCGTTTGCCGCCATCCTGACACAAGCGGTCATCCATCAGGTGCTGTGTGCACCCTGAGTGTGGCGATGATGAGAGAAACGGAGACCCATCTGCTGAGCATTCACAATACATCCATTTTCTCTTCAGGGTTATTGGCTGGCCAAACACTGACTGATCACATCACTGGAGGCGATCACGTAAGGGTGTGAGTCGCAACCCTACTTAGTAGGGATGTCCGATATTATCGGCCGATATTAGCATAAGATTTTATATCGGAAAATATCGGTATTGGTAAAATAAATATTAAATAAATATTTTTTTACATGAGTTCTTACTGTATGGTAGGGGTGTGTAACTCTGAGTGTACAAATGGAACCAAATGGACCCTTACAGGTCTGTAACTTTTAGTGTACAAATGGAACCAAATGGACCCATTCCATTTGTACACTCTCAATATGATTTTATAATATAAAGCGATATATAAATACCATTAAATGGGGGTCAGTAACCTAATGTATTTCAAACTGGGAGTCCTTGAAATTCAAATGGTTGAGAATCACTGGTAGATATTAAATTAGCATGTATCGGTATCGGTTAATATCGGAATGGGAAATTAAGAGTTGGATATTATCGGTTATCGGTAAAAAAGTCAATAACAGACATCCCTACTACTTAGTACTTCAGTGATGTGATCAGTCGCAACTTGCGACTATCGATTATTTTCTTGGTGAATATTCCATCGGTTACTTTCTCGATTAATTGGATGATCGAAAAGTGTGTAAAATACAGTATTTGTTTACATATATATGTGTTCTAGTTCCTCACGCAACAGTGTCATGCAAAATTGTAAAAAGCTTCTTGTGTTCGTTAGATCTGCTATTTTCAGTATTTTTGAAGTTCTGCCACAAAATAGGGATGCCAGGACTGGTAGAAAGTGTTAAACTGTTGCAGCTCTATCATAAACAATCCATTTCTGCCACTGTATTTTAACAAGGTAGGGCAAGTGATATTTGTGTTGTTAAATAGCTATATGTTCTGATAGTACTCATCGTTGTTAAAGAGTGTTTAATGAATTATGACCTTTATTTGCTGAACTCAGATGCGTAACCATAATTGATACCCTTGATACCATGACCATCAGCTATTCCTATCAGATAGACTGACATCTGTGCACAATAGGGATGGGACGATATGAAAATTTCATATCACGATTATTGTGACAAAATAAATCGCGGTATGCGATATTATCGCGCTAATCAAAATCCATTATCCTGGGGCGGAACATTTGACAAAACCCTAACCCGAACCCAGGCATGACAGAGAACGATATAACGATAAATTAAATCTCCACGATACGATTATCGTGAGTGTTTTTTTATCACGATATACGATAATATTGTGTATCGCCCCATCCCTAGTGCACAATGATACAAGATGCTGTTCTATTCCTATTCATTCCGTTATTGTCCTTGTCTCATATATTCTGGTCACGTCTACTCTAGATATATATATTCTCTATGTGTGAAATAAACTTGTCGTGTGATACACACTGTCATCAAGCGTGTGTCAGCGAGGCTGGTTCGCGGCCCCAACAGGAGTGGAATTGGAGCGGAGGACGGTCCTTGATTGCTCCAAGCTGTTCTGGTGCATTTTAAAACTACTTATTAACGGTCACCATTGACTGTTAGTGTTTACTGGTAACCTATTTCGTATTCTTTCTTATTGGCTTGGCTATCTCTACTACTGTGATATTCTGAATAGGCCTATCACATTCTGATAATTATTTTTCGTGTAAAAAAAAAAAAAAAAAAAACCCGAACCCATTAATTTAGAACTTCGATTGCCAACGTAACGAAAGAACATTCGAATCCCCGAACGTTCGCTTTCAGCCCTATTCATGACACTCCTTTTTTCAGCACACATCTTTCACCATCCATCTCTGACTTTTGTCTGCACACATACACCAACTGAGGTTTGATTTAGAACACAGATCCCCATGTGGGAGCAGGTGAGAGGGGGAAAAGCAGCTTGCGACCAAAGAGCATATAATATATTCTTATAATCTATCCTCTGACAGCAGTCACTCATTCCTCAAGACCGTTAACTTTGGTCATAGCCACTTGGAATGGGATCAGAAAAATCTTAACTTGTACATCTTGATCACATGGCCCCAGAGACAACATGTACCAATTGGTGTGAGTTTTGGTCAAAATCTGTAGGAGTAGCAGCTAAAAGTAGCATTTTGAGGAAAATGCCCTAGGCAGGAAATGCAATCTGGCCCACAACTAGCCCCTTAGTTGTGTCATCATCCAAGGAAGAGAAAAAGATGAAGCTTGTATGACCTACGGTTACTACAAATAAGGTGTCTAGACCTGTTGTGAGGGTCAAGGATCATAATTATGAAAACTTTCCTTAAAGTGATCACATGTACCTGTGGCATGCTGGTGTGCAAATCAGTGCCATTATACAATATCATCAAATTCACACATTTTTTTATTTTTCACCCATTATAACGCCAACAGCAGACAACATTATTGTCTGTGACAATTATTAATTTATTAATCTGTTTCACATAGAACACACTGTGAAGATGTTTACAAAAGTTAAGTACAGTACAGTAGCAACTACTGGAAAAATATGCTGTGGCGTATAGAATATGCCAAACTTTTTGCACATGTACATCTGAGGATGCTCTTTTCTTTTCCTGTTGCTCTTTTTGCCTTTTGCACCCCTTTATTTTATCTTCTTTTTTTTTACGTCTTACTATTATTTACACCTTTTTAGATTATTATTATTTTTTTTTTTAGTGGTTTGCTGTTATTATAATATTATTGTTTTTTGATATACGACTGCATTGTCTGAAGAACAAAAACAAATTTTACTCTTATGTACCTGTACAAAAGACGTAACAATAAAGTACAACCTTGAACCTTGAACCTTGACTTAAGCTGGTAATGCTAAACAGCAGCTATCTCTCTGTCTCGTCTCTCTCCCTCTCTACTTCTCTCTCCCCATCAAAAGCATCAGCTTCCGAGGCATTTAAAGCTGCACACAATTCATATCAGCCTCAAAATGAAACCTGCTACCGGTTATATGCACAGCAGCGACAACAATTTAGAATCTCACAGACAGCTGGTGCTTAACCCATTTAGGCCTAGCATTATTGAATGCTTTAACCAGTGAAAAATAGCAGATATACAAGCTCACAGCGCGGCACCGAGTGCCGCGCTGCGAGCTTGTAGATCTGCTATTTTTGAAAAAGTCGTGAAAATGTGTGCAAATCTTTGAATATATGTATTTTCAAAGCGAATGTTGGTAACTCAAATTTTGCTTCTGGGTGGTCCCTGGAACTAGATATTTTGAGATGGCCAAATAAATATCATTTTGGGGGTCCTTCACCTGAAAAGGTTTGAGAACCACTGACATAGTAGTCTCTCAAGAACAGACTAACTGAGCTCCAGTTAAGTGAAAAGGACCTTTTCTTTGGCGATGGCTGGCCAGATTGCTGACATAGAAACATAGGTTTTTCAAAAAATCTCAGAAGGATTCAAAAGACACTTATAGAATCAGGTCAAAATTCGAATTTTCACGATTTAAAAAAAATAGCTGATCTACAAGCTCACAGCGCGGCACCAGTGCCGCGCTGTGAGCTTGTATATCTGCTATTTTTCAATAGTTAAAGCATAAAATAATGATACACTAGAATGTGTACCCGTAAAACCATATTGACAGATAATAGCTCTGATGAGGAACTGTGGAACTGTGAAATCAGGTGGGGCAGTCCAGACAGGGCATGAAGGCCACTGTGTAGCCGTGAGCGATCTATATTTTCGAGGCGCACATGCAACGAGGGCTACGGCCGTCATGAAATTCCTGTCCTGTGCACAGGACATCATTGAGGAGGTGAGTTTCAAACAAACATCTCTTACGCCCATAAAGCGACATTCCCACATGGCACGATAAAGGTAACTATAACGATAATTATTGTTAACAGTAATTATGTTGGCGTTCACATGAATTATGTCGCCGTTATTGGTTGTGGTGTTGGATGCTACTATCCACATGAGTTGAGAACAATATATCTTTATCGTGCCCGGTGGGAATGACGCACATATACAGTATTACAGACACACTATATGTGCCAAAACATACAAAACAATGAAAAACACTCTTCTTGTAGAAACGTATAGAAGACAAATTGAGACAATCACAATACTTTGTTGAGTTAAAGGAGCTATAGTCAACTTTTTCATTGTAGGGCCGACACTTTGTTTACATCCTAGTCTATAGACTAGAATGTAAACAAAGTGTCGGTCTGACAATGGCCAAAATGATTATTTTATCATTCTTACACTTTTTGTGGTCATTTCTGAATAGAAACACATGTATGAAGCTTATTTTTTTATAAAAAAAATTCGAAACATTATTTTTACTTGAGCATCCGTTTTTCAAGAAAACGTTGACTATAGCTCCTTTAACACATTGACCGCCATTTTAACATACCTCCGTACTCCCACCTGCCATTCGTCTCCATAGACTTCCATGTAATTGGGTGTGCACGGATCATGCACACCCATGCCTAGATAATGCACCACGTGTGTCCACATTGCTCACAGCTTTCAAACAAAAAAATCCGAATGGAAATCCGTTCAGGCATTCATGAGATAGCAGCCATTATGTTTTACACTGTTGTGAGCTTGGAGGTCTGCTACCTGAGTTGTATGGGGGTTGTATGGGGGTTAAACATGCAATTTCGCGATTGCTATCATGCCTACTCCATTTTTGGGGGTCAAAAATTTTTTTTGAAAAAAAAATTTTTTGAATTTTTTTTTTTTTTTTTTTTTTTTTAAATTCTCGGGACTATCGGGCCTGGCGGGGAAAGACATTGGAATAATCTCGGGACTATCGGGCCTGGCAGGGAATGAGTTAATATCAGTCAATCTTTAAAGGCTAATCTGCATTTACTAGCACAGGTTCATTAATATACAGATGATTCAAAAGGAAATTAAACCTCTTGCTCATGCCCGATTCATAATCAAGGTTCAAGGTTGTACTTTATTGTTGCGTCTATTGTACAGGTACATAAGAGTAAAAGTTGTTTTTGTTTGGCATCCTTCAGACAATGCAGTGGTGTATATGTCATAGTATATTAGAGAAACAGCACATTCGAGACGCGGAGCACTCGTGGTGCGGCACGGGGCGGAGCAAGCGGTCGCCACAACAACGTACTCCAGGCGGTGCGCCGCTCTATTGTCCACGACACTGCGAGCGGCTACCGAAGCCCCCCTGTATCCACGAAGCCCAAACGAGTTACGAGGCCCCCCTGGGTCCACGAAGCCCCAAGCGGCGCGAAGGCCAGCGGACCTTGGTCCTGCTCTTCGCCCCCGAGCGCCGCAGGCGCGAGTGGCCGCGAAGAGCGGGCCAGGGCCGCGCGGCCGGCGGAGCGCCGCGCGAGTTACGAAGCCGTGGTGAATGCAATCGTTATATTTATGCCCAGGCCGTAAGGCCTGGGCAAGCGCACGTTAAACGCCCTGTCCAAGTGACTACAATGGAGCTAATGGCTAGGCTAGGCTAGGCTAGGCTAGGCTAGGCTAGTAAATAAAGAGTAAACACTTCCGGTCTGCGGCGAGTTCAAAGCGTGACGTAACTCTCTTATATACACTCTGGTGAATGGCAGAGCAGTGGCTGACGTCGCCATCTGGTGGTGATTAGTGTGTGGTGAACGTCAAAACGAGTGCTCCTTGACAACTTTTACTGGTTTCTTGAACATACTGTAACATATATACTGTAATAACAGCAAACAGCATCTCAGAAGAAAAAAAAAGTCTCTCAAGTCAGACTTCCAAAATCTTTGAAAGCTATAAAGAAAAACGAAAAGGAAGCTGTCATCTGCTTTTCAGACTGGAAGGGTATTCAACAAATCATGACGCAGTGTTCACGAAACTTTAAAGAAATTATCGAGATAAACGTCTGTCATGTACGATATAATATGTCAATAAGAGGTGAATCTGAAGATTTGCCTCTTCCAGGGTTCCCACGGTCATGAAATTCCTGGAAATATTTTGAAATTAGAAAAATATTTTTCCAGTACTGGAAAAGTTTTGGAATTTATCAAGGGCCCTGGAAGGTCCTGGAAAGAATATCTATGCATTGTCTTTGGTTATTGATTTTGTTAATAGCTCTGAAATGACAAATTAAACATTGGCCAAATTGTCAGATATTAGAGGCAGAAATTGTGAAAATAGCCGATCTACATGCTCACAACGCCTCGTTGTGAGCATGTAGATCTGCTAGTTTCACAATAGAACCGTGTTATATAAAATTCCTCAACTCCTAGTGCTCGTCAGGGTGCCGGGTCCCCAGTTATTATTTTGGGGGTCACAGCCTGAAAATGTTGAGAACCACTGGCATACACTACCTGTCTTTGGGGCATTGCGCATAGGAGTAAGCGACCTGTTATTGAGATGAATTATTGTTATATAGTCCTGGAAATTGGGTTAAATATTCTGGAAAAGTTTTGGAAATTATTTGTTAAAAATGTGTGGGAACCCTGCTCTTCAGACTCCACCTTAGCCCTCAGCACGTGGCACTTGCCGCAGCACTTGCCCTTGCCTCTGCGACCTTGCAGGCTTATGCAAACAAAGGCTAAAATGTAATTTGGATAGCATGCATGCTATGTAGACAGATGCCAGGTCATCGTGGACCTGGCAGTGTGTGTGTATAGTTGTACAGCATGATTGACTTTTTGGTAATTCTACTGTTAGACTGAGGATGGGTTCTTAGTTTACATATGATCCTAAATTACTATTTATATGCGTTTGATGTAATACATCAGGGTTCCCCAATAGGCGGCCCGCGGGCCATTTGCGGCCCACAGGGGGGCTACTGTCTGGCCCACACCAACCCCAGTAATAATGTTGGTATAAGAGCAGCAACAACACTAGTATATCGTCGTTGTCGGGTGGAAATCTCGTATCTCCAAATGTGTAAGTTCTATCGTAAATCATACAAGGCCGTCGCACAAAAGTAGTGAAAACAGCAGATCTACAAGCACACAACGCCTCGCGGTGCGAGGCATTGTGTGTTTGTAGATCGGCTGTTTTCACTAGTTTAAATCATTTTTAAAATGATAAATGCAAAACGGTTGCATTTGCGGTTTTTGGACATACAAGATTTTCACCCGACAACGACGATATCTGAACTGTCGCTGGAGTAGCGGGAACGCCACCGTCGCCCCCTGCAATGTTGTGGCCCTAGGCTTGGTACCCTAGACATAATTCGGCCCCTGGGGAAAACTAATTGGGGAACCCTGTATCACATTGTGCTATCCTTGCTTATCGTAAATCGCTCTGGATTAAGAGTGTCTGCTAAATGGCTAAATGTAAATAGCCATTGCTACACATGAAATATTGTGATTGCATTGTAATCTAGCATCATTAATTTACACTATCGTCCAATCAATGCATTGGATTTCCAGGGGCTAACCAGACATTGATTTACACAAGCTGGCAAGAGGGAGAATAATATAGGCCATAAACACAGATGCCCCAAAATAGACACTAGAGAGAGTGCTTTACTCTAGGAGCACAGTCCTCCTCCCCGTATCAAGCAGGGACGTGCTGGGCCCCTGATTCAGCCCAGGAAAAACAGTTGGAGAGGCCTTCATTGCGTGCTATAGAGAGAGATCTCTCTCTATAGCGCTTCTGCTACTCAATGATTTGCCATTTCAGATCATGACATGTGACAAGCCAGTGGGCCAGTTACTGTACATGAGTTATATTTCGTCGTTGTCGGGTGGAAACCTTGTATGTCCAAAACCGTTTGTTTTGTATTTATCATTTTAAAAATGATTTAAACTAGTGAAAACAGCTGATCTACAAGCACACAACAACGCAAGGCGTTGTGTGCTTGTAGATCGGCTGTTTACACTACTTTTGTGCGACGGCCTTGTATATGATGAAGCAGGGCTTTGCTTTGCGAAAAAAATTACAAATTTGAAACTTGGAGATACAAGGTTTCTGCCCGACAGTGACGATTTACTTTGTTGGCCGCCCAGCCCCCAAAATGGAACGAAGGCCGACATTTTATTTGTATTTTTTTCCTAATGGCCGGCCTGGACCGGGCCGGGAATGAACCGGCCGTTCGGGAGTTGTCCCGCTTTTCCCAATGGCCAGCACGTCCCTGCCTCCCCGTATCAAGGCATGAGGGTAATCTTCACAGTGCATTCAGTGAACAAAGAGGGCGTCAGCTGGCATGCATCAAATACTGAGAGACGTGTCGTGGCTGTCACATGTATTCAGGAATATAGTCAGTAAATCTCAATGTTTTTTTTCAAAGAGGCTTTGCATATATTTTAGCTTTGCCGCTTTCTTTTGCTGCTTGTGAAAGAATCCAGAGTGTTCCAGCGTCTCTGTTGTGGATTACACTGATTGGAAGCAGCTGTTGATATGTTCTTTCTATTTTTATCCCTTGAAATGTGTTGGTCAACTTTCATAATAAATTAGAATGCCGGTAAAGATGATAACATCTTAAAACAACAGGTCATCATGTCACTGTCATTAAGTACAAAAGAAACGTCCAGGAACTGTTAGTGTGAGGCTCAACTCCAAACTTAATTATGAAAGAGTTCTCCTTAGTCCCTAATTCGCAAAAGTCAAAGGCTTTGTTAGTCACATACAGTATGCATGAGCGGACTAGCGCAACGGGTAAAGGTTAATGCTCAACGTTCTACTGAAAGGAGATGACATTCCTAAGCGATTGTAAGACAATGGCATGAGACCTGTGCTCCGAAAAAGGAAAAAGGAATATTTCGATTTTTAAAATGAATTCATTCGTTATAAATGAATTGCCACTACAAAAGTTTGTTGTTATTCACTTTTCGTTCAATGAATGTCAATAACGGTATACTTTTATTACACTTTTTATGTAAGCTAGACACACATTTCCCTGTTCCTTACTGTGCAAAAAGTTACTGTATGTGTACTTAAGCCTTTGTAGTTGTGACATTTCTATTTGCCAGCACAATTAAAATAAAAAAAATAATTGCTTGCATTTGCATAGCAAGTGCAAAATGTTCCACTGCCGCTGTTACAACTCCATCTTTGGGGAAACACTGAATCAGTTTGTGCCCAACTGACTACAGTAATTCCACTCTATATACGCTCACATTCACGTAATCCATAGCCTGAAAGGACAATTTGTCTGAGATTATTAATTAGGGATGGTCTGATCAGGTTTTTTGGAACCGATCACCGAGCACCGATCACAAAAGTTTGATCACCCGATACCGATCAATCACCGATCCGATCAAGTTATTATTTATATATTATTTATATTTTCTAAATGTTAATGTTTTAACTTTAATTAATTAATTCACTCATGAATTCATTTATATATTTGCCTTATAGTTATTTACCAGCATTACTATGTATTTATTATCATAGCAGTAACTAATTATTCCTTCAGCACTGTGGAAATCAATACCCCAAAATGGCCTCAAGTGGGCATACTGAACGGCTGGTTGATCGGATGCACCGAACGGATCGGTGAATTTACCTTTTGATCTAAACCACCGATTATCGCCGATCACGCTTTGATCGGCCCGATCCGATCCATTGCCGATTGATCGGTAACATCTCTATTATTAATTATTAAATCAGTTGTTGTAGACCGATTGACCGAAAACTATTTAGGAAAATACACAAAAGTGATACTGATAGATGGTGATCTGCCAAATTGTTTGCGAGATTAGCTGCTGAGAGACACTCACAAAAATGACCGATTTCAGGGTACCTTCAAAACCGTTTCTAGAGAGGTGTGTATGGGCGGGGGGAAATTGAGCAAAACTGTAGTACAGGGTTCCCCAATTAGTTTTCCCCAAGGGCTGAATTATGTCTAGGGTACCAAGCCGAGGGCCACAACATTGCAGGGGGCGACGGTGGCGTTCCCACTACTCCAGCGACAGTTTTCGTCGCTGTCGGTCCAAAACCGTTCGTTTGGAATTTATCATTTTAAAAATGATTTAAACTAGTGAAAACAGCCGATCTACAAGCACACAACGCCTCGCGGTGCGAGGCGTTGTGTGCTTGTAGATCTGCTGTTTTCACTACTTTTGTGCGACGGCCTTGTACGATTTGCGAAAGAACGTACAAATTTGGAGATACGAGGTTTCCACCCGACAACGACGATATACTCGTGTTGTTGCTGCTCTTATACCACCATTATTACTGGGGTTGGTGGGGGCCAGACAGTAGCACCCCGCGGGCCGCAAATGGCCCGCGGGCCGCCTATTGGGGAACCCTGCTGTAGTACCCCTGTCAGCCACCTCCTACACCCCCCTCTGGTCCTGAGGGCTTGGGTCTGAGAGGGAAAAAGGGCTGTGCCCCAACTGCTTCCTGCATGAAGACAAGACTTGCATCCTCAGAACCTTCTTAGTTCTCTGAAAAGGCCACCGACTACTTTGGAATATTAAGTAGCTGAAGCCATTGAAAATCAAAAGGATTTTGAGAGCAGGGAGAGAAGCATCAAAAAGGCTTTTGATGGTATATATCGCTCCCTCTCTCACATATATATATGACAGAGAAAGAATGAAGACGGAGAACAAAGGGCTTTGGAAAGTACAGGGTGGAGGGATTATTCTTTCCCCTGTCTAAACCCAGCATATGCCTATGACATTCTTCAAATCAAAGGCTCGCCTTTAAAATACCAATGGCGGTGATACGAGTCAAAGACAGGGGATCGGCGAGATAAGAGGGACATGGAGAAGGGACAGGGAAAGCGGGACACAAGGAAGGGTTTTCAGGACATTTTATTATTCTTTCTCCCTGGCTGACACTGATCTCAACTGTCTGCCTCCGATGACTCCACGTTTCAGTTACCTAACTGAGAATGAGCTTTCAAATACGGTCCACTTGGAACGGCATTAGTATAAAACATCTTTTAAAAAAGTTACATGCAGCTCCATTTCAGATGGAACAAGCTAAGAACTCCACAACATTATTTCGGTAGTCGTAGTGTGCTGATACAGCGAGTTGAATGAGGGAGAGGTGGGAGCCAGAGGAAGGGAAAGAGGCGAGGGAAAGTAACTGTAACTCAAAGACACAGTCAATGCTAGAGAGAAGAAACAGCAATATGAGGATGGAGAGATGGAGAGATGTTCCCTTTCGAAGAAGACAGAAGAGAGGTGGGGTTGCAGAGTAGAGTCTTGCCATGATTTGTGTGTGGGATGCTTTTCAGCCAGTGTTCTCGATAGGAAATGGAAGGTGGGAGGGGGGTCTAATGAAATGATTAGATCACCAGCAGGATATGCCAGTTTAATTAAAGACACAAACAGTTTGCCTTAAAGTGTCTTTTTTTATGTGTGGCTTTTCATAGTGTGACAGACAAAAATGTTGATTCAATAACAGTAATCCTCTTACAGGGAGAAAATGTATTATCACACTTTGGATAAGATTTGTGAACTGTTGCGACAAAAGAAGGCTAGAAACACAACCACCCTAAGGACTATAAACCATGGATTGACATCTAGACCTACTGCACATACAGTATGAAAACAGAGCTGCTACCTTTAAATGCATTTTGAGAAAAAAATAATGCTGTTATTTCTTCCAAAAGCTTTATACCCTGTATATATATATATAAAATGTCACAATGCGACATAGCTCTGTTTACACAATGCTGTACCCCCTCCCAACGTATATATGTTCCCCATTTTCAACTGTTTTTATTTTATTTGTGACACTTGCTTTGGCAATGTAAACGTATGTTTTCTCATGCCAATAAAGCTCCTTTGAATTGAATTGATGTAAAAGTTCCTTCCCTCAGTCACATGAGAAGAGGCCATCGAGGGAGGTTTAAACAGTATTTTTTTTAAAACTCTTTTACTGCTAAACGAGCGCTCGTTCTTTGTTTCACGTGCCCGCCGCGCCATAACGAGCGTTTGTTCTTTTGCCTGTCTGACCACTGATGAGGGGTGGCGTGGGTGTGTACAGTAGCAGCAGCTCCCGTAACGTTAGCCTCAAATCTGGAGCGCACATAAACAACAATGGTGGCGGGATCACTTCTTTGGTGGTTTTCTCAGCCTGGATCTACTTTCTCTATTTCTATGTCTGAACACTGATGCAAACAGAGGGGGAGGGGGAGCCTCGCACTTCGTAATGGCTGCGCCCATACATAGTGTTGTGTTTTTCGTTTTTTTTTTTCACTGGTCCGTGAGTGATGCACCTTTATTTTACACAAGAACACGATAGGAAATAATGGATGGCTATGTTTCTATAAATTCGCAGAGTTAAGCTACTTTGATGGCAGTGAGCAGACTGTAAACAACCCAAATGGCGGCAAAAGAGTTAAGATACCAGAGCAAATATTAAACTTGAAAATCTATTTCTAAAATGCTTAACCCATTTAGAACGGGTACACATTTTGTGTATCATTATTTTATGCTTTAACTATTGAAAAATAGCAGATATACAAGCTCACAGCGCGGCACCGAGTGCCGCGCTGCGAGCTCGTAGATCTGCTATTTTTGAAAAGTCGTGAACATTAGAATTTTGACCCGATTCTATAAGTGTCTTTTGAATCCTTCTAATTCTAGGCCTAAATGGGTTAAAATGCTAAGCCTAATTTGGTCAGGAAGCCTCGCAGTTTCATTTTATTTTGGAATAAAAGTATGGTGGTTAGAACTCAAAGGATAAGCTACTGTGAGCAATCCCGCTAAAGTTTAATTATTCTTTTCATAACCGACTGACTCAGTGCATTATCCTGCTTATACCCACACACAGCTAACTTGCATCAGGGCTGTACTAAATACTTTGAAGCTTAATTCACAATGATGACATTCAAAAAGTACATATCATTTACTCAAGTACTGTAGTTCAAAAAAGATATTGACATATTTTTACTTTACTGGAGTATTTCCAATTCTCATTACTTTTACTTCTACTAACCTACATCTCATAGGCAAATATTGTACTTTTACTCCACTACAATTATTTAAAAAATGTAGTTACTAGTTACTTTGTAGATTTTGATCATTATTACAAAACAAACATACATTAACCACTCCAGCCCTATTTTTAAACTTTGTGATTGTTAGGTTGTAGATCTGCAATTTTCAAAACTTGAAATTGGACATTCTGCATAATGAGTACTTTCACTTTTGGTACTTCATTTTTCATTTTTATGCCAATACTTTTGAACTTTTTCCAGACTTTTACTATTTTTTCTACCGCGGGGGCGACAGTCACTGTGCCTATCGCTGTGTTACTGTTACTTTGCCTCGCCTCTTCAATTCCTCTCTGACTCCCTCTTGGCTCATGCTTATATGCTGCATGAAGACATTGTTTTGAAATGAAAATCCATACAGCAGTCACAGCTTGTTGACGCTGATCCTCCAACTTCCTTAAGTGGAGAGAAGGTAGCTTGTTTATTTACCCTTATCACGTTTTAAGGGGAGCAATTATTATGTTCCCAGTGCCTATAACACGGCGGCTTCTCCTGTCACTTTAGGGGGGAAAATAGATTTATACCGATATGGGTTTAGGATAGGATTAGGATCGGCTTCAGATAACAAAGTGGAGTCATATCATTAATATTATTTGTTGTGTAATGTTATGCAAGGCTGTAATACACAATTATAATTTTTTAAGATTTGTTTTTGGGCTTTTTATGCCTTTATTTGATAGGATAGTAGACTGACAGGATATGGGAAGAGAGATGGGGAATGACATGTGGCAAAGGTCGTCCGGATCGGGAATCGAACCGGCGATGCCAGCAGGCATCATAGCCTAGTATGTGATTTTATGTTAGAGCAAACCTTTTGCATGGACGGTGAGAAAATACTTTGATTTTAACACATAGGAGCAAGCAGCACAGTACATAGCTACTAGTGTGTAGTTAATAAGGACAGAAGCATTATTACAAGACAATCTCATCAATAATGTCAGCAAGAACGCACAGCTGTGGAGACTCCACAGCACCCAGCTGCTACAGTGACATAACTGATCAGCGGACGGGACAGTAAGACGCTAACTGCAAATGGTCCCATTCTCTTGCATATTTTGTACCTTAGTGGGGGGCTATCTGTAGTAGCGTTAGCAGTCCAAGTCTGCACGCCACTGCGCAGGATGGACTGTATTAAACATCAGATTTTTAAATCTGGATAGGAACATGGAACAGTGACGTGATAGCCACACGTGATGTCCTATACTTGAATTAAGTCATACAGTATAGGAACCTTATATGATATCAGTCCACCACTGGGGAAAAGTACCTTCCCCAATGATAACAGAAGTGGCAGGGAGGATGAAGAAAGATGGTCTGAATGTTAGCCTTTTGTATAAAAAACATATTTAATTAGGCTAATACCTGGCAGTCAATGTATTCATTTGTATGTGTCAATATGGTTAAAGGTGCCTATAGGAGCCAGCATGTCTCCTACCTGAGAGCTATTGTTTTAGTTTTTTACAATTTGTTATGATTTAGCTTTTAAACATTTGCAACATTTTTAAGATCTGTTCTTTGGAATAATATTTACTTTTAAAAAGTTTCATCTGTATATTGATTTAATTAAACTGACCGACAGACAATGGACCTGTATTCAGTATTCACAAGAGAAATGTTATCAAAGTTAAAAGGAACATGATTTTGTAGTTTGCTTTCCTGTGTACAGGTAAAAAAAAGAAGAAAAAAAAAACATGGCATGCTTACCAATACGCTGTGATTTAGCAGCTGAAGCTAATAAAATGAATAGTGGGTCAGGGCATGTTAGATTTAGGTGTGCCAATGTGCAAGCATTGACAACACGGCATGCTGGATGACCAATTTCAGTAATTCAATAGAATGTCAACGGTCCGCAGGCTTGCCTGCAACACGGTTTAACATGTCAGGTAATGGAGGCAATGTGTCTTGAGGGGAACTGTGAAAATGTAGAATTAACACACATGGCCCTTTCAACCTCAAGTTGTGCATATAGCTGTCATGTGGGGTAATGTGGGCAGAATTTGACATAGTTTATGTTTCAGAACACTCCTTTCCTTAGGCAGGTACCTGGTGGTGTTTCATGAGGGAGTGAAACAATGTTTCGGTGTTGCCTCTTGGTCGCAACTGTGCAACATTACATGGTAGGGCTGTCACGATTATGACATTTTAAATGACGATTAATTGTCACTCAAATAATCGCGATTAACGATTTAATTGTGTTTTTGTCGTTGACAATTACATTTCTGTTTGGCTTGTAGGCTTTGAAGTTGCACATGGCAGATATGACACATAACGTAAATAGACAAAGAAATTAAGGACATATTTGACAACTTTATACTTTAAAAAAGAACATTGATAGTGGAAATAGCCGATCTACAAGCTCACAACGCGTCGCATCGCGACGCGTTGTGAGCTTTTAGATCTGCTATTTCCACTATTGTTTAAATGTTTGAACATATATAAACACTTTTCAACATGTAAACGATGACGATTATCCCAAAATAATTGCGATTATGTCAAATAATTGCGATTAGACGATTACGTAATAATTGTGACAGCCCTAATTACATGTTCACATTTTTTATGTATTTGTTGGGAACAAAAGACCCTTATTAACTGTAAAGATTTTAACAATTTCTCCACGAGATCCCATCTCTATGGTCTCATATTTCTGTCTTCACTTTGTGCTTTCTTTCTGCTCCGCCTGCCCATTCAATGCTCCTCATATTGACTGGTTTTGGACAGGCTTCGGAATGCTTATTAAGGTTACCTCTAATTGGCCATGCCAATGTCCTCTCTGCATGTTGATTCTAAAGCTCTCCCCAAGGTGTGGCAAGACAACTGACTATTGGTATATTGACAATAATTAGGCCAAAATTGCAGCTTTGTGCAATTAAAACAATGCAAACCTTTACATTGCAATTCAAATTGAATTCAATTTATTATGCATTCATAACTTAAGTCACGTAAAACTAACCCCTTCTTAAGCAATAGGGCATTGGCAATTAGCATATTTTCACACACTTATTAAACTAGACTGAATTTTATAGCTTCCAAAACCGATCTTCATAGAGGCAGCCAAGTAATACTGAAAACACAAATCCTCCCACAGTATCATTGGTCTAACCCTTATCACAAAATAGGTCGAGATCAATACACGCACGCACGCACGCACGCACGCACTCACGCACGCACGCACGCACGCACGCACAAGAGGTTCTGGTCCTTCGGGATATCAAGACTTACGAGACCAAGGTCAAATCTGTCTTTGATGACAAGGTCTTGTTAATTGGTCTGGAAAACTAACTAGTAACTAGCCGGGAATAAGGTTTAGCATTGCAATGAGAGGATAACATTCATGGAGAACAGGGGTCAGGCTTGAGGCATGTGAACATTTTTTTTTATTCCATTTTTTTGAGACACATAAAGCGATAGAGCTGGATGTACAGAGTGTTCAAATGGAACCAAGTTCATTTGGTTCCATTTGTACACTCTCAGAGTTAAAGGGGTCCATTTGAGAACCACTAGTACTGGTGGACTCCTAATGTGCTATAGTGTTGTAGTAAATAAGTGTCATACAGTATATTCTGAAGAAATCCTGGATACTTGACATTCAGTAATTGGGTATTATAGTCAAAATAAGAACATTATAATGGTGTGTAAAAAGAAAACTAAATCTAGAATTTAGGCCAAGTCTTTCCAAGGACACATTTGTCCGTGTACACTACAGACATATTGATGACCCCTCTGTTAATTCATTGACTAAATCTATGATTTTATCATTATAATTTTTTTCACTGATGAAAATTCAATAAAAACTAAGCTATGATAACTAAACTACTGACAAGGAGGGACTAGTGAAGAAGAAATCCAGTAGAACTAAAAGACAAGTCATTTCATGTTTGGTTGAGCTCTGGGTGTTGAAAATAGCACATCTACTCGTTGTGAGCTTGTAGATCTGCTATTTACAGCAAACCAAGTGTAAAATCAGGCAATACGACGCCATCAAGGCCGGCCAAAATATCTTTGATCTTTTAGATTTAGTCGACTAAAAATAGACTGCAACATTTCAGATGACTAAAATATGACTAAATCTAAATTACATTTTATTCAAAAGACTGACTAAAATGAAATCAAAATTTGCTGTCAAAATTAACACTGAGTATAGCAAAGCCTATTTATTCAGATGATCTTCCTTATAACTCTACAGAGATGGTTGATTCACTCAATGCAACTGCAGTTACCAGGGATTAATGCAAGTACCCAAAGGAATTTATTCCAGGATATGACAATATTTCTGAAGATATTCCCTTCTTATCTTTAAATGTAGCCCAAGTAACCAGTACAGCAAAACAAAGTGTGCACAAAATGCGAATACATTTGGGCCAGCAGTTAGGTATGACACTGTGATTGTGATTTAATTCTGGCAAGGCTTTTACAAAGCGGTTAAGAGACGTAAAAAACGAAAATTAAACCGTGCCGTTTCTTCAAGTCTTGGCTGTACATTTGCAATCTTGACGACACAGGAACGCATGTCCCCCGGTCTCACAACTTCTGCTGTCAAGTCTGGATACTAAAACCTGTTTGCAATATGTTCACCACACAATCAATGCAATTTGAAACGTGCGTTTACCGTACACTCGCTATGGTTGTGTTTCGCTGACCAAGCTAGTGTTTCTCCACATTGTTGCTGCAAATCGAGGTAACCGTCTTCTTCAACATGTAATCTTAGCTTTAAAAGTCCTAAAATAATATCCTATGGAATGGAAGTGATGTTTTACTATTCTTCGTTGTTTTGGTCAGTGAGACTTGACACTTTGACTTGAGTGAGATTGGTGCGTGACAGCAGAAATGTAGCGTGCCGTCTCATCTGGGTTTGTTCACAGCATGCAGTCTGAGAAGCCCTGCAGTCACGTTACTATAGTAACCCGACACTGCACAGATCCAGAAGCTCACAATGCGTCGCGGACGCAACGTTGTGAGCTTGTAGATCGCCCACTTTCGAAGTGTGACCCGCTGCGCGGAAGTATAACTTGGGCTTATAGGACTGTGGAGCCTACCCCAGCTGGCCGGCTCACATAATTGCTTTTCTAGGCGAATTTATCGGCAATTGGCGAATTTTGGGCCACCGATGGACGATACGATTATTTTGACTTTTCGCCCAACTCTAGTATATAGTTTAGCTTGCAGCTTAGCAGAAATAGAAATATATATATATATTTTTTTTTTTTTACGGAAATGCCAGCTTAATTCCGTTACTCAGATTTTGGGAGGTGTATTTCCAAGCTTTATATAGCATTCGGAGCTGGTCTAGGGACTCTAGAGTAGGGATGGGTCAAAATAATCGCGTATTCAAATAATCGTTAATAGGATAAAAATCTTTTAAAATGCAATTTATTATTATTATTATTACCCTTATTATATTTATTTTGAATCTGTTGCAAAATTGTCATCCAATATGACAAGTGGAGAGGGATTTGTGGTTGAATATTCATTATTAATAGAAACGTATAGTATAGTTCATTTTGGTCACTTTTGCACATCCCTACTTCTAGAGTGGTACAAAGACTGTCCAAGATGCTATTGTAGGGCCACAAAGAAGTGCTTAAGAGAGTGCTGATGTAGGAAGAGTACTGTCGGCAGCGAAAAGCCTGCTGGGATACCCTTTAGCTTATCATCAGCCCCAGCTAACGCAATAAAGACTTACCAGGTCTCGGGGGCCAAGGTTGTGCTTCCTACATCAAAAGGAGGCGAACTTCATTTGCAAGCCTACACTCTAAAAACAAAAACTAGGCTCTACTCAATTTTATTGGTGAAACATTTTTACACTCAAAAATATTGAGTAAATATTACTGTTATGAAATCAGGTAGATGATAATCAATTAATTTGAGTAAAAGTAACCAAAACTTTTATGTACTTATTAACAACTAAAATTGAGTACAATGACCTAAAGAAATTGAGTAGATATAATTAAATTATTCAGTCAATGCCACAAAAGACTACAAGTAAATACATTGAAATATTAAGTAGATCTAATTGAATATTAGAGTATGATTTAAACAAAACAAATATGTCACATTTACTTTATTCATTTACTTTTATTGATTTAATTCATATAGTACCATTTACCCCTTTCATTTACTTTACCTTTTACTCCAGGAGTACATGATGTCAAATGAATACACATGAAATAATTATGCAGATAATTATGTTTTTAATCAACTAATTTTGACCAGTGTAACACCACATCAAGTATGAACATTCAACATACTTTAGTATGTAAATGACATGCAACAATGCCTGCAAAAACAATATGTTTAAAGATAATGATCAGGAAAGGGGTATCCCTGACACTTTTAAAATTCTGTTTACTAAAGAGCAGTGTGTGTTCACAATACAATTGAACTGTGCATACTGTAAGTAAGCAGTCTGTCAAACATTATGCACCATAAGAACAATGAGCCCATCAAATGAACAGTAAGTCATAACCACAAAATACATTAAAGACAGTCAGAGGCCATTTGGCATGAAAGAAAATCACAACTTGGAATATGAAATAATAAATAAGCATTTACAGTAGCTCAACATTTAAACATATTGACTATGCACTAGGGATGTGAAAAAAAATCGGAAATCGACGCGTCGATCGACTCACGCTCACCGCGACTCAAAAAGTACGAGTCGAAAAGTCGAAGAATATATATATTTTTTTATTTTTCAAATGTTTTTCCCCCAAAAAAGGTTTTAATCGTTCAAAAACGTTATAAGCGTTAATGTTTTCCATATGTGAGAGGACCGTGTGTGTGTGTGTGTCACTGTGTGTGTGTGTGTGTGTGTGTGTGTGTGTGTGTGTGTGTGTGTCTGTCTGTCTGTCTGTGTCGGAGACGAGTGCATGCCGCCTGCATGTGTTGTGCATTCGCATGGATGCGGCGCTAGTCAGGTCCGCGGACTACTGGTTGAGAAACACTGCTGGACCGTGCTGATGTGCGCGTCATAGCAGTGCGCGCTGACTTGCCTGACTGTATCTCTATGGACTGGATGCTTTTGTTTACCTCCTGCCTCTGCATGCACGCTTGACACGAAAGCTCGCTTGTTAATGGCAGCGTCGCCGTTGTGTGCGATGATCACAAACCACACTACTCGTCGTTAACGTTAATGCGACACACCGGGGATCGAGCGGTCAGCGCTCCCGCACGTTCCATGGACTTATTGTCACTCCGCTTCTAGTCTCTAGAGAACAGACTCCATGCTAACAAGGAAGAGCAATTATGTATTATCATTATTATTAGGGCTTTGATGCAAGTTCTGATGGGTGCAGCATACGTTGTGTTGTTTAAAGTAATGCGCCGTTGTGCTGCTCTCCTCTCAGCTGCTGCTTAGCGAAAAAAAAGTGAAAAAAGTCGATCGACGCGTCGATTTTCGGCCGCGACGCGTCGATTCGCCAATAATGCGTCGATTAACATCCCTACTATGCACACGTGTAATGTCTATATGCTAAACTGACCTGTTTGCATTATGACTCGAATGCACCAGAAACAAACACTTTACATTAACTAATTACTATCAGCAACAAATACCATTGCAAAAATGCTGTTTTGACAATAAATCCACTTTCAGTAGGTTATACCCACTTTCTGAGAGCATCTTACTGAACAGTAGTCGGCAAGCAGACATTTTTTCAGTCTCTGAACTTTGGCTGAAAGGTGTCCAGGATCCAACTCAACTAGTACTTTTTGGAACATCTCAAGACCATATCTGAGGTTCTTGGGGTATCTCAGATTAAAGGCATAGAACAGTCCCAACAGATAGCAGCAGACCCCCAAGATTGTTGAGGGCAGTGATGCCCTTAATCACAATACCTACATCAGTAGGTTCATTCATTGAGTCCTCTTGGTTCTGCAGCAGGTAGATCTTCATCTTCATCATCACCTCCTCTGTCAACTTCTCTTCTACTCTGACAGGTGCACCAGCAGCTTCCTTCCTGCACACATTGTGAAGATAATTGTTTAGAGCTCACTTTCAGGCTAAATGTTACAAGACACACAGACACACATTGAGCAATCCTAGCTGTCTCCACACATGCAGCCCTGGGCATAATCTTGAATCAGTTGGACCAGACATGCAACGGATGCAACAGCCATTCAGCCAATGTCACAACCTCATTCTCTGGACATCACTATGCTGTGATGGTCTCATCCACGATGACATTAAAACGTCAAAACATTTATTTTACTAACTTGAAAGTCCTTGATCTTGACACTATCTTCTTCCAGATGGTCGATGAGACATCGGATGATGACCTCTCGTGTTCGTTGATTGGGGATTCCTCTCTGCAGAATAGAAAAATAATTATTTGAACAATAAAGAAAAAGTATGACTGCACTTTCATAACTAACATAAACTTTGGCAATACAATTGTTTCCACAACCCAGTTTTAGCAACGGAAGCTGGGAGACTGTCCTTAGTAGCTATTAAGACATACATTTAGAAATGAATAATCAGGAGAGAGAGAGTTGCAGGGGATAAAGATGAGTTTAGCATAAATGAATATAGTAATTATTGTCATTAGCCAGGTGAAATATAATTAAAGCAGTTAGAGTAAATGAAAGTTTCATACCTGAAGTACAATACTCATTTGTGCCCAAACTGCCCTTCTTGGACTGGAACATGGACAGTAGTTTGGGGGTATAGAAGTCCAACATTGCCATACATTTTGGCTCAAGATTCAGTGTGGTGATCATCCTGAACGTTGCACTAACCTGGAAGACAGAGATGAGGGGAAGAGAGTAAAAAAGAAGACATGTAGATAATAATGTAGGCCTATACCTGTGCATTTTATCTTCATTGTACACACCATTGTATGCAGCTGTGCATAGCTTGTAATAAATGCAAAAAGTCACAATGACTAGAGGGCTTGCACATTCCTCTCACTGTAACCTTAACTAGCTGCAAACCTTTGTAAAGAACATAAGTTATACCCAATACATTTGTGTAGCCTATATGCACAAAGATACAGTAAATCTACTTACCAATATTTGCAAACACTCTCCAGGTTTCTTGTTGAAGAAGATGTGTGCTGCTGCTGTTTGTTGACAGAATGTTCCAGTAGAATTTTCCCATGAACCCTTTTTTTCCCATGAACCCTTGTGTACAATTTTGAATCTTAGTCATATCTACTCAATTGTTTAGGTTGTTGTGAGAGATGAAAGATTATTAAGTTGGAATGAATAATAATTAAGGGTCTTTTTAAATTGATCCATATAAGTACTCCATACTCAAATATTATGAAGGAAAATTACCAAAACAAATTGAGTATAATTCATGAATAAAATCAGTTGGTCAAATACTAATTTATTCTCATGAAATTAACTCAAATAATATATGTACATCTAACTCAAAAAGAACAGTTGGATTTTTACTCATTTTGTTTCGTGTGACCTACTCAAACAATCACATAGATGATATTCAGTGATTTTATTGAGTAAATATAACTTTTTCTAATAGTGCTATTTACTCGGTCACAGAATTCTTTCTTAGAGTGTAATCAAGTGTGAATGTCGCTGAAGGCATCCTGACAGAAGGGGTAGGGACACGCTTTTTTTTGTTCAAGGGCAATAATAAGAAAGCTTTAGAGGTTCCCAGTTTTGCAATATTGAAGGGGCATAAAGTTGTAAAGAAGGCTATTAAAACGATTAAGCGAGACATCCTTTTTCTGCAGCGGCTTGTAAGTGTGGGTGGCTCTCGCGATGGTGGATGCAAAATGGGTGCCCAGGGACATTTCATTATAGTGGTGGCTCCATGTTACAGATCTCACTCTGCATGGAAATGTCATTATTCACACTTACAGCATGAAGCCACCTGAAAGGACACGTATTTCTGAGAAAGGACACGTCCTTCCCATGACACAGGTCATACTTGTGCAATGAATACATTAATGAATAAATACATACATTCAGCTTTGCATCCACATAGCGCAGTCTATCACCCAGATTGAGCAATAAAAACTGCCGACAGTATTTTACGATTAAAGAATGAACGGAAATATATTCAAAGTGAGCATATTTTTAAGCGCAGCCAGATGACAATTTTAATTACTACTTGTGATCTGCTGTGGCATGTCCCTGCTATGAGAGGAATTCAGGGTATGGGAGTAGCACAAGCCTACAGTCAGTAACAACAGTCAGATTTTATCTGACAGTTTCTTCGAGACATCTGCAGTCAGCTCGCCTCTAACTAATAATAAATTATGGATGTACAATGTTGAATTCTCGGGGCTATATCCTATTAATTGCCTGGTGAAATTGAACGATAACAATGCCGATTGCAAAGTTTCCAGTAGGGTTTATTTCAAATTTTCACGACTTTTTCAAAAATAGCAGATCTACAAGCTCGCTGTGAGCTTGTATATCTGCTATTTTTCAAATAGCTAAAGCATTCAATAAATCTAGGCCTAAATGGGTATTGAAGTAAAAAGATAGAAAAAAAAACATAGGAGCCTTATCTTCATACAGGGCTTGACATTAACTTTTTGACACTTGTCCCTTGGACAAGTACATTTCCCATTCACTTGTCCGGGCAAAAAAGTCGCTTGGTCTGGATACAAATTAAGACATTTCACAGTAATTTCTTTCTTAAATGCATGCAATAGGAGTCGGAAATCGAAATAGAATGAATAACAAAAGGAATGTAACTCCCTCCACCCTCCACTCCATAGTATGGGCAGTCCACAGTCTGCATACAGCACACAGCTGTCAGGAGCATCACAGAAAAAGAGCCACTGTACATGTTTAACGAACTTGTCCGGACAAGTCGTCCTGCCAATGACATCGATGAGAAATGTATTATTCATTCACTTATTTTATTTCACATTAAAAATAATAAAATTCTAGCCCAGTGGTTCTCAAAGTGGATTCCAGGGGTTCCTTTTAGGGGGTCTAAATTGAGTCTGTAACTCTGACAGTAATAGGATACAAATGGAACCAAATGAACCCTAACAGGTCCATTTGGTTCCATTTGAACACTGTCAGAGTTAAAGGGAGATTGCCATCCTTATTGTCTCCACCAACTGAAGGCATGGGGGAGAGTATGTTTTTGCCCCTGTCCATCCGTCTGTCCGTGCGTCCGTGCGTCCCTCCAGTTTGTTACCAGCTAATCTCCGGCGCCGTTGGCCCGGTCGCTGCCAAAATGAGCACACACACTCCCTAGATGCCAATTCAGAACCTCTGCCCCACATTTTTCAAATGTCCCTGTTCTAGCGCCACCATGAGGCCATGAGGTACACTAATCTTAGAGATTTTGTCCACAAATCCTACAAATCGGTAGACATTATCTCTACAGTCATGTGATCAACATGGATCTTTCCGATTTGCCATATTCCATCCTGATTGGCTACAATTGGCTTCCAAAGTTCGCAAGATTGCTCAGTTTTTAACAAAATGCCTCAAATCATGAACACAGCGTGCAATCTCTGTGGAATTGGGCGCGCACGTTCCCACTAGGCAGAGGACGAAATGCCACTTCAAATTTCTCAAATCAGCCTCATGGTGGCGCTATAACAGGGCAATTTGTGTTTTTACCTTTAACTCCACGATAAGTGGAAAACTTTGTATGCGCACTCCCTAGAGGCTAAAGATAAACCTTTGCCCTGCATTTTTCACATTTGCCTTTTATAGCACCACCAGGAGGACAATTTATGTAAAACACTTTTTTATACTTTATTTTCTATTACTCCAGATTTTCTCCAACAATCATGCAAATCAGTACACAGTATCTCTATAGTCATGTGATCAAGTCCGATCCGTCTGATATTTCATATTCCATCCTAATTGACTAATATTGGCTTCCACAGTTTGCAGGATTGCTCCGTTTTTGAACAAATGCCTCAATTCATCAACACAGCTTGCGATTACTGTGAAATTTGCAACAAATATTCCCACTACGTCAAGGAACAAATGCTACCCTTTTCACATTGGCCTGTTACACCGCCACCAGCAGGTAGACTTTAGCAAAACACATTTTTGGAACACAATGCCTCAAATCATGCATGCAGTGTCCGACTGCCATGAAAGGTCTAAAGGTGGTTGCACACTGCTGCGTTTTTTCGGGCCGAATATCAGGGTGAATTTCGGAGCACGCAATTAAAAAAATCAACCTTATGTCAGTAACGTCAACGTTATGTCAGTCACGTTTGCACACTGCCGCCCGTTTCGCGCACCACTCGGTCCCTTGCTCTCTCTATCTCTCTCTCTCTCCTTTCCCTGAAAAACGCATTTCGCAACGAAAAACGCAGCAGTGTGCAACCACCTTAAGACTGGCGAAGAACACATGCCACCCGGGCCTTTTTACATTGGCCTATTATAGCACTACCAGGACGCCTGGCCTGGTGGAGACCTGTGCAGTGTTGTTTTTGACAGCAAATTTTGATTTAGTTTTAGTCGTAGTCTTTTGAATAAAATGTATTTTAGTTTTAGTCATAATTTAGTCACCCGAACAGTTTTAGTTTTTGTCTAATTTTAGTCAACTAAATATCATAAGATTTTTGTCGACTAAATCCACTGTTGATTTAGTCAACTAAAATGTATTTTGGCAGGCCTTGATGGCATCGTAATGACTGATTTTACACTCGATTGTGTGCTGAAAATAGCAGATCTACAAGCTCACAACAGCTTGTAGATCGGCTATTTTTCGCACGCAACACCTGAGAGCAACCAAACGTAAAATGACTCTCTTCTCCACTAGTCCCTCCCTAACGTTTTAGTCTAGTTTTTATTTTGTTGACGAAATAGTCAATATATTTAGTCTTAGTTTTAGTCATCACAGCTTAGTTTTTATTTAGTTTTTATAAAGTTTTCGTCAGTGAAAGAAACGCAGTCGACAAACATTTTTCGTCTTAGTTTTAGTCGACAAAATCAACACTGTAGTTAACAGTGAAATGCTCCCAGCTTTTAGACGTTTTGGAACGTCAACAGTCGTGAGAGCACTGGACGTCGCCATAGTGCTACAGTGCTATGTTGTGATAACCTGGGGTGGCTAGTGCGCATGCGCAGCTCTCCTTGTAGACTGCGGGGAGAGAGTTGGCTCGTCTCCCCCTTAGATTAGCAGCTGTAAACTACATTCGATGTCAACACCCGCAATTCGTTGCTGATTAAAATCGATAATCAAATTCGTTGGCAACAAATTTTGTATTCGATTTTTATCTATTTAATCGATTAGTTGTTGCAGCCCTAATGTATGTATGCGCGCGCGCACACACACACACACACACACACACACACACACACACACACACACACACACACACACACACACACACACACACACACACACACACACATTTTGTAATTTTTGAATAAATATTTGAAGGTCAGTATTTAGAAGGCTTTTTTAAATCGGCCTCAGGTCTAAATGAGTTAACAAATATGATGTGATTTTTAAAAGACAGCATAAAATGTACAGGGTTTCCTGCAGCACTTTACAGGCCAGGCGCCCCGCCCGGCCTGAAAACCCCCCCGCCCCCCCAAGGGTATTAAAAAAAAAAAAAAAAATTTTTTTTTTTTTTTTTTTTTTTTTTTTCAAAAAATTTTTTTTTTCTCAAAAAAACTTTTTGGACCTCCAACAATGTACTAGGCATGATCGCGATCGCGAAATTGCATGTTTAACCCCCATACCAACCCTATCTTTCAAACATGGCAGCCATGTTTGTTTACATTTGAAGAAAACATAAGGGCTGGTATCTCCTGAATGCAGGAAATACTCAAGTAAAGTGCAAATACCTGAAAATCTCCTTTGTACAGTATAAGTACAGTACTTAAGTAAATCTACTTAGTTACTTTACACCAATGTTTCTTTTTTTTTTACTGTGCTGTAGACTTCTATGTATATGGCACGAGTGCTGGTTGATTAACCTGGGGGAAAAAAACAAGTTACACTGTCCTGTGAAAAACGTAGTTATTCAATGTTGAATAAATGTGAATGATAGCATGTAGTTGTGTTTTCCGTCATCATGGGCACATTCATGTGTTTTTTATAGGGCAAAAATAAGAATTAATATAAAAAATTAAGTGAATTAATTACTCGAATTAATTAATTAATTATCAAAAAATTTCGGCGCACGCGCGAAGCGCGTGCGCCATGAGATCCCCCCCCTGGTCAAGACTTTTTCCTGCAGGAAACCCTGATGTATATTGTTAACTTTATGGGTACACAATACATCGGTAGCACTTTATAATAAGGTGCCATTAATAAACACTTATTAACAGTTAATAAGATACTTATTAACTTGTTATTAACTCTAATAAGAACGTTATTAAACCTTAATAAACACATAATAAACTATATAATAAGAGTCTTATAAACATTATTAAACTACTTATAAGATACTTATAAAACATAATATACTTAATACTGCCTAATAAAAGATTAATAAGAACGTTTTAACAACTTAATTAGACATGTATACAATGCCTAATTAAACATTAATAAACAACGTATAAGTCATCTATAAACCTTATTATATGAGTTATACATGTTAATAAACGTCTAATAAGAAAGCCAATTCACGTTAATTAAGACCCAATAAACTATACGAAAAGATCCCTTACTAACGGTTAATTAACAACTTATAAGTAACCAATAAGCCTTATTATATTTTAATACAGGTTAATAAACCATCTTAATTAATATCAATATTCTATCAACTATTCATAAGACACCTAATTAACAATTAATAATCTACTAATAAGATACTTATTATATCATAATAATTATTAATAAATGCATTATGAATACTATATAAGAATATATACATTGTTAAGATACTTAATTAACAACTATTTTAAGTGGAATAATATTGTATAAACATTAACAAGTACTAAATAGATTTCTTATTAACATTGAGACAGTGCATGATTAACATTAATACATTCTTTATTGAGCATTCATTAACACATTAATTAGGCATTTTGTGGGTACCTGTTGTAAAGTGGGAACATGTCTTATAAACATCAACAAATCCTTAATAAAGTGTCTTATTAATGTTGAAACAGTTTTATTTACTTCAACAAATCGTTAATTAGGCATCTATTAACACGTTAATTAGGCATTTTGTGGGTACCTTTTGTAAAGTGGGAACATGTCTTATTAACATCAATAAATCCTTAATTAGTCATTCAATAACATGTTAATTAGGCATTTTGTGGGTACCTGTTGTAAAGTGGGAACACGTCTTATTAACATAAACAAATCCCTAATAACATGTCTTATTAACATTGAACGTGTATTATTAACATCAACAAATCCTTAACAATGTGTGTTAACATTGAACGTCTTATTAACATCAACAAATCATTAATTAAGTATTCATTAACACATTAAATAAGCATTTTGTGGGTACCTTTTGTAAAGTGGGAACATGGCTTATTAACATCAACAAATCCTTAATTAGTCATTCAATAACATGTTAATTAGGCATTTTGTGTGTACCTGTCGTAAAGTGGGAACAGGTCGGATAAACATCAACAAATCCTTAATAAAGTCTTATTAACATTGAACGTGTATTATTAACATCAACAAATCGTTAATTAGGAATTCATTAACACGTTAAATAGGCATTTTGTGGGTACCTGTTGTAAAGTGGGAACATGTCTTATTAACATCAACAAATCCTTAATTAGCCATTCAATAACATGTTAATTAGGTATTTTGTGGGTACCTGTCGTAAAGTGGGAACATGTCTTATAAACATCAACAAATCCTTAATAAAGTGTCTTATTAACATTGAACGTGTATTATTAACATCAACAAATCGTTAATTAGGAGTTCATTAACACGTTAAATAGGCATTTTGTGGGTACCTGTTGTAAAGTGGGAACATGTCTTATTAACATCAACAAATCCCTAATAAAGTGTCATTGAAGGTGTATTATTAACATCAACAAATCGTTAATTAGGCATTCATTAACACCTTAAATAGGCATTTTTCAGCTACATGTTGCAAAGTGGGAACATGTCTGTAAAACATTAACGACTTACTATTTATCTTTCTTTTCACTTTAGGTCAATAAAAGGAGGTAATTAATTCTTAAATGAAGGCTGTGCACAAACAGAAGTAGTAATGTTTTAGGGCTAGCGATTCCTTTGCAGCTTATGTAATATCATTCCAGTTTATGTACAACTTCTTCCTCCTCCTGCCATCGCTTGAAGACAAAGAGCTTGAGGAATTTGAGGCAAAGGTGGTCGAGTAGCTGGACTTTGATGGTGACTTGACAGAGGTTGGAGACTCATTTCTTGATGCTGTAAAAACAAAATGCAAAATGTACGTAAATAGGAGGTTAGGCATTTTAGACATGTTTTGTTCATAAAGGGGATACAGTGCACTTATTGTAAATAATAATAAAAATAAATAAATTAATGCATAAATAAATAGGAGCAGCGCTCTTCCGAGCACAGGTCTCCAATGTGATAGGCAAATGTGAAAAGAGTGCCATATCATCTGTGGCCTGTCATGATTTGAGGCATTTTGTTCCAAAGATGTGTTTTGCTCAAATTGAGCTGCTGGTGGCGCTATAACATTCCAATGTGAAAAGGGTGGTATTTGTTCCTTGACCTATTGGGACTGTACGTGCAAAATTGCACGATAATAACAAGCTGCTTTTATGATATAAGGCATTTTGTTAAAAACGGACCAATCCTGGAAACTTTGGAAGCCAATCTAAGCCAACTAGGATGGAATATGAATTATCGGACAGCTCAGTCTTGATCACTTGCCTATAGCGATACTCTGTACTGATTCCCATGATATGAATTATCGGACAGCTCAGTCTTGATCACTTGCCTATAGTGATACTCTGTACTGATTCCCATGATGTTTGGAACAAATCTGAAGGAGTAATTAAAAAAAATATGTTTTACATAAGTCAGCCTCCTGGTGGCACTATGAAAAGCAGATGTGAGTGCCCATACAAAGTTTTACACTGATCGGTGGAGTTATTGGTAAAAACACGAATCGGCCCGTTATAGCGCCTCCATGAGGCTGATTTGAACATTTTTAAATGGCATTTCTTCCTCTGCCTAGTGGGAATGTCACTCAAATCGCACTCTGTGTTCATGATTTGAGGCATTTCGTTCAAAAGGGAGCACACTTGCAAAAGCCAGTCTTAGCCAATCAGGATGGAATTAGAAAAATCTGAAAGACCTGTTTCGTTTAATGACCGATTTGCGTGACTTTTGGACAAAATCGTTAGAAGTACTGTCCAAAAATGTGTTTTGCACACATCCGCCTCCTGGTGACGCCATAGACCTTATTCACATTGCGGCCATCTTGGATCACATGTCCACATGGGGTGGCAGCCTGTATTACAATCCATTGTAAACAATGGAGCGATGGTCCCAAAATATGAGTTCTTTTCAACCAATTTCTTTTGACCAAATCGACAAATGGGCAGAAGACAATTTGGATTAAATAGATGGGTACATCCACAATATTCATGGCAGTTAGGTTCCAATGTTACTCTGTACAAAGACTTGCTACCGTATCTGTGCAGACTAGTGCTTGCTCTGCAACCATATTAACTTACTGTATCATGATTTTTGCATATTAATCAGAAACAAGAAATTGTTAATATGATGGCGGAGCAAGCACTGCAAAGACTGCAAGTCTTTGTACACATTAAGGTTGCAACCTAACTTGAATATCGTTACCGTGGATGAAATCAATCCAGTTACTGTAGACCTTCTATTTTAAGCTCACATGTCTCACATTGCGAGCTTGTATATTTACTATTTAAAAAATATTGAGGAAATAAAAACTAAAATATTTTGAATATTTTTGAAACATTTTAACAACACAAATCTGTGTGGAGGTCCCTGGCACCACATATTTTCAGATGGAGGTCTGCGACTGTGGACAAATATGTAAATCTGGGGTCCTTCATATGAAAAGATTTGGGAACCACTGGTTTAAAAATATTAGAAAGTAAGCCCAATAAGCAACTACACTATTTTCCAATACACAAATTGCTTATTATAAGCAGACATGGCAACACAAGTTCATTCAGAGCCCAGAATGCCCCTACTGACATTTTAATGCAAAGACACAGGAAACCCAATGATGTTTTTCAGCCTCTTTCAAGATATGAACAAGAAGCCAGGGGGCGGGGCCAGGAATAAGGTGAATAACAAGCCCATGCTAAAAAATTGGGGCAGAGGTTCTGCTCTGGCACCCAGGGAATGTGTGTGCTCAGTTTTGGCCTGGCAGAGACAAAGGGTTTGCAAAAATCTGCCTCCTGGTGGCACTATAACAGCAGAAGTTCACAGCAATTTTTCATCTTCACCTTCATTTTTCATCTTCCTGCTGGACGGAAGCGCAGCAGGACCATTTTAGTAATACATTTTGAAAATGAATAATAATAAAAACAATCTAAGACATTTTAAGTGTGCCTGCAGCTAGCTAAGTGTGTGCAACCTTGTGTAGTGGTTGGTGTTAGCATTAGCGCTATTATTTTTTTTTTTTTTTTTGTTTCGTTAGATTTTATAACATTACCATTTTTTGCATTAGCTTTAACATTATCGTCTGTACGACAAACGGTTCATGAGATATAGAGGCACTTCCTGTTTGACGAAGGGCACTTCCTGTTTGGCAAAGGAAGCACCAATTAAGGTTAAGGACTCTTAATAAAGTCATATGACACCACCCACGCATCTGTACGACAAACGGTTCATGATATAGAGGCACTTCCTGTTTGGCGAAGGGCACTTCCTGTTTGGCGAAGGAAGCACCAATTAAGGTTAATAAGGACTCTTAATCAAGCCATATAACGCCACACACACGTCTGTACGACAAACGGTTCATGAGATATAGAGGCACTTCCTGTTTGGCGAAGGACACTTCCTGTTACAGAGGGGGAGGGGCTTAATCAATTACAGCTCATCCCTATTGGCCGGACAAAGTCCAAAGTCGTGTGTGCATTTTAAAATTCAAATCACGTTGCTAAGCAAAAGAATGGCAGAGTTTTGTGGCGCCAAATTCTCCCATTCAAAGTCAATGGGGTTTTTGCACTAATCATGTGACGGTTTGATTTTTTTTAAACCGGTTCGGTAATTAATTAAAAACCGGACCGAACCGGTAATACCGGATGATGACCACTTGGGGGCGCAGATAGAAGCGGACACATTTATGGTGCCCATTTAGCCATTAATTATAACTCTTGTAGAGTCCTCACCTGATATTTTATATACATCTATATGGATCTTCTCAGTGAGATGTCTCCTGTTTGTACTATTACTGCTTCTGTGGAATGGGGGAAATGCTCTCTGCCGTGTTTGTGTTTTCTCTGCTGTACAGAGAACCAGTGAATTGGGTAAAAAACAGTGGATTGGGATTGCTTGTAGATCAGCTACTTTTTGTTTTGATCCTAGAGGGACGTGCCGCCCCTCTACGAATCCGGGAGGGCAAAGCACAGGCGGTCGTGGTGGTCTGCGGCCCCGGCGGACCACCAAAGGGACGGCGCCGCCACGAAAACGCTATAATCAATCAAACAGCTAGGCTAGGCTACATACATACTGTCTCAGATAGCATACATGCTTGGCTAGCTTGCTTCCTCCGTGTTGTAGTTGAGCCAATAAAGGTTATTTGACCACGTTCACCACAACGTAAATCGTCGCTATTGTTGTAAAGACGCAATGAAGACCTGTGTGCGGCTTCTAACACGTTGTCCAATGTCCACCGCATCTATAAACAATAGCGCGTGTATCCAGTTGTTATTGAATGAAGAGGACAGGGGGAGAGGAGGCGGGGTCGCTGTCTGAGCAGCCAGTGAGCTGTCAACAGTAGCAGATCTGCGCTCCACTGACACTCAGTATACTGTATACACAAACATAATAAATACAATAAAGAATGAATTTAATGCTGTCGGAAAATACACGTGACGCCGTCAGCAAACGTTTACATTTGTAAAATATATTTTAATTGGATACTTTTCTTTTTTTTGTTTTTTTACTCGGTTTAGTCGGTATTCATAAACTGAACCGGTATCATCAAGTAAACCGGATCGAACCAGTAAAACCGGAAACCGTCAGACTATTTAGCGCATAGTTTTTTGGCGAATTATGTCGCCATCGTAAGGCGGATCGGAAAGAAAAGTAATAGCACCCCATTCCCGGCCGAGCCACACGTTTTGATGCCGTAAATTGTGCGGAGGTTATTACCTGCCGAAATTGTGTGGCGACATTATAAGTATGGCGGATCACAATAAGTGTTTTGCCATTGCATTGCATGGCAGGCACACTTAATAATAATAATCCAGCAACAATTTCATGGACCCCCTGCAGTACCTCCGTACCCCCTAGGGGTCGTGGACCACCTGTTGAGGACAGGGGTGTCGCACCAAATTCTGGGCCCTGGGTACAAGGATTCACTCACATTTTGTGCTTTAACCATTGAAAAATAGCAGATGTTCAAGCTCACAGCGCAGCACCTAGTGCCACGCTGCGAGCTTGTAGATCTGTTATTTCAGACAACATTTTTCATGGGGTCTTTGAATATTTCAAATCCCTCTATGTCAGTGGTGCTCAAAAGCTTTCATGTGAAGGACCCCCAAAATGATATGTATTTGGTCACAGACCCCATCTCAAAATATTTAGTTCCTCCCAGAAGCAAAATTTGATCTAAAAATGTTACCTTAAAAAATACCCATATTCAAAGATTTCCACACATTTTCATGAGTTAAAAAATAGGAGATCTACAAGCTTGCATCGCGGCACTCGGTGCCGCTCTGTGAGCTTGTAAATCTGCTATTTTTCAATAGCTGAAGTATAAAATAATAAAGGCCCCTCCACATTGGGCCTAGTAACTGAGTCCCCCCCCCCCCCCCCAATAGCAATGACTGTGCAAAAATAGTAAATAGAATAATACAAATTTTAAACAACAGTTAGCAGGTTGAAAACCTGAATGTGAAATACCCCTCTTCTTTCAGGAATAAAATCACTACTGTAAGTAGAAAAAAAGTAAAAAAAAAAAGCAAAAAGTAATATTACCTTCTCAAAAGCTCCAAACTCAGTCACTCAGGCACAGGTCTAGCAGCAGGTTAGCACATCACAGTCCAAACACAATCTTCTCATCCCACGTTGCCAGAGAACTATAAGTGAAGCTCTGGTTGTTGTCTGGATTGTCCAATGCAATGTCCAGTGCAATGAACTGACTCTAAACTCACTGAGCTTGTTAGCTTTAGCGTTAGCTTGTAGCAAAACAAAACAGTCTCTGAACCTCGTGAAGAAATTCCTCTTGTCTTGCCAAACGTGCAGCTTTTCCTCCTCCCAGAAAGTTGTGTAAACACTCACAGGACTCCAAACTACAACTGGTTTGTGCACAGCAAACACTTTGAAATGATATAATACAGAACGTCTCACTCTGAATCACTATTCACTTGTCTTCATGTTCCCTCTCTCCGCTCACGTGATCTCTCTCCCTCCCTTCACGTCCGGGCTGTGTTACGCTGACAACTGTCCCTGCAGAGTTAACCCCATAAATGCTGATACAGATCATAACAGGAAAAACATTGCTTTTAAAATAAAAAACAAAACAAAACAAAACTCCTAATGAATTAAGTATGAAATGCAGATTACGTTTTTACTAAAACACATCACACTTTTTAAAGGCTTTAATGATCAAAGCCTTAAACTAAACCTCATTTAAATGTTTTTAATACTATTTAAAGCAAACCATTTTTACTTCAATACGTTTATCTGAACACTTAGTAGGCTATAGTACTAGTTTATATGAATAGCCCGTTACTTTGTAGATTTAGATTAGTATTACAAAACATACACTAACCATGTAGAGTAGCCTATATTTGAAATTAGCCCATCTACAAGCTCACTGTGCGCTTGTAGATCAGCTATTTTCAAGTATTTGAAAACTTTTTTTGCCCAAGACTTTTGTAGGCCTAATTTTACACAATTACAATAACTATTTCTATATTGCAGTATTGATACTTTTAATTGCGACTGTCAGGTCGCAGTTACTATCAAAACCTCCACCGGCTGTCTGTCAGTCAGTCCGTCAGTCTGTCTGTCACACGTCACACTTTTGCCCTACTCATATCTCCGCCACCGTTGCCCCTATCCATGCCAAACCCCTCAATTCTCACATAGCCCTCTTCTAGCCACCATGAGGCCGATTCTTGCAAAATACATTTTTCGACACAGCTCCTACAATGTTTGCCGTAAAATCATGTAAATCTGTACACAGTATTTCTAGGCTCATGTCATCAACATGGGTCTGTCTCATTTAGCGCCACCTTCAGGCCGTTTTTTTTAAAACACATTTTTGGACACTGCTTCTACAAATCTTGCCCTAAAATCACGCAAATCAGTACACAATATGTCAAGACTCATGTCATCAACATGGATCTGTCCCAATTAGCGCCTCCTTCAGGCCGATTTTTTAAAACACATTTTTGGACACTGCTTCTACAAATTTTGCCCTAAAATCACGCAAATCGGTACACAATATGTCAAGACTCATGTCATCAACATGGATCTGTCCCAATTAGCGCCACCATCAGGCCAATTTTACATGCGACCTGACGGTCGCTTATCTCCCGATTAGGGAGTCTTACTGGTTAAGTAAAACATTAGGTTTCGTATGAAACCCTTGTTGCGACCGTCAGGTCGCAGTTACTATCAAAACCTCCACTGGCTGTCAGTCCGTCTGTCTGTCTGTCCGTCACGTCACGCCACGTCACACTTTTGCCCAACTCATATTTCCGCCACCGTTGCCCCTATCCATGCCAAACTCTGCACACGCACTCCTTGCCTGCCAAACAACAACTTCCAACCTCTCACATGGACCTCTTCTAGCGCCACCATGAGGCCAATACTGGCAAAATACATTTTTGGACACTGCTCCTACAAATTTTGCCCTAAAATCACGCAAATCGGTACACAGTATGTCTACACTCACGTCATCAACATGGATCTGTCCCATTTCCATATTCCCTCCTGACTGGTTACGATTGCCTTCTAAAGTCTGTGTATGCGACCTGACGGTCGCTTCTCTCACGATTAGGGAGTCTTACTGGTTAAGATATAATTGTTACAGTATTCGCCTAAAACGATGGAGAATGATTCGTCCACAGGTGCTGTGACTCATAAAGTTCTACGTTCCGTTGGTTTATCCCATCCACCGCCGACTTCTGTGCTTAAGCCGGTAGGATTAGCAGTGCTAGCCAAGCATTTGTGTAGCAGCTAACGGCTAACCTAGCCCTTCCCCTGTATACTACCTAAAGCTAACAATATGTTGAGTGCCGAAGAAGTAGATTTCTCCTAGCCTCTTCGCAAGTGTGGAGGCATGAAACCTTCTACACTCAGGGGCTATATGGTGGCTATTAATGCTTGTCACCTAGGTGTCAATGGTGATATGCCCTCAAAGGCCCTTTGTGGCCTTGTTTAGGGCTGGTGCCAAGCGCACCAGTCAGACGGCCAGGTCTCTTCACGGCCTGGGATTTAGAGGTGGTCTAGAGGGGTTTGAGATGAGGCCCTTTCGAGCCTTTGGGGAAGGTTTCTTTGAGACATCTAAGTCTCAAAACTGTGCTCTTATTGGTGTTGACTACAGCCAAAAGGGTCAGTGGACTGTATGAGGTTTGCTAACAGTGACCGTAAGGTTCTGCTTAAGCCCGATATCCAATTTGTACCAAAGAACAGGATTGCGACTAGGGACCCGGTCGAGTTGGTCGCCTTTCACCCTCCTCCTTTTGCATTGGAGGAGGACTGGCATCTGCATTGCCTCTGTCCAGCGAGGGCCTTGAAGGCATACTAGTTAGTTGAGGACTAGGAATGAGAGACAGTCATCACGTCTGTTTGTCTCCTTTAGCAACTCTCCTAAGAGAAAAGAGGTGTCTAAGGCCTTTAGTTCTAGGTGGATTGTGGAGGCTATCAGGGAAGCCTATGATAGTGCTCAGGTTCCTCTGCCGGAGGACTTTTAGGCACATTCCACCAGGGGGGTGTCGACCTCGTGGGCCCTCTCTCAGGGGGTCTCCATGGAGGTTTGCATGGCGGCCAATTGGGCATCGCCATCTACGTTTGCAGCTTATTATCACCTGGACGTGGTTCCCGCGTTGTTGGCGTACAGTCAGTGTTACAGGTGGCCTCCTCTTCTTAAGTGACAATGGTGGTACAGTCCTTTCACTTTTTCCAAGTGGCAATTGGAATGGTGGGTACAGTCCTTCCAATGTTTTCCTTCCATGACCAGTGGGTTTGTTTGGTCATTACCTTATAAGGCGGACTTATTCTACTCATTGGTTATGCAGCACATTTAGTCTATTAGGTCCTTATGAGGCAGGCATGTCAGGGTCTCTTGAAGCCACGTCCAAGGAGGCGTGGTCTTCACCATGCAGGTGGGTATTTGGGTGATCAGGTGTTGGTCGTCGTCGCTTCTGAGAGTCTATGGATCCCATAGGAAGGAATATGAATTGAAAGTGTGACAATAAAGACTAGACATAATGTGTATCACTTTGTGTGATTTTAGACAAAATATGTGGGTGCAGTGTCCAAAAATGTGTTTAAAAAAAATCTGCCTAATGGTGGCGCTATATGGGACACATGAGTGTAGACATACTGTGTACCGATTTGTGTGATTTTAGGGCAAAATTTGTAGGAGCAGTGTCCAAAAATGTATTTTGCCAGTATTGGCCTCATGGTGGCGCTAGAAGAGGGCCATGTGAGAGGTTGGAGGTTGTTTTTTGGCAGGCAACGAGTGTGTGTGCAGAGTTTGGAATGAATAGGGGCAACGGTGGCAGAGATATGAGTTGGGCAAAAGTGTGACGTGGCGTGACGTGACGGACAGACAGACAGACGGACTGACAGCCAGTAGAGGTTTTGATAGTAACTGCGACCTGACGCTGACGGTCACAACAAGGGTTTCATACGAAACCTAATGTTTTACTTAACCAGTAAGACTCCCTAATCGGGAGATAAGCGACCGTCAGGTCGCATGTATAAATCGGCCTGAAGGTGGTGCTAATTGGGACAGATCCATGTTGATGACATGAGTGTAGACATACTGTGTACCGATTTGCGTGATTTTAGGGCAAAATTTGTAGGAGCAGTGTCCAAAAATGTATTTTGCCAGTATTGGCCTCATGGTGGCGCTAGAAGAGGGCCATGTGAGAGGTTGGATGTTGTTGTTTGGCAGGCAAGGAGTGTGTGTGCAGAGTTTGGCATGGATAGGGGCAACGGTGGCGGAAATATGAGTTGGGCAAAAGTGTGACGTGGCGTGGCGTGGCGTGACGTGACGGACAGACAGACAGACGGACTGACAGCCAGTGGAGGTTTTGATAGTAACTGCGACCTGACGGTCGCAACAAAGGTTTCATACGAAACCTAATGTTTTACTTAACCAGTAAGACTCCCTAATCGGGAGATAAGCGACCGTCAGGTCGCATGTAAAATTGGCCTGATGGTGGCGCTAATTGGGACAGATCCATGTTGATGACATGAGTATTGACATATTGTGTACCGATTTGCGTGATTTTAGGGCAAGATTTGTAGAAGCAGTGTCCAAAAATGTGTTTTAAAAAATCGGCCAGAAGGTGGCGCTAATTGGGACAAATCCATGTTGATGACATGAGTCTTGACATATTGTGTACTGATTTGCGTGATTTTAGGGCAAGATTTGTAGAAGCAGTGTCCAAAAATGTGTTTTAAAAAATCGGCCTGAAGGTGGCGCTAAATGAGACAGACCCATGTTGATGACATGAGCCTAGAAATACTGTGTACAGATTTACGTGATTTTACGGCAAACATTGTAGGAGCTGTGTCCAAAAATGTATTTTGCAAGAATCGGCCTCATGGTGGCTAGAAGAGGGCTATGTGAGAATTGAGGGGTTTGGCATGGATAGGGGCAACGGTTGCGGAGATATGATTAGGGCAGAAGTGTGACGTGACGTGTGACAGACAGACAGCCGGTGGAGGTTTTGATAGTAACTGCACCTGACAGTCGCAATTAAAAGTATCAATACTGCAATATAGAAATACCGTAGTTATTGTAATTGAGTAAAATTAGGCCTACAGAAGTCTTGGGCAAAAAAAGTTTTCAAATACTTGAAAATAGCGGATCTACAAGCGCACAGTGAGCTTGTAGATGGGCTAATTTCAAATATAGGCTACTCTACATGGTTAGTGTATGTTTTGTAATACTAATCTAAATCTACAAAGTAACGGGCTATTCATATAAACTAGTACTATAGCCTACTAAGTGTTCAGATAAACGTATTGAAGTAAAAATGGTTTGCTTTAAATAGTATTAAAAACATTTAAATGAGGTTTAGTTTAAGGCTTTGATCATTAAAGCCTTTAAAAAGTGTGATGTGTTTTAGTAAAAACGTAATCTGCATTTCATACTTAATTCATTAGGAGTTTTGTTTTGTTTTGTTTTTTATTTTAAAAGCAATGTTTTTCCTGTTATGATCTGTATCAGCATTTATGGGGTTAACTCTGCAGGGACAGTTGTCAGCGTAACACAGCCCGGACGTGAAGGGAGGGAGAGAGATCACGTGAGCGGAGAGAGGGAACATGAAGACAAGTGAATAGTGATTCAGAGTGAGACGTTCTGTATTATATCATTTCAAAGTGTTTGCTGTGCACAAACCAGTTGTAGTTTGGAGTCCTGTGAGTGTTTACACAACTTTCTGGGAGGAGGAAAAGCTGCACGTTTGGCAAGACAAGAGGAATTTCTTCACGAGGTTCAGAGACTGTTTTGTTTTGCTACAAGCTAACGCTAAAGCTAACAAGCTCAGTGAGTTTAGAGTCAGTTCATTGCACTGGACATTGCATTGGACAATCCAGACAACAACCAGAGCTTCACTTATAGTTCTCTGGCAACGTGGGATGAGAAGATTGTGTTTGGACTGTGATGTGCTAACCTGCTGCTAGACCTGTGCCTGAGTGACTGAGTTTGGAGCTTTTGAGAAGGTAATATTACTTTTTGCTTTTTTTTTTTACTTTTTTTCTACTTACAGTAGTGATTTTATTCCTGAAAGAAGAGGGGTATTTCACATTCAGGTTTTCAACCTGCTAACTGTTGTTTAAAATTTGTATTATTCTATTTACTATTTTTGCACAGTCATTGCTATTGGGGGGGGGGGGGGGGGGGACTCAGTTACTAGGCCCAATGTGGAGGGGCCTTTATTATTTTATACTTCAGCTATTGAAAAATAGCAGATTTACAAGCTCACAGAGCGGCACCGAGTGCCGCGATGCAAGCTTGTAGATCTCCTATTTTTTAACTCATGAAAATGTGTGGAAATCTTTGAATATGGGTATTTTTTTAAGGTAACATTTTTAGATCAAATTTTGCTTCTGGGAGGAACTAAATATTTTGAGATGGGGTCTGTGACCAAATACATATCATTTTGGGGGTCCTTCACATGAAAGCTTTTGAGCACCACTGACATAGAGGGATTTGAAATATTCAAAGACCCCATGAAAAATGTTGTCTGAAATAACAGATCTACAAGCTCGCAGCGTGGCACTAGGTGCTGCGCTGTGAGCTTGAACATCTGCTATTTTTCAATGGTTAAAGCACAAAATGTGAGTGAATCCTTGTACCCAGGGCTCAGAATTTGGTGCGACACCCCTGTCCTCAACAGGTGGTCCACGACCCCTAGGGGGTACGGAGGTACTGCAGGGGGTCCATGAAATTGTTGCTGGATTATTATTATTAAGTGTGCCTGCCATGCAATGCAATGGCAAAACACTTATTGTGATCCGCCATACTTATAATGTCGCCACACAATTTCGGCAGGTAATAACCTCCGCACAATTTACGGCATCAAAACGTGTGGCTCGGCCGGGAATGGGGTGCTATTACTTTTCTTTCCGATCCGCCTTACGATGGCGACGTAATTCGCCAAAAAACTATGCGCTAAATAGTCTGACGGTTTCCGGTTTTACTGGTTCGATCCGGTTTACTTGATGATACCGGTTCAGTTTATGAATACCGACTAAACCGAGTAAAAAAACAAAAAAAAGAAAAGTATCCAATTAAAATATATTTTACAAATGTAAACGTTTGCTGACGGCGTCACGTGTATTTTCCGACAGCATTAAATTCATTCTTTATTGTATTTATTATGTTTGTGTATACAGTATACTGAGTGTCAGTGGAGCGCAGATCTGCTACTGTTGACAGCTCACTGGCTGCTCAGACAGCGACCCCGCCTCCTCTCCCCCTGTCCTCTTCATTCAATAACAACTGGATACACGCGCTATTGTTTATAGATGCGGTGGACATTGGACAACGTGTTAGAAGCCGCACACAGGTCTTCATTGCGTCTTTACAACAATAGCGACGATTTACGTTGTGGTGAACGTGGTCAAATAACCTTTATTGGCTCAACTACAACACGGAGGAAGCAAGCTAGCCAAGCATGTATGCTATCTGAGACAGTATGTATGTAGCCTAGCCTAGCTGTTTGATTGATTATAGCGTTTTCGTGGCGGCGCCGTCCCTTTGGTGGTCCGCCGGGGCCGCAGACCACCACGACCGCCTGTGCTTTGCCCTCCCGGATTCGTAGAGGGGCGGCACGTCCCTCTAGGATCAAAACAAAAAGTAGCTGATCTACAAGCAATCCCAATCCACTGTTTTTTACCCAATTCACTGGTTCTCTGTACAGCAGAGAAAACACAAACACGGCAGAGAGCATTTCCCCCATTCCACAGAAGCAGTAATAGTACAAACAGGAGACATCTCACTGAGAAGATCCATATAGATGTATATAAAATAACAGGTGAGGACTCTACAAGAGTTATAATTAATGGCTAAATGGGCACCATAAATGTGTCCGCTTCTATCTGCGCCCCCAAGTGGTCATCATCCGGTATTACCGGTTCGGTCCGGTTTTTAATTAATTACCGAACCGGTTTAAAAAAAATGAAACCGTCACATGATTAGTGCAAAAACCCCATTGACTTTGAATGGGAGAATTTGGCGCCACAAAACTCTGCCATTCTTTTGCTTAGCAACGTGATTTGAATTTTAAAATGCACACACGACTTTGGACTTTGTCCGGCCAATAGGGATGAGCTGTAATTGATTAAGCCCCTCCCCCTCTGTAACAGGAAGTGTCCTTCGCCAAACAGGAAGTGCCTCTATATCTCATGAACCGTTTGTCGTACAGACGTGTGTGTGGCGTTATATGGCTTGATTAAGAGTCCTTATTAACCTTAATTGGTGCTTCCTTCGCCAAACAGGAAGTGCCCTTCGCCAAACAGGAAGTGCCTCTATATCATGAACCGTTTGTCGTACAGATGCGTGGGTGGTGTCATATGACTTTATTAAGAGTCCTTAACCTTAATTGGTGCTTCCTTTGCCAAACAGGAAGTGCCCTTCGTCAAACAGGAAGTGCCTCTATATCTCATGAACCGTTTGTCGTACAGACGATAATGTTAAAGCTAATGCAAAAAATGGTAATGTTATAAAATCTAACGCTAATGCTAACAAAAAATAATAGCGCTAATGCTAACACCAACCTCTACACAAGGTTGCACACACTTAGCTAGCTGCAGGCACACTTAAAATGTCTTAGATTGTTTTTATTATTATTCATTTTCAAAATGTATTACTAAAATGGTCCTGCTGCGCTTCCGTCCAGCAGGAAGATGAAAAATGAAGGTGAAGATGAAAAATTGCTGTGAACTTCTGCTGTTATAGTGCCACCAGGAGGCAGATTTTTGCAAACCCTTTGTCTCTGCCAGGCCAAAACTGAGCACACACATTCCCTGGGTGCCAGAGCAGAACCTCTGCCCCAATTTTTTAGCATGGGCTTGTTATTCACCTTATTCCTGGCCCCGCCCCCTGGCTTCTTGTTCATATCCTGAAAGAGGCTGAAAAACATCATTGGGTTTCCTGTGTCTTTGCATTAAAATGTCAGTAGGGGCATTCTGGGCTCTGAATGAACTTGTGTTGCCATGTCTGCTTATAATAAGCAATTTGTGTATTGGAAAATAGTGTAGTTGCTTATTGGGCTTACTTTCTAATATTTTTAAACCAGTGGTTCCCAAATCTTTTCATATGAAGGACCCCAGATTTACATATTTGTCCACAGTCGCAGACCTTCATCTGAAAATATGTGGTGCCAGGGACCTCCACACAGATTTGTGTTGTTAAAATGTTTCAAAAATATTCAAAATATTTTAGTTTTTATTTCCTCAATATTTTTTAAATAGTAAATATACAAGCTCGCAATGTGAGACATGTGAGCTTAAAATAGAAGGTCTACAGTAACTGGATTGATTTCATCCACGGTAACGATATTCAAGTTAGGTTGCAACCTTAATGTGTACAAAGACTTGCAGTCTTTGCAGTGCTTGCTCCGCCATCATATTAACAATTTTTTGTTTCTGATTAATATGCAAAAATCATGATACAGTAAGTTAATATGATTGCAGAGCAAGCACTAGTCTGCACAGATACGGTAGCAAGTCTTTGTACAGAGTAACATTGGAACCTAACTGCCATGAATATTGTGGATGTACCCATCTATTTAATCCAAATTGTCTTCTGCCCATTTGTCGATTTGGTCAAAAGAAATTGGTTGAACAGAACTCATATTTTGGGACCATCGCTCCATTGTTTACAATGGATTGTAATACAGGCTGCCACCCCATGTGGACATGTGATCCAAGATGGCCGCAATGTGAATAAGGTCTATGGCGTCACCAGGAGGCGGATGTGTGCAAAACACATTTTTGGACAGTACTTCTAACGATTTTGTCCAAAAGTCACGCAAATCGGTCATTAAACGAAACAGGTCTTTCAGATTTTTCTAATTCCATCCTGATTGGCTAAGACTGGCTTTTGCAAGTGTGCTCCCTTTTGAACGAAATGCCTCAAATCATGAACACAGAGTGCGATTTGAGTGACATTCCCACTAGGCAGAGGAAGAAATGCCATTTAAAAATGTTCAAATCAGCCTCATGGAGGCGCTATAACGGGCCGATTCGTGTTTTTACCAATAACTCCACCGATCAGTGTAAAACTTTGTATGGGCACTCACATCTGCTTTTCATAGTGCCACCAGGAGGCTGACTTATGTAAAACATATTTTTTTAAATTACTCCTTCAGATTTGTTCCAAACATCATGGGAATCAGTACAGAGTATCACTATAGGCAAGTGATCAAGACTGAGCTGTCCGATAATTCATATCATGGGAATCAGTACAGAGTATCGCTATAGGCAAGTGATCAAGACTGAGCTGTCCGATAATTCATATTCCATCCTAGTTGGCTTAGATTGGCTTCCAAAGTTTCCAGGATTGGTCCGTTTTTAACAAAATGCCTTATATCATAAAAGCAGCTTGTTATTATCGTGCAATTTTGCACGTACAGTCCCAATAGGTCAAGGAACAAATACCACCCTTTTCACATTGGAATGTTATAGCGCCACCAGCAGCTCAATTTGAGCAAAACACATCTTTGGAACAAAATGCCTCAAATCATGACAGGCCACAGATGATATGGCACTCTTTTCACATTTGCCTATCACATTGGAGACCTGTGCTCGGAAGAGCGCTGCTCCTATTTATTTATGCATTCATTTATTTATTTTTATTATTATTTACAATAAGTGCACTGTATCCCCTTTATGAACAAAACATGTCTAAAATGCCTAACCTCCTATTTACGTACATTTTGCATTTTGTTTTTACAGCATCAAGAAATGAGTCTCCAACCTCTGTCAAGTCACCATCAAAGTCCAGCTACTCGACCACCTTTGCCTCAAATTCCTCAAGCTCTTTGTCTTCAAGCGATGGCAGGAGGAGGAAGAAGTTGTACATAAACTGGAATGATATTACATAAGCTGCAAAGGAATCGCTAGCCCTAAAACATTACTACTTCTGTTTGTGCAAAGCCTTCATTTAAGAATTAATTACCTCCTTTTATTGACCTAAAGTGAAAAGAAAGATAAATAGTAAGTCGTTAATGTTTTACAGACATGTTCCCACTTTGCAACATGTAGCTGAAAAATGCCTATTTAACCCTCTAAGGCCCGAATATAGAAATACTTGAAATAAAAAATTGAAAAAAATCAGATGGTGTTGTAGGAGTCCTATTAAGAGGAAAATGTAATGTTTTTTTTCAAAAAAATGTTTTTGTAAGGTTTTATAGCCATAAATCAAAAATCATAAATCATGCTCTAATTTACATATGGGGGATATTTTTCACAATAATAACATGTTCTAGACATTCTAATGATCACCAAAAAAAATAGTACAGGCATTTTACTTATGTTTTTGTGAGGAATAGCTTCCATGAAAAAGTGAGATGTTGTTCGTCAAAACTCTGGAATGTCAGCGGGTGTGGCGGGTGTGAATGTCAGCCCCTGTGGGGGGTATTTATATGCAAATATTGTGGCCAATGGCATTGTAATACTAAACAATAGAATCCAATGGTGATGTTTAGGTGGTAGGGGGAGCTAAAATTAAATGATTTAAACCTTTTTTTGGATAAAATACAAACGTTGTAATATTACAACTGTGGGCCTTAGAGGGTTAAGGTGTTAATGAATGCCTAATTAACGATTTGTTGATGTTAATAATACACCTTCAATGACACTTTATTAGGGATTTGTTGATGTTAATAAGACATGTTCCCACTTTACAACAGGTACCCACAAAATGCCTATTTAACGTGTTAATGAACTCCTAATTAACGATTTGTTGATGTTAATAATACACGTTCAATGTTAATAAGACACTTTATTAAGGATTTGTTGATGTTTATAAGACATGTTCCCACTTTACGACAGGTACCCACAAAATACCTAATTAACATGTTATTGAATGACTAATTAAGGATTTGTTGATGTTAATAAGACATGTTCCCACTTTACAACAGGTACCCACAAAATGCCTATTTAACGTGTTAATGAATTCCTAATTAACGATTTGTTGATGTTAATAATACACGTTCAATGTTAATAAGACTTTATTAAGGATTTGTTGATGTTTATCCGACCTGTTCCCACTTTACGACAGGTACCCACAAAATGCCTAATTAACATGTTATTGAATGACTAATTAAGGATTTGTTGATGTTAATAAGCCATGTTCCCACTTTACAAAAGGTACCCACAAAATGCTTATTTAATGTGTTAATGAATACTTAATTAATGATTTGTTGATGTTAATAAGACGTTCAATGTTAACACACATTGTTAAGGATTTGTTGATGTTAATAATACACGTTCAATGTTAATAAGACATGTTATTAGGGATTTGTTTATTAATAAGACGTGTTCCCACTTTACAACAGGTACCCACAAAATGCCTAATTAACATGTTATTGAATGACTAATTAAGGATTTATTGATGTTAATAAGACATGTTCCCACTTTACAAAAGGTACCCACAAAATGCCTAATTAACGTGTTAATAGATGCCTAATTAACGATTTGTTGAAGTAAATAAAACTGTTTCAACATTAATAAGACACTTTATTAAGGATTTGTTGATGTTTATAAGACATGTTCCCACTTTACAACAGGTACCCACAAAATGCCTAATTAATGTGTTAATGAATGCTCAATAAAGAATGTATTAATGTTAATCATGCACTGTCTCAATGTTAATAAGAAATCTATTTAGTACTTGTTAATGTTTATACAATATTATTCCACTTAAAATAGTTGTTAATTAAGTATCTTAACAATGTATATATTCTTATATAGTATTCATAATGCATTTATTAATAATTATTATGATATAATAAGTATCTTATTAGTAGATTATTAATTGTTAATTAGGTGTCTTATGAATAGTTGATAGAATATTGATATTAATTAAGATGGTTTATTAACCTGTATTAAAATATAATAAGGCTTATTGGTTACTTATAAGTTGTTAATTAACCGTTAGTAAGGGATCTTTTCGTATAGTTTATTGGGTCTTAATTAACGTGAATTGGCTTTCTTATTAGACGTTTATTAACATGTATAACTCATATAATAAGGTTTATAGATGACTTATACGTTGTTTATTAATGTTTAATTAGCATTGTATACATGTCTAATTAAGTTGTTAAAACGTTCTTATTAATCTTTTATTAGGCAGTATTAAGTATATTATGTTTTATAAGTATCTTATAAGTAGTTTAATAATGTTTATAAGACTCTTATTATATAGTTTATTATGTGTTTATTAAGGTTTAATAACGTTCTTATTAGAGTAATAACAAGTTAATAAGTATCTTATTAACTGTTAATAAGTGTTTATTAATGGCACCTTATTATAAAGTGCTACCAATACATCTTTCATCCTTCTTTGTTTAGGTTTAAATCATAACATACAGTATGTCAAGTATGTCAAGAGAACAGACAGCTCTCCCTCACGGTTGCAAACAACAACTGCAGAGTACAGACAGAGACGACAAACACGGTTCCACAAGCTAGTACTGCGAAGCATTTCCCATTATGGTCTTTCTTTCTCTCATGTTTGAACAACCGAATGGCACAGAAAATCAGCTTTGAAGGGAAAATTCAGATTGATTCCGATATGAAGAGAGAGCTATTCAGTCAGTTAGTATAACATGGGGGTGGGTGGGGGCATTATCAGCTTTGGTTGCAGAGTTTAAGAGCTGTGTTGCAACACAGGGGCTCTTTTCACAACCATTGAATGGTCTTACAATTTAGTAGCTAGAATGCCACAAAAGACAATTCAGGCTGAGGAGAGCAGCAGAGCACAACCTCTACAAAAGAGTGTTTGGGACGACATTGTGTGATGGTATGGACACATGGGCATAAAGTGGCATGTCCTCTGACTCCTCTATATAATCACGAGGCAGCGAAACAGTAAGCCCAGTTCATGCTAGAACAGTCCCGTTATTGGGGAGCACTACAGCCCCAAGGAGAGCATGTCTGGCCATTCTTCCTAATATACAAATGCCTGGCTTCATCCACTGTGGGAAGCCACTCAAGCCAGTGCTGCAGAGAAATCTTTCTGAAAGCCCTCTCTATTCAGCACCATCCATAACTGGAGCAGGGGGATAAAGGAAATGAGTGCAGAGTTCCATATTTGTTTGTCTTCGAATCCAGGCCAACTGTGGCTGTTCCTTTGTTATTTGGGGGTGATGGTATTCAACGAAGAGGAGGGGTGTGGGCGGGGGTGTCTGTGGGGGACGATTAGGACTACAGAGTCCAGAGACTTTAGCTGTCTGGGTTACTTGTGACTTTGAATGTGGCCCATATGGTCAGTCCTGCTAAAAGGCTCAACCAATGTCAATGATAAGTAGGTAGGTAGGAAAATACAGGGAAAAAAGGAACCCTCACTCATAGGCGCTACATGCCAAGCTATAAAAGTAACTAAAGATATTACAAATAATTTTGCTTAAAACATATTACAGATTCCGACTTCCACCTTTTGATTTTGACTTTATTTACTAGTGTAGATTCATGGCAATTAGATTCATTACTAGTTTCATGGCACGATTATGGCACAATCGTGCCATAATTGTATTTAATAGGTTTTGTTTCATTTATTTTATTTTTCATTTAAATGTATATGCGGTTACCAAGGTCTCAGAGGCACTTGCCCTTTGGGCAAGTACAGGTCATGTTCTACTTGCCCAAAGTCATGCCCACTTGCCTGAAAAGTAAATCGTCAATTATAAAATGATAAGTAAGATTTTAATTACCGCTCAATTTAACACTTATTTCATAACTCTCTGAGGCTGTGCGCTGGCCGTGCGATGGCCACGTTCAGGTGTTTAGACAGATAGTTACATGTGTTGTGTTTATAGATGGTTTGCGTCCCCTCTCAAATGAGCACTTGCCAGGTCGGGCAACCTGAAAGCAAACTTCAACTGCCCACAAGTTTTATTTACTTGCCGGGGGCAGGTGGACAAGCCTTAGTGTCAATGCCAAAGTGTCACTTGCCAAAAAGTACAGGATTACAAGCTAACAAAGGGCTGCAATGAGATGCGGTTTTAGCATGTAGGCCTACATCTGTTCTTTTTGGCAAGGGACACTGTCATACTTTACATTAGGCTACAATGAATGCACCATATAATTTATGTTGTGTTTAGTGAATGAGGGAGTGTTTGTGAGGCTTTACCTTATTAAAAGGTTGAGGGCTACAGTTTCGGCAGACCAAGCATGCATGAATATCCAGACAATTTTGTGTCAGTCACAACTTTGTTCTCACTGTTGAACCCTATTGAGAGCAATACAATTTTACTTGTGCATTCATTCCCACCTTTCCCTATCCAACACACAGTATTTTAAGACCATCATTTGATTCAAGTAGATCTGCAATCAACATTCAACAGGCAATGTTCACCATCAGATCAGACCCTGGCTTATCATTGCACAATACATTTTGTCATGGACTTTTAAAAGGATCCCTGGCTAATACGACAAATATGCCTTAATACATTATAACCGTCCTCTATAACTACAATGTAAAATTAAAAACACCTTAAATATTTTTTTCACTCAATAGGGGAAACGCCCGTCACAAGTTGATGATGTCATAAATGTCGTGTCATTGTTATGGCATGCATGTGCAAAGAAACAAACCACAAACAATTTGAAATATTGATTTGATGGTCATATTAACCATAGGAGGTATTACGTTTGTTTTTATTTGCACATGCATGCCATAAATTCCATAGGGATAGATCACAAATTACATATGACATCATCAACTTGCGACGGGCATTTCCCCTATTGAGTGAAAGATTAGCTATTTCTAGAAGAAATAAAATAACTAAGGTGTTTTTAATTTTATATTGTATTTATAGAGGACAATTATAATGTATTAAGACATATTTGTCGTATTAGCCATGGATCCCTTTAAATGCATGGTCCTTTTGAGTTACAACAAAACATAGCATAATGCATATACTTATACTAACACTGTTTTCACAGACATTGGCTTAACTTAACTAAGAGGAATTAACCGAGTCTGAGGATTCTTGCCACTGCCAGCCCACTCACTGAAAGTATAATGCTAGTAACCCAGTTTATTCAAGCATCCCAGCGACCAGTGTGACTTGCATGCTTCAAAGCAGTGGGGTCCAGGAAGAGTCCAGCAAGGAGCCAACACGGGGCAGCCCTTCATGCATTGGCCTATTATTTAGTCACCATAGGAGGACCTGGCTTAGCGCTCAACTGCCTGTGTTAGAAACAAAAACCTCAGCGTGAGACAGCTCAAGTACTGAGGCAGATTAACCTACACAAATGGACAGACTGATAGGGTTAGGCTAGTGGGGCAGAACGCTGGCCTAACCTTTGTGGCGTTACGGCAAAGCCATTTAGACTATATGCAACAACCTCCTTCTACTCCTGGGTAATTAAAGTACCTATACAGATAAAAAAAAACACCTTTGTTAACTTAGAACTGTGATGGCATTTTTCCTAAATTTCATAATCGTTAAACGAAACTAATTATTGATTCATGAAGCATTACTCAATAATTAAATGCACCATTTACAACTGACACATTTATGTGTGACCCATAAAGAAATCTCACTATTTATAGGCAATAGGCAAAAAAGCAGAATAATAAAGAATATAAATTAACTATTGAATTGATAGTATTAATCGATGACCTATTATCTTCTACAAAATGCCCATGCTCCAACCTGAACCCTCCAATATACGTGTAGACCTCCATCAAACTATTACAATGTCAGAACAGAGTTGAACATTAAAGACACTTGCTAGCTTTGTTGGACAAGATAGCCAGAACGATGCTTCTTTTCAGTATGTACCTACATTTCCTTGAATGTAGGTTGTAGGTACAGTAGCTGCTGCTGCATATGTAGGTGAAGTTTCAAGAACTCAACAACTGTGGCAGACAGACGAGTGCTGCTCTGTTAAAACCCTGGGAATACCAAGTTGAATCGCCATGATAATGTGAATCAATGACAATAAGCACATGCAATGGTAGAAAGTAAGAAGGATATTCACATATTGGTTATTGGAGGTGGGACAAATAATTGCTTGCCAACTTGCCAAGTCAAGATCAGAAAGAAAAAGATAATCCACTAAGCTTTAACGGTAAAAAGAAAAAGAAAAGAAAAAAAGTTGCATGCCCACAGTATAGGGGTGCAGCAGTTCAGTTAGCCCACGGTTCAGTTGAAACCTCAGTTTTTGGGTCATGGTTTCGGTACAAGTAAAAAATAGATAAATACAAGATTTTCAAGGGGAAATATTACATTATATCACAAATTAAGGTTATTACCGTTACTTACCCTCATTAAGCTCAAGGACAAAAAAATGCACCATATGTCATATGCCTCACACATGTGACATCTGCATTTAATCTCTGCATAAGTACTTAAGGATGTTATGTTTATAACAGTTCCCATCTACAGTCATAGAGTACATTGTTGGGACTGGACTGACAGAATTAAATAACTTTTAATGAGCTCCTGCTACGAGTGGTAGGATAACAACTAACTATGCTCATTTATGAATCTGATGGTGTTGCCCGCCAGCCGGATTCACTTGCGGGTCGTGGGGAACTCCCGGAGTGATATGTTTTTTTTTTTGTTTTTTGTTTTCAAACCAAAAATCGTGTCTAATGAAGGCGTATTTAACCATGCTGGCGAACCATGCAGTGCAAAGTGTACAGTTTCGGTTTTAAACCGAAAACCGCTGCACCCCTACCACAGTACCAACTGCTAACACATAAGAATTTTTACAAACCATTGTTATAGCCATTTCTACAGCATGGCCATAAAGAAAAACTGCCACGAAGACATCATTTTGTCAAAAGACAGTCATTCCCAACTAACATTGAGACTATTACAAGTCATTATTTACAGCCAGAGCCAGGCAGGCACAAAAGATGAAAGTCATTGTTAGGTTAGAGCCATCAGCTGACAGTAAAGCCAAAGACCCATTTTCCCCCATGCTTCACAGAGAACCTGGATGCACCGACTGCAATCAGCACCTCCTCAGACAGATATTCTGTTTCAAGTGCCACAGACAATAGCTAGTGATTTAGAACCAGCCTAGTATTTAAGCCACAAGACGGAGCTGAATCTTAGCATCTTGCAGACTGAGGTTCATTCTTGTTGGTACAGGCACGGACAGACCAAGCAAAACTCCTGTGTACTGTATATATATGTTATAATTATGCAAACAAAGACAATGATTAGAGGGAACTGCACAGCATAAACTGGAGAGCAATTTTACAGCCAACAGGAGAGTACAGAGACTGCAACAGAAGTGAGCAGACATGTTAACAATCATCTCAAGCAGGTTTTTGTACAACTATTCTTCAACGGAAATAATTTGCTATGCGTTTTTAGTTTCAATAATTAATTTGTAGTACTACTACTTCTTATGTTTTATCTCCAGCAGGCCAGAAGGCGGACATTATGTTTTCGACCATGACCGTGTGCGTGTGTGTGTGTGTGTGTGTGCAAGAGTCTAGCTGTGAGTAACCACTGGACTGATATGCAGCCCTGTTCAGACATATGAAATGTGCAGGCAATGTGTCTGAATATTTGATTGTGTTTGTCATGTCTTTTTTTTTTTTTTTTTTTTCATGTCTGAACGTGCTGCAAATTGTGAGTGGCAGCGATCTTGTTTCTGCATTTATGCCTGCTTGCTTTTGACCTACAACAACATTGCAGGCAACGTCTTTGCGGAAAGCAAGTGTGAACAACACTGTGCCAGCAGCGCTTGATGTTGCTTGCATATTCCGAATCCGAGTGTAACTTGTGATTTTATATATATATATATATGTCACGGTTTGATAGAGAAACAGTACGATCGAGAAACGGAGCACTCGTCGTGCAGCACGGGGCGGAACAAGCGGTCGCTTTGAGCCACAACAACGTCGCGTCGGCAGGAATGATAGCGCCTCACCCCACGGAGGTTAGGGTTAGGGTTAGGGTTAGGCATAGTTTTACTGAGGTTAAGGTTAGGGTTAGGGTTAGAGTAAGGCATAGTAAGCTAATGGCTAAACACTGCCGAGCTAGGCTAGTAAATAAAGAGAGTCGCAAACGAGTGACGTCAGCGCCTTCACTAGTGAATGGCTGTCGTCGCCATCTGGTGGTGATTGGTGTGTGGTGAACGACAAAACAAGCGCTCTTACCATGAACGTACTGAGTTACCCAAACGTACTGTAACATATATATATATATATATATATATATATATATATATATATATATATATATATATATATATATATATATATATATATACGGTTGTACTCAAAATTATTCAACCCCCCTCTGCAAATCTGCATGGTTTATTGGCTAAATTCAAAAACTGACAACTGAATGAAATAAATAAATCATACAAGAACAATTAAATAGCTCAACAAAAGTAAAATGTGTTGGTTTTTGGAGGAGTGTTCAACAACAGTTAAAAACTCCTCTCACCACCGCACAGCTGAACTTAACATGCGCTTGCCTTTGGACCACAAGGTCATGGGTTCGATCCCGGGTAGCACAGCTTGGGTGCGGCAAGTCGTGCGGCAAGTACTGTGAGCTGATGGTAGGTGTGGCGCTCCACCTCAGCAATACATCTCCCAGGGGTCTAGCGCGTTGTAAAAGGGACAGACTCCCACATGTTACCGGCTGATACCGACAATAAGCCTCCCTGACCTACTTTACTTACTTACTAATATGCTTTAATTAACGGTCCGTTTAAAAAAAGAACAAGCATGGAGATTTTTGGCTGCAGGAAAAAAAAGCTCTCACATTATTATTATACCTGTAAATAAATAGACACTTTCATAGCAGTTTCCTCAGAAGAAAACTATTCGTTCTTCTATTTTTTATATCAACAGATTAAGTTACAGCCGTCTGCCAGCCTGAAGATGTATGGTATATTGATAATTCTCAGCACAGAATTCCTAGTATTGCGTGCTACAGTCATATCTCACATATTCCGCCAAGAATGAGAACGGTATTACACACCACCTTTGCTGCTGCGTGTCACTCTCCATCTCTCTCTTCCCATTTCCTGTCAGACTACTGTAATCTATCAATAAAGGCAAAATGCCACACAAGAAAAAACTTTCTGTGCAGGAAAATTGCCCTCATGGTAGTGCTATATGAGCTTGCTTAACGTTTTGGCCTATAAACCTTGAAACATACTGTAGTGTAGGTTGTACAATAAAATATTTCTACTTCCTACCATGGAGCATGATGCAACTCCCCATATAGACCTTGTACATTTCTGCCAAAATCTCTGCCATTTTGCTTTACTTTTTCTTTTGCCGTTTCTCAAGTAAGATTTTGTCCACAACTCATAGAAATGATCTCTGGCGTCATATGATGCACATGTATCATATGGATTTTCCACATTTCTTTCTGATTGGCAATAATTGGCAGGAGGGGCCCATTTTATAAACAATGCACAAGTATGATCCCCCGCCCCCCCCCCCCCCCCCCCCCCAATCAAATGACATAGGCTACAATGATCTCATGACTCATGTGACAAAACAGTTTTGTTTTGTTTTCATCTCCAACGCACGTTTCTATCTCTAGTCTAAAGCATGTTTTGGCAGCAGATGCATGTTAAATCCTTATCCACTTCCTACAATTCAGGCCTCAGGGCTACGGAAAAAACAAAACCACAATATTGTCACATAGCTCTCTACGGTGTTGGTGATTTATAATATAATAATGATATTGTAAAGGAGCCTTATGTCTTTGTTATTACGACAATGCTAAGACTAGTGATGTCAGCTGTCTATTATTTATTAAAGGCACTGTATGGAACTTTTTCCAGTGTGTGTTTTTATAATAAAATAAATAATAAAATAAAAATATCAGCCATTGGAGTGTGGTGGTAAGACACATGTTGCCCTTTCCACTGTTTGTTTTGGTAGGCAAGGAGTTTTGGGGCAGGACGACAAAATACTGCACATAAACAACACCACCACACTACTCCAGTGTCTGATTACTGCTGGTATAGAGTGAAATGATTGGTAAAACATTTATATATTTATTGTTTTGTCATGTAAACATAGGGCAAAGTTACACACACTGTACAGTACAAAAGCACTAAGAGAAAATCCAAGCCTGGTTGTGCTCACTGCTCAGTGCATTGAGATGATGGACCAAAGCTCTGTGCAAAGAATTGGTCTCCTGTGCTGTTTTCAAAAGCAAACAATCAAGTACTTCTTTAAGCCTCACCAGGCTCGGCTGCACAAGTTCTAAAATGTGCAGTAGGTACTGGTAGCATCGGAGCTTCAGTAAGTGGCAGGCAGTGCAAGCCAATGAGCAACAGTGATTACTTCTTGACAACAACATTATGAAATGCATGGAATTTAAAAAGTGATGATTCTAGATTCAGATTTAGAATGATCCTGAAATACAAATTGCAGCCTGACCTCGAACGTCCCCGGGGGGAGACTGGCACTGACGCTTGAACTTCATAACTAGAGTGAGAGAACGCACAGGTTTTATCATGACGACCTGGGTAGCACAAGTAAACATTCTCTGGCGTGCTCCATTCATAGAAAGCATGACACCGCTTTATTAAGGCTTGATCTACCATGTTTCCTACAACGATGCAGTCAATGGCACTGTGCTGCCAAGCGTTATGAACGTCCGTGTGTTGAGATAACCAGTTAGCTAAATTAGCCAGCAAAGATATATCACTAACGTAAGAGTTAGAGCATCATTGCAAATACAACGTTAGCATGTTAAGCTAACGTGAGTGTCGAGTGTGTGAAGTTCCAGACAGTTCCACACACACAGTGCATCAAACAACGACACGAGCCGAATAACTGACACATGACATGCTGCATATTGTCTTAAGAAGCGTTTGTAAACGGTTATGTACAATAATGTCCTAGAACAAGAGGGGTAAAGACTCTTCAGCGACTGGCTGGTGGCTAATAATAATCTATACCTCGTCGAGTGAGCGACCGTGTCGCCTGACAACAACTGCGTCGTTTTCACCTGAAAACAGTGTCGACGTGATGCACGCCTGTCTGCACTTAGTAGTTGGTTTGAAATAAACATGACGCGAACTGCCAAAAGGATTGTTAAAATCCAGCTTTTAGGCGTTGCGTTGCGGTTGCACGAGAGAGAGAGAGAAGCACGGCAAGCTCCGAGCAGAGGAGGAGACGATGTCTATATCGAGCCATATCTCTTACCAGAGTGCTGTGAGGTCCAGCGTGGAGCCGCACGGAGTATTATCCAATATCCAGAGATGCTGACAGGTTTGCGTGTTGGCTTCTGTTACGGGGCCGCTTGTTTCTCTGTGTTTATGTTTAGGGAGGTTGCTCTGTTCGGGAGAGAGCACCGCCAGGCTCCAGCAGCACCGCCTGTGTCTGTGTCCTGCTGCCACAACAGTGTGTGTGTCAGTCAGGGAGGGAGCGAACACAACACAGAACACACACGAGCCTCGACTTCTCGCCAGTGTTGCCATGTTGTGAGAGAAATAAGCAGCCACTTCTAGGAAAACAATACCAGAAGAGTCGCCGGAAAGAAACTCGCCTGGGCTGATGGTTTATGCCTTTTGATTGATTGATTGAGGTATTTATTAGAAGGTTTGGATAGGAAAAGGTACGGTTTCATCATGTCAGGTCAACTATTAAAGGAAAGGCTTATTTGTTATTTTCCATTGAGATCCTATTAGTCCCCCCAGGAATCCGCGGAGAAAAATGATTTATTCCGCGGAGAACAATCCTGATTCTGCGGAATTCTGTGGTGAACAATTCTTGATTCCGCGGACATTAATAAACAACCTAAAATGACCAGTTATCAAGCTAAAAATGATATAGTTCTAATAATCAAGTAAAACCCTTCATGAAATAGCTACAATTAATTGTAATTAGTGGTTAGAATAATCAAATAATCATTTTTGAGAATAAAAATCTAATATTAAATCTATTATTTTTTTAATTGTTATTGTTTTTAATAATTACTTTCTGTTGCAAAGACTATATTGTCATGCAAATTAACCAATGCCCATAGTAACCACATTTTAGAGGATAGCCTACCTACTACCTAGTATGGGTGTAATATTTATTTATTCTCTTCTGTATTAGCATTGTTATTGCCAGGACCATTATAGAGGCAGAGAGGAACTATAGATCAGGACACAGTTTCTGTCAGGAACGAATGTGGGACCGGACCAATACAGCGTCAGTGCAACTAGCAGGAGGAAGCTAAGCTATTCCCCAGGCTCTGTATGAAGTGGCCACTTGCCAGACCATGTACACATTGTTTTATAATAGTAGTAATGACTACTCCCGCCGCTCTGCTGCCACTCGCGACCGCTATTCCGCGGACGTCAGAAAAGTCCGCGAACGGCCGAGAAATCCGCGGGTGGTCGCGAATTCCGCGAAAAATTCTGCGATCGCGGAATCGCGGATTCCTGGGGGGACTATATAATATCCTTATACCACTGTAAACTCGGCCTATGCCTAAAGGGTTAAACCTAACCTCAATCCTAAAGTTATTTCTAACCTTATTCTAAGTAAAACAAGTAAAGCCCGTATCATAGTCGGGTCCCGTAGTCTTTTCGAGTCTTTTTGAGTCATGAAACTACAACGTTACATCATTCCTCGCGGTGGAGAGCTTTCCCGTGAGTCCCAACACATCTCTCTGTTTTTACTATCAGACAGACAGGCTCTACACCGATTGGTCGACCTGAACCGGTCTAGACGGGGTAAAGGACTTCACCGTGGGCCGTGACTATGATGGCCTGCACTTATTTTCTGACTTGAGGTGGAAAGCTTTCCACCTCAAATTTGCGGTGGATAGCTCTCCACCGTACACTCTGATACGGGCTTCAGGAGCCTCAGGGCGACATGCGACCTCGCCACGCCAATTCTTGGCTATCTGGACAGTGATGTATATTGGACCAGTTAACCAATCTCAACAGTGCTGTTGAGATTGGCAGAACTTGCCCATATATGGGCATTCCCAGATATGCCCTTAATATTGATGACATCGGGACAGGGTTCTCCATATATGGGCATAGAATGGACAAGGACGTAATTAATTCTCAAGTGTGATCTGGGAATGCCCATATTTGGGCATGTCAGAACATGCCCATATATGGGCATTCCCAGATATGCCCTTAATATTGATGACACTGGGACAGGGATCTCCATACATGGGCATAAAACGGACAAGGATGTAATTAATTTGCAAGAGTGTGATGTCAGAGCAGCAAACCCTTTCTGTTAAGAGTGGTCCCCTACATCACAGTGACATCAGAGCATGATGTCAGTGATGTCATAGTGACAAGGGAACCAATAGACTGTAAAAATGTGTACTGACTGAAGGAAGGACTGACACAGACAGACGGAGACAAGCTGTGACATTTCTCATGGTATACTGTGACCTTCGGTCGCAACACATACTTTCTTTCCGGCGACTCTACCGGTTACCCAGGGGACGTATGTATGAGCACTTTCAACCTGTATACTGTTATGCATTGAAAATATACAGATCTGCTATTTAAAAATACATCTTGAAATAAAATGTGGAATACTTTGAAGATTTTTGAAACATCCGGTAAGGGGCTCCCGGCTCCCCTGCCCTGGCTCATTTTCTGTTGAGGGTGGTATCCAAATAAATCCATGACATGAAAATGTTTGAGAACCCCTGGTTTAAATACTAAAACATTGGGAGCAAGCCCAAATAAGCACGTTAGAAAAACCCCAGAATCAATTACACTTTAGAAACAACTAAACAAGCCCAAATAATTTTAGAAAAGAAACTGTGACCCGCAACTACCAATTATCTCATGCAACTTCACAGAAAAACAAGCCAAAGACAAAGTCCAATTGATTACAAAGGACCCCAAAGGAAACAAGACATAGGCTTTATTGGGGAAATATTTTAGTAGACCTTGTTTTGTCGCTTATAATAAGTGGACATGGCAACACTTCTTCTCACGGCACGGGGAGGAAGCTGTAGTACCGCGAGACACTCCGAGGTTTGTGAGAATGTCCAGTGGAAATAAGGATAACGGTCCAAGGCAATGACAATCATATTCCATGAGGAAAACACGCGCATGAAGAACAACTTGTTAAAAAACAAGTTGTTTTATAGTGGTGTGATGATTTCTTTTATCTAAATACCTAATGTAGCACTTTGAGATTCACACAAAAGTGTAAAATGTAAATATGAATAAAATCCATTATTATTATTACCAACAGGAAACATGGCATGATAAGAACATATGTTTTGTTTTCCAGGGTTTGATACAATTTTAGGCCAAGAGAGAGAGATGGTGGACCGTGGATGTGTCAGAGTGTGAGGTGGTTTTGGGGATTATTATTATTGTAATTATTTTAAAGATATGTTTTGGGGCTTTTATGCCTTTATTGACAGGACAGTAGACTGACAGGAAACAGGGAGAGAGATGGAGAGTGAAGGCCTTATCATAGTGTAGTCTAAAGTGATGGGTTATCACCGCGGTGTAGTCTTTTAAAGTCAGAAAACTACAGCATTACGTCATTAGCCGCAGTGAAGAGCTATCACCGCAGACCTAGACATCTCTCCTCTGTTTTTACTTTTAGACATCTCCCCATCACCCCGTTCACTGATTGGTCGATTCTAGACCAATCAGTGTGCCCCCTGGTTTTAGAGGCGCGGTGATAGGACTTCACCATGAGTCTGTGACTATGATGGCCATCACATTTTTAGGTGATAGCTTATCACCTAAAAGTTGAGGTGATAGCTCTTCACCTCAGACTCTGATAAAGCCTTGACACGCAGCAAAGTTGGCCAGGACCGGGAATCGAACCACGAACCAGCAACACGCCTTGTGGTATGCGCCTGGACCGGTAGGCCAGCAGGGCGCCCCATGGTTTTTGGCGAATACTGCTTGAGTGCCTTTTTCGTGTGCCTGCCTAGACTGTAAGGGAAGAAATGCAATTGCGTGCATCAAGTAAATGCAAGTTGCAACCTATGTATTTGTTTGTTGGATAATAATAACTAGAAGTTGACGTGTCTAGAGATCGCTCCCGCACACAGCTACATTGCAGCAGTGTTCCAACTGATATCAGTGATATGGCCATTAGGCCATATATGGAGATCTGTATCTGTCGGTCCTTGCACACTGTCGGAGAAAACATTAAACATTTCAAATATAAGAATAATAAGTGTAAAGTGTAAGTGTTAATCCCTACTCTCCTTTAAACAGGCTCTGAAAGAACACTTACAAGAGGTGTTGTAGCAAACATATTTCTCTGTCAGTCATTTATACAAAGCTTCATCAACCACTAAAACATAATAATTACATTAGTTCCCTTAGTATCTTTAGTTATAATCTCTCTGTGTGTGTTTAAAGACAGTGATTTAAGTAAAAACAGGGCACAAGAAGTCCCTACATGAGGGGGATGTTGCTTTTAGTTTGGGACTTGTCAAAGGAGGGCTGCTTAACCCACAGATTGCATTTCAAAATATGTTCACATCTCTGGCACACATGCAGATGGCAGCTCGCAGCAGCCACCTCCACAAAACTCTCCCCCCGGTCCACAAAGACATTTCAGAAAGTTAGTGAGCACACACTATTTCTGGTTCCTTATTCAAAAGCAGACTACACGCCACACCTGAGGAGATTTCTGGCTCAAATTCTCAAAGTCTACCCGTTTCGAAGTAGAAAATCCCATACATGGACGGATGCCAATGGATTCCTGAGGCTGTTTAATGTGAGTTTCAAACACCATTCCTGCCTTTAATTCCAATCAGAAAACCCTCCAGAGGCTGCAGCAGCAGGATAACAGGGATTTGCACAAGCACGCGTGTGACGCACACTCACACGCACGCGCACACAAACACACACACACACACACACACACACACACACACACACACACACACACACACACACACACACACACACACACACACACACACACACACACACACACACACAATATATATATATATATATTCTGCAGGAGTATAGGCAGCAGCTTGCACAAACCAGCAATGAGGGTTATCATTCTTTAGTAAATTGAGTGAAATACAGAACACACATTATTTAATTCATTATTTATAATACATTTTGAGAATAAATGAATTTGAAAATTCTCAAGCTAATATATTGTGTAAGTAACAAAAAGTAACAAATATTAAATATCGTTAAAACAAGCTTGTCCGTATGTATCTCTGTCTGTCTGTCTGTCACGCCTGACACTATGGTTATAGGTTTGTCGCTCTGACATCATGCTCTGATGTCACTGTGATGTCAAGGGAACCACTTTTAACAGAATGGGTGTGCCGCTCTGACATCATGCTCTGGCTTCACTGTGATGTCACACTAACATAATCCCTGTTATGCCCATATATGGAGTTCCCTGATGTCATCAATATTAAGCCCATATCTAACAGGACTTCATATGGGAATGCCCATATATGGAGGCCACATACATCGGCCACATACTTCATCTTCTTTCGTGTATCATCGTCTTTGATGATTGGTTGGCGACATTTTATTTCACAAGATTTCTTGTTACTTAGGGGAGGCCATGGGGCTGGCTGTCGTCTTCTCCCCAGAATCCAGATATGGCCAAGACAGATGGCCAAGACAGCCCATATCTGTGTGGCTGGTTCTACAGACCTTTTATGCCCATGTATGAGCATAAAAGGGTACAGTATGATGTCAGATGTCATAGACATCATAGGACTTTCACATAACGAATAACCGAGTAAGCATGTTTGGGCTCTCACAGCATATCTCCATATACAGACATTGATCTCCATATATGGGTACCACGGGTCTCCATATATGGGTAACTGGTCCGATATACATCACTGGCCAGATGGCCAAGAATTGGCACGACCTCGTCCTTCGAGGTCGCATGTCGCCCTGAGGCGTCTTACTATTGATACCGGGTACTCAATAAAAGTGTTTTCGAGATGTTTTCAGCTCCATCCCTAGTCAGAAGTGGGATGGACAAGCTTGATGAGATCGAGCAACCCTTGCAGCACCTATGAGTGAGGAGCGAGGTGGTACCAGTGGAAAGCTGCCAAGAGGACATCCGTTCTTATAGGTGCTCTAGATCAGGGAGTTGTCCAGCAGTTTGCCTTCGAGGCAGGAACAACTGTCCACCAGATGGGGATGAAAATAGGAGAGCCTATGTTGCCGAGCTGCAACACAGCTGTCCCGCCTTCCCACATCATATCCAGGAGCAGTCAGTGCCACAGACTATCGTTCAAGGATTCTTCCCTGATTGTCTTAAGAGCCAAGGACAAATCCGTGTGTCCAGCCCACAAACATTCCATAATGCCATCAAGGAAGCAAAATGTGTATACATGCCATACTGTGTGTTAACATTGGGGCTCCAACTTCCCCTTCCTATATAAAAATTGAGTAGAGAGACAATGACGCAGACAGCGAAGAGCTATTACAGCGGTGGTCTTCATCCTTCCTCACAAGAAAGGACAACAAGGCAGATGAGTCAGTATGGCAATGCAGAGAACTGAGGCATATGGCATTTCACTGCCCAGGCCCACCACCCAAGTATGCAACCATCGCTGTTTTGATGCACAGGCTGTGATAACGTGAAGAAGTAGATGTCTCCCAGTGCTGCCACTTTCAGACCCTAGTGTGATGACACATCATGACAGACACTGAGCTGTCCTTATAATCCTAGGCAAGAATTTTTTTTTTTTTAGTTTTTTTGTTTTTTTAATGGAATGGAATAAGAAGTATTATTTTTCCAGAGCAAAAGGAGCTTTTCAGTCTATGAAAAAGAAAGCTGCCAATGGTTCAGTTAGCTCTTGCTCTTTGTTCAATCCTTTGTTCCTCTGTTTGTTGGATTACAGCAACACTAAGTTGTGCTTTAATTCAACCTTTTTAAATGAATTCCTAGTATTACAGAAAATTACTCTAAAGGGAAAACAAGCTCAGCGAGGACTCAGCAGTTGTAGGCCTACTCAGCTACTACTCACCATCAGAGGCAACAGAACATTACTTTCAGGCCTACTGAAGTGTTGAAAATAACTAACTCCCACAATAGTGTCGGTAAATTAATTAAATAACAGTAAGCTTAGAACTATACAAGCTTAAATAATTGATGAGTAGGGTAAGGTTTTCAGAATTACAAAGTGCAAAACTGTTTCATAATGGAAATTATGCAAATGATGCCCATGCCCATAATAACTTGAACGTAGGGAGAAGCCAACAAACAATGCCAACTCTACTTCTCTCATGGCTTGATGTTACAAAAAACAAACATCCAGTTAAAGGTGCTGAGTGATATGTATACAGTATACAGTGTAGAAATATGATTAGCTACAAGGCAGGACGTGTGTTTGTGTGTGTATTGAACTTGTGCACAACAATGCAGGAACATGGAATCTTTTTTTTTATATATATAATTTTTATCCCACGATTTTGCAACCCATTTTCACCCAGTGCCAATTGCCTATGTAATCCTGGGCTCTGCTCTCCCTCTGCCGCGCCTGGGGAGACAACAGACTGACCTCATGCTTCCTTCAATGCATGAGTAGTTCCAAGTTGTTTCTTTTCACCTGACAGGGGGGATTTCCCCGGGATGGACGTAGCGCGTGGAAGGAACACGTTATTCCAACCAGTTCCTTTCCCCTCCATCAAGCGCCCCGGCTGGCCAGGGGGAGGCATTATTGAGACCAGGATTACTGCATGTTTTTGTGAGGGTATCAACCCTAGGAGACACGGGGAGAACATGCAAACTCCACACAGAAAGGCCCTATCGCCGACCCCACCTAGGGTGTGGGCGCTGATGACGCGGAGGGAGAAACACGCCCCCAGCTCCCACAGCGTCCCCCGGCGGGAATCGAACCCAGGAACATGGAATCTATAATTATTTTATCTTGCTGAACTTGGTTAAATACAATGAAGCAACAGTATAGAAACATTTTAAATTATTTACAACACAAAATACGTATATATAAGCAGGGTCAGAGAGGTCATGTACACACACTTGTCAAGAGACTCCCTCAGTCAGCCAGATGTCACCATAATGGAATCGTGGTTGGGCTGCTTACGGATAATGACCCGTTTTTCATTTATATTTCACCTACAATAATGTTATCAGAGGCAAAAACCATAACATTTCATTTATTATTTGGCAATCAACACATTTTGTGCTCTGCCTGAGAGGCACAAGACAAATGTCACGGGTGAGAAACTGACAAATGCTATACCTCTGTAAAACTCAAGATACAAATCAAGCAGTGTTGCTTCAAAAACATTAAGATCAATCAATCACAATCATAAAGACATTAGAGTGAGAGGATGCTCCCATGCAGAGAAAAGGCAGGGGCGTCACACCAAATTCTGGGCCCCGGGTACAAGGATTCACTGTGGGGCCCCTGTGCTTTAACTATTGAAAAATAGCAGATATACAAGCTCACAGCGCGGCACCGAGTGCCGCGCTGCGAGCTTGTAGATCTGCTATTTTTGAAAAATCGTGAAAATGTGTGCCAAGAAACCTATGTTTTCATGTCAGTGATGCTCAAACTTTTTCACGTGAAGGACCCTCCATCTCAAAATATTTAGTTCCAGGGACCCCCCCCCCCCCCCCCAGAAGCAAAATTTGAGTTACAAATGTTCACTTAAAAAGTACATATATTCAAAGATTTGCGCAAATTTTCACGACTTTTCAAAAATAGCAGATCTACAAGCTCGCAGCGCGGCACTCGGTGCCGCGCTGTGAGCTTGTATATCTGCTATTTTTCAATAGCTAAAGTTACTAGGGCCCCTCCACCTTGGGCCCTGGTAACTCAGTCCCACTTTCCTACCCCTTGTGACGCCCCTGCAACCATGTCCCGACAGAAAGCGCTGAAGGAGGAGGAGGAGGAGGGTTGAAGCGTTGGAGAAGAAAGGGAGACATCTGACTGCTCTGGCTGAGAAGAACAGAGAGATCTCATTAATGTTTAAAGGTGGAACGCTGAGTGCATTACATCTCCATGCTGCATGTGGTCCTCTTTTTTCCTCCTCGTTTCACCCCATAAAATGAGAACATCACTAACATCTCCAATGCATCTTTTCAGTGCAGTGGTATTATCAAGAGGAAGGATCTGGGATACAGCACCGTCTGGGTGCATTTCTCGGCTTCAGCGTATTATTTGAAAGGAGAAAAAAAGAAGGAAAAAAAAAGCTAATTAATGTAGCCTGAGTGGCAGCAGCAAGATGATTTGTCGAACATGGGATAATGTAACAGTACAACAAAACAAGCAGTTTGATGAGGTGGCGTTCTGACACACGCTAACATCAAAAGAAGACGAATGTTGCTCCTGGGTCCTTTCACCAACAACGGATACAGCAGCAGTGTTCAGTAAATCTCAACAACACAATAAACATCAAAAGATAGACAAATGTGTAGGCTATCATATGGGCAACACAAAATATCCTTCATCGTGTTATCTCAATTATGATATGACGGCTTCTAAAAATGAGCTACTCAATGCATTCGAAAATCATCAGTATGGCTGGATTTGGAAAGCACGCGATCTTGTACAAAGTATAGGCTATCGTCGTTGTCGGGTGAAAACCTTGTATGTCCAAAGCCGTTCGTTTTGCATTCATCCTTTTGAAAATGATCTAAACTAGTGAAAACAGCCGATCTACAAGCACACAACGCCTCGCACCGCGAGGCGTTGTGTGCTTGTAGATCGGCTGTTTTCACTACTTTTGTGCAACGGCCTCGTATGATGAAGCAGGGCTTTAGGCCTACTTGCGAAAGAACGTACACATTTGAAACTTGGAGATACAAGGTTTCCACCCGACAACGACGATATGTATCTCATTGCTCCAATGCAGTAGTTAACTAGACTGCACTCTGTCGAGGTGCCAACTTATACATCGTGGCCATGTATGGCCTACTTGTGCGCCAGCAGAGCGCGCCTTGTTATTTATATCAGGTCGCACTTGTTGATGGTGACGTCACCATAAGAATGCTGGTCCCTCATTGGCTGTTGATGGTGAAGTCACCAGGAGTGCTGGTCCCTGATTGGTTACGGGCGTAAACACAAACAGATACGCGACAGTTGACAGATACGCAACCGAACGCAGTACTTGTGCACTCTGCTGGCGCAATTAATGACTAAACTAATTATAATAAAAAATGTCAATCAATGTATCCCACAGTTCTAGCATAGACTAATAAGGTAATAAGTCACATGTTCAGTGCACGTGCTGTTAAGTATACATGCAAGCAAAGATTGGTGTAGCTACATGCATCGTCCTACTGTCCTCCGCGGGTGTTGCATTACAAGGTAGGCCTACTGTCTCCCAAACTGCCAGAATCAATTAACATGAATAATGAATGCAGACTGACTCAGGCGTGAGTGCTCATTTTTTTCCCCACTCCCCATTGTTCTCAGACATGTAGATCAGTTTAATTTTGCAGGAGGCTTGCACAACTATTTTTTTTTTTACAAATAATGTCTCATTCAATGCCCCTAAAATGCTTTCTGTCTTGCTCTTAGCTTGGGGTGAACCATGAGCCCGAAAGGTTTAATCCAATCTTTATCCACTTTGCTTATTGATAATGACCGTCCTTGCATTAGTGCAAACACAAATGATTCAGTTCACTGAGAGACCAAACAATAAGTCATATTAGGACAGGGGTCAGCAACCCAAAATGTTGAAAGAGCCATATTGGACCAAAAAAAAAAAAACCCAAACAAATCTGTCTGGAGCCGCAAAAAAATATAAAAGCCTTATCGTCGTTGTCGGGTGGACACCTTGTATGTCCAAAACTTCGTTTTGTATTTATCATTTAAAAAATGAACTAAACTAGTGAAAACAGCCGATCTACAAGCACAAAACGCCTCACGGTGCTTATAGATCTGCTGTTTTCACTACTTTTGTGCGTCAGTCTTGTATGATGAAGCAGGGCTATACTTTGGGAAAAAAAATAATACAAATTTGAAACTTGGAGATACAAGGTTTCTGCCCGAAAGTGACGACAAAAAAAATCGTTAAAACCAAAAAATTTCCATTTTCCTACATTTTTTAAAAAGGTCCAGGGAGCCACTAGCGCCAGGGAGCCACTAGGGTGGCGCTAAAGAGCCGCATGTGGCTCTAGAGCCACGGGTTGCTGACCCCCGTATTAGGAAATGTGAGATTTATATTTTTTCCTCCAGTGTTGATGGCACATTGTTGTTAACACATTATTTTTGTTTTATTTACACAGGGTAGTATAGCTGAGCACAAGTGCTCATTTACAATAACGCCCTGCACATAGAAACAGATAAGACAGACAGACAGTCGACAGACACACACACATTAAAATCTAGGAGCTGACCAGTAGCCTACAACCACAGTCTTACAGTATACTAGTAATTAGGGCTGTCGCAATTATTACATAATCGTCTAATCGCAATTATTTGACACAATCGCAATTATTTTGTCATAATTGTCATAATCGTTTACATGTTGAAAAATGATAATATTTTCAAACATTTTCAAAAATAGTGGAAATAGCAGATCTACAAGATACAAGCTCACAACGCGTTGCATCGCCCTAATACTAAAGAAGACGGGTTTCTTGTTTACAAACATTGAGACTAAATGCACAGGTGTATCATGTAATCAATTCTGTCCAATCCCCAAACCTGTTGCTTTGGGGAGCGCTGGTTTCATTGGCTAATTTTGGTACCGACCTGCGCACGCATCTAGTTCAGTGTAACGTGGACCAGAAACACGTCAATTGGCCTCTGAGAATCTCCACTGGAGCAGTGGAGGGTTCAGTATGGTTCAGTGCCTTGCTCAAGGGCACCTCAGAGGTTGGTTGATTTATTGATTGATTGATTGATTGATTGATTGATTGAAGACTTATATTAGAGTTTGCATAGGAAAGGGTACAGTTGTTCACGGTCAACTAAAAGGATTCCTCAAAAGAACTTTTGAGTGCTTTTTTAACTCATATAACATGGAATGACATGGGGGCACGGTGGCACAGTGGTTAGCACTTCACCTCACAGCTAGAAGGTCCTGGGTTCGATTCCCGCTGGGGGACGCTGTGGGCACTGGCGGCGTGTTCCTCCCTCCGCATCATCAGCTCCCACACCCTAGGAGGGGTTGGCGATAGGGCCTTTCTGTGTGGAGTTTGCATGTTCTCCCTGTGTCTCCTAGGGTTGATACCCTCACAAAAACATGCAGTAATCCTGGTCTCAATAATGTCTCCCCCTGGCCAGCCGGGGCGCCTGATGGAGGGCAAAGGGACTGGTTGGAATAACGTGTTCCTTCCACGCGCTACGTCCAAACCTGGGAAATCTCCACCGTCAGGTGAAAAGAAGCAACTTGGACTCTTCATGCATAGAAGGAAGCATGAGGTCAGTCCGTTGTCTCCCCAGGCGCGGCAGAGAGGGAGAGCAGAGCCCAGGATTACATAGGCATTTGGCACTGGGTGAAAAAATGGGTTACAAAATTGTGGGATAACAATTTAGAAAAAAAAAAATGGAATGACAGACAAATAAAACACAGTAGGCCTACTATGCCGATTTTTCTTGACCAATAGCCGTAAAACACAATGCAAAATAAAATGGTATTTACAATAGAAAGGTCAGGGGAGGTCAGGATAGGCTTTGTTTTATTTTACCAGTTTTGAGTAACAGCCGCCTCTAAGTGCTGGGGGAGAGGTGAGTGGTTGCCCTTCACCTCCCCACCTAGACGTTTCCTGTTGGTCCGGGGAATCAAACCGGGAACCCTCTGGCAACAAGTGAGCTCCTCTAACCTTTAGGCCACCATGGTCCTATAAGAGAGCATATAGGCCTACAACAGGGGTCTTCAACGTTTTCAGGCCAAGGACCCCTTAGGTGAGAGAGAGAGATGAAGCAGCGACCCCCACAACCCGTTCATAGATTCCATATAGTTTCATTGTTTGACAGCGCAATCGATCATCAGTGTATTTTGGATTCATGTCAATTTGTGTTTTCAGATATTTAACCACTTGAACCGTCAATACTTAATAAACTTGACCTTTCACACTTTAGGCCTACTTAGTCTGCTCTTTTTCCCCTCTACACCAAAGGTCTTTGCCAAAAATAGCCGATCTACAAGCTCACAATGCCTCGCAGCGCGAGGCGTTGTGAGCTTGTAGATCTGCTATTTTTGGCTATAGTTCTCAGAATAAGGACACCAGGGTTAATATAAAAAAAGAAGAAAAAAAAACGTTTCTATCACACAAAGATTTGGGGGACCCCCTGTAGTAACTCTGGGGCCCCCCTAGGGGTCCTGGACCCCCTGTTGAAGACCCCTGGCCTACAAGGTTGCTGAATACAATACATTGATTATTATATCTATTGTCGCCCTTTCTTGTCCCCCCAATAGGCTTCTATTCTGTCCCATACAGCACATAGGTTCTGGCTGCACTGCTTATAGACCTGGGCCTGCTGTTGCTTAGCAAACATCACTCCCGTGTGGTAAAGTTATATTACTACAAGCTCATGTAACACACTTGACTCAGCCCATTTTCCACTGCAGAGATAGTTCGATGTATCTGGTTGTCATAGCGACATCCCTCTGGTAGGCGAGCACTAATGAATAATTTGTCAGGAAACAAGCTCCGTTTAAAACAAAAAGAGGAGGAAAAGGAAAAAGCTAGATCATGGACATTCAGTGAACAAGTTTGAAATGTATGATTTTGCTTGGTTGCATCTACTAGAATAGGGTTACTTTGCTATTGGAAAACACAAATATTAGCTATGTCCACACTACAAAACATTGCAGAAAACATGGGCTAAAATGTGCGGTTGGAGCTGCTGGGTTTTCAGATTTGAAGAGGTTTCTTGGGGGCTATACAAAAATATTGTCTGCACAGCAGATAAAGAAAGCCATTTTCAAATGTTTTTCATGTCAAAGACCCCAAAATTATATATATGGCCACAGACTCCCATTTTTTTCTTATTTTATTGCATGACAATGATGTTTTCAAATAGCTGATGTAAAGATGTTAAACTATTTTACTGGGGTTCCCTGGACCCCACTTTGTTTTATGAAAACAGACATCGATCCGGACACTAGATGGCGACAATACCCAGTTTAGCAGGCTGTTATTGGCAACAAACTGGAAAAATGGCAACAGTGTCATTATCATTCATTAATCCAGGATTAATTCCTGAATTAATTTGAGAACTGCATTTAGGAGTTAATTAGTCATCACAGTGAAGGTATTGCTGGACAGGAATTAATGTTTGCAAACAGATTTAACTATTTTCTCCACTTGTGTTGAGTTAAAGGTAGAGAGTGGATTCAGAAGGCGAACACAAATACAATAAATAGTACAATTTGGAGGTATTTGAACTTTATTTGAGTATTTCCAATTTCCAATACTTTTACTTCAACTCCAAGCCTACATCTCGGATCCAAATATTGTAGTCTACTTTTACTCCACTACAATTATTTGATTATACATTTATTTATATATTTTTGTATATATTATTTATATATACACAAAACAAACATATAGCCTACTTAAACACGTCGGCCCTATATTCATTTCGGCCGTTTGAAATTGCTATTTTCTAAATATTGATTAATTGATTGATTGAAGACTTTATTAGAAGTTTGCATAGGAAAAGGTACAGTTTCATGACGGTACAGTTCACTGGTACAAGGTCTACTAAAAGGAGATCCTAGAAAAGACTAAGCTTATTTCCACAGGAAACCATTTAAGTATCTCAACATTGAATGACAGACGAATAGAACACAATACTATGCAGTAGATATAGTAAAAAAAAAAAAAAAATAAAAAAAATAGAAGCAGTGCTCTTCCGAGCACAGGTCTCCACCAGGCCAGGCGTCCTGCTATAATAGGCCAATCAATGTAAAAAGGGTGGCATGTGTTCTTCACCAATCTTAGACCTTTCATGGCGCCACCATGAGGCTGATTTGAACATTTTCTAGTGTAATTTCTTCCTTGGCCTTTTGCGAATGTGCGTGCACAATCATGATTTGAGGCATTTTGTTCGAAACGGATCAATCCTGCAAAGTTTGGAGGCTAATCTTAGCCAATCAGGATGGAATATTTAATATGGGTCAGATCCGTCTAGATCATATGACTGTAGAGATACTTTGTACTGATTTGTGTTAATTTGGGGTAAAATCTGTATAGGAGTACTGTCAAAAAATGTGTTTCACAAAAACAGCCTCATGGTGGCGCTATAAAAGGCTGCATTTTTCACATGCAGGGAAAGCGTTTTTCCTTGGCCTCTAGGGACTGCGCTTACAAAGTTTGAAACTGATCGGTGGACTTAAAGGTAAAACCACAAATTGGCCTGTTATAGCGCCACCATGAGGCTGATTTCAAAAATTTGAAGTGGCATTTCTTCCTCGGCCTAGTGGGAACGTGTGTGCGCGATTTTGTGATAATTGCACTCTGCATTTGTGATTTGAGGCATATTATTAAAAATGGCCCAATCCTACAAACTTTGGAAGCCAATCTTAGCCAATCAGGATGGAATATGGAAAATCAGACAGATCCGTGTCGATCACATGACTGTCGAGATACTGCCTACCGATTTGTAGGATTTTTAGACAAAATCTCTAAGAGTAGTGTACAGAAATGTGTTTCGCAAACATTGGCCTCATGGTGGCGCTAGAACAGGGCCATTGGAAAAATGTGGGGCAGAGGTTCTGAATTGGCATCCAGGGAGTGTGTGTGCTCATTTTGGCAGCGACCGGGCCAACGGCGCCGGAGATTAGCTGGTAACAAACTCGAAGGACGGACGGACGCACGCACGGACAGACAGACAGGGGCGAAAACATACTCTCCCCCTGCCTTCGGCTGGTGGAGACAAAAATAAATACATAAATAAAGTAGCCTATATTTTGAATTGCGGATCTTTACTTATTGTGTACATTGCGGTACTGATACTTTTACTCAAGTAAAACATGTGAGTACTTTTTCCACCACTGGACACAACGTGAAACAGCATTCGGGAGCGCGCACTGAAGGCACGTACTAAACGCACTATGCAGCTGTAGTAGACTAGTGTCTGTCAGTGCAGTGCATTGCGTGCAGCTTCGAGCAAGGCAAGGGCATTACAGCCAGGGGAGAGACACACCCAGTGGAAATATATGGCACTCGTTCTGTGCGTCAAAAAGTAATACCCAAAATGGTTCCAAAAACGACCCTGGCCTGGCAGCAAGCACGGTGTGGAAATGCTGCTTCAAGAGAGTGGGACGAAGACTCTCGTCGAGCGAGAGAGGCTGTCGAAAAAACTCTCCAGAGTCATGACAAAGACATGATGCGACAGAGATTTCCAAAGACACGCGCCCGTTCTCAAAGAAAAGACAGCCGTTACAAGTGAGCGCACATTACGCACAAGCACCGCGAACGCGCTGCGCACAAGCAATGACGGGCGGCGTTTCATAAACCACCGACTTCTGTCATAGGTAACGACTTTTGTTCCGTTTTTTTTAATCATAAATAAATTACATTTTCGAATACTACTGTACTGTACTTGACGGTCGGGCAAGATGGCGCTGAGTCAGTCAGGTGACCTTGTTTTCCTTTAGCGTTCCATGGCGTTAGGAGTTCTCCTTAACGCTATGTCACCGATGATCCCTGCGCCCGCAGGAAAGGCTGCGCAGCCTCGTCTGTAGTACAAATAAACAATTCTGTTTCGCTATTTACCAGAACAAATACGCTTTTTATGGAGTTGGAAGTCTACTTTCCTTAGTGGGAACACTCTGAGCCCCCCACCTCACGTCTAAAATACACCTTTTTAGCCAGAAAATAAAATATTTCACCCGAAGGCAAAATCTGGTCAATGGAATTTTCTATTGACAAGATATGTAGAGGGCGCTGTGGAGTAGCTAAAACATCCGGTGAAATATTTTCTCTTCTGGCCAAAAAGTGTATTTTAGACGTGAGGTGGGGGGCTCAGTGTGTTCCCACTAAGGAAAGCAGGCTTTCAACATCTTAGAACCGTCTTTGTTTTGGTGAGTAGTGAAACGGTATTTTTTATTTTTCCTACAGTCGTGAGGCTGGCTACCGTGGCTGTGAGCGCAAGGGCTCATCGGTGACATAGCGTTATAGAGAACTCCTTCTAAAACGCTAGGGACCAGAGCTTGTTTTCCTTTATCATTTATGGTAGCCTGCTGGTCACTGGAGGAACTGAAGTCGTAGGCTACGTTCTTAGAGAAAATGCAAGTATTTTATTTGATCTAAAACGCATATGACTCTTGCATTAGTCCCTCATCAGTAGGCTATGGCTACTTATGATTGGATTGTTTTGTTATAACGTTTGTGTCCAGGAAAATATATATTTCATATAATATATATATTTCGAAGGTAAGTCGCCTTTGCCGTCTTTTTATCATAGCCTACACGATTTACACGTGCAACTGAGCTTAAAAGAGACATGATGTGCAGTTATTACACGGACATATTTGGTGTCAGCTTCATTACATTCAAACATGTGCAGTTAATAACTTCAGTTCAGTTTATAACGTTGACATAAACAACCAAACTTCCAAAGGAACGAAACCCCACCCAGTTTGTATACGTGTTGTTATTGGCCAGTGGCTCTGTAAATCCGTTCCCTCTTTATCTCGCGCCTGCTATTGGTCAGCGGTGACGACAATCCCCGAAACTATTCCCCGCCTACCGAGAGCCAGGATCAAGTTTGAATGAACAACACAAGCACAGTCTATTCAAGAGGTTGCTAGTTGCATTTTTGTAGTATAATTACTATTAAAAAAAAGTGTGTAGCATATCAAGGAGGGTGAACTGATCAGAGATGGACATGAAGAAGAGAATCCATCTAGAGCTGCGGAACCGCACTCCGTCAGATGTAAGTTGTGCTTGCAGAGAGAGAGAGAGAGATGTTGTGGTGGTTGATCATGTTTCACACTCGACTAATGGAGAATGTTTTCGCGTGATGCTGATGTCTTGCGTGGGGGATACAAAGTTTCTTGCAAGTTAAAATGGTGAGGAGGACCTGATGGTGGTGGTTGCTTTGCAAACGTTGTTTGTAGTTGATGAGCACGGTGGTGGAGGTCTCCAGACCCAACTTTGCTGTCCTCACGTTCTGAACGTGCACTTTGAGAATGCACCATGGCTTGTTTTTGCCAGCGGTATTAATAACAGGGCAAGCAAGCACGAGAAGCCATATTTTGGGTAACTTTTGAGCTCCGAACGCGCCCCTTTTCTTTTACCACTGGAGATGATGCTAGGATCGTTTCCACGCAATTGGCTGCTTTGAAGCATTTCATTGACGCGTTGACTTTTTGAGCGTTTCAACTCAAAATAGCGTCAGGGCTCGAGTCTCGACGCACAAAGGATCCGGTTATTGAAATTAACCGGAGAGAATAATTGTGCTGCCCGATCTAAGCTGCATATTGGACATGGGAGTCATTTAGACTTCAATGCGCAGAATGGCTATCGGCTGGATCACACATAACTAAACGTTTCTGCAGCGTTTCGTGGGCCGTTAGATCAGATGCCGTCAGAACATGCAGCACAGCGTGGAACTCAATCTATAGTGCACTCGTTTGGCTGCTGAAGGAAAGTGATATGCATCGTTTGCAGGCAACAGCCTCACAACAACAACAACAGCAGCAGCACCACACCGTTGGAGCTGCCGTTAAAACATACATACGTGCGTTGATGTTGACCGATCGAGTGACAAAAGACGCTCATGAGACCTTGTCTCTCTCTGTTGTTAGCATGTTGGAATAGTAAAATAACAGGTACCATAAATGCAAAGCCAAACTGTCGAGCCGCGTCGTTGGTTGCTCCAGTTTTCAAGATCTAGGACAAGCCGCCATTTTACCGAGAAACAAAGGCTTCTCGAAATAACCCTGGACGTTTTCATTCGACACGAGCGATAGCAAAGCGACCCCCCATCACACCCTTCCCTGTTTATAAAATATGTTTGTCTAAAATACACGCCATCAATCCAATCGTCATCTGTTAAGCACACGCAACAATGTAACGTTTGGCTGCCAGCTATCTATCTAATCGGCTTTAACTGCCCCTCCTACTCACACACAAATGACCCAGTGCACGACTCGTAGGTCTGCCCTAAGCTCTTGCTTGTAATTCTGACGAATAATTATGCAGTACTAGTCGCAATATATCTAGTAACCAACTGCGCATTTAATATGTTAAACACTGAATATTTCACGGAAAATAAAATGACGCCCGCTGTTAAATAGGCTCTACACTGTCTAAAATGCAAACCTGTTATTTACGTAATCGAATGACATCAAATGCTGTGAGAAGCGCCTCAGCACAACAGTTAAGCATTGAGCTGCAGTGGTTTTTAGAGTGGTTGCTTGCATTTGATTCAAATGTGATTAGTACTGTCAGCTGAGTTATACAGTATTGTAATGAAATTATAGTGGAAACCACGTTTTATTTTACCCTCCACATTTATAGAAATGGGTTTCTTACAGACTGTCATGTCGTGTTGACGATTTGGCATCAATGGATTTAGTGATGGTGTCTCCTTGATTGGCATAAATTATTTGAGAAAATAATACTATTATAGATCAAGTAATGGTAACATCATTGTACTCAATTGGGTGAGACTACTTAGAAAAATATTCTGTTAGTAAGGCTTCTAAAAGTATAAACAACAGCTGTATCTCATGGCCAAGGACGTAGTAATCTGACTAGTGGAATGTCTGACTAGTACTAGTGTCATCTGCAAGGATTGTGAAGATGTCCTTGAAAACATGCATCAACAATGTTTGCTTTTAAGAAACCAGTGTTTGCTTTTAAGAAACCCTGTTATTCATGAACGAAATTACACATTTGTAACTGTACACTATTTTGGTGTTTTCACTCTGTTTCATCTTTTGTAGTTTCTATGATATTACAGTGTGTAAACATGAATGTACTCCTGTTCTCTTTTCTTACAGGTAAAAGAACTTGTCCTAGACAACTGTCGCTCAAACGACGGCAAAATAGAAGGCCTTACAGACGAGTTTGAGGAGTTGGAATTATTAAGCACAATCAACGTGGGGCTGACAACAGTTGCTCACTTGCCGAAGCTAAAGAAACTGAAAAAGGTTGGTTTTATTACAAGTGAGATGTAATAGGATGCAGAGTAAGTTATGAACTGACTGTGATTAACAGACTGTGATTAATGAATGCCAATTTTGATTGTTATGTCGATGATCAACAGCTTGAACTCAGCGATAACAGGATCTCAGGAGGGCTGGAAGTGCTGGCAGAAAAATGCCCCAACCTCACACATCTCAACCTCAGTGGCAACAAAATCAAAGACCTCAGCACAATAGAGCCGTTGGTAAGTACCTGTAACTTATCCCTGGGAAAATAACCATAAGGTTGACCACAGTATTTTAGTTGAATGTATGAGTTAGAAAAAGACCAAAAGTGTGGATTTGCTCATTGAAACCCAACCTCTTTTTCCGACAGAAAGAATTAGGGACCCTGAAAAGCCTAGACTTATTCAACTGCGAGGTGACAAACTTGAACGAATACAGAGACAACGTGTTCAAGCAACTACCCCAACTGACGTACCTGGACGGCTATGATAAAGAGGACAAGGAGGCACCGGATTCAGACGCAGAGGTGTACGCGGAGGGCTTGGATGATGACGAGGAAGATGACGATTGTACGTTCTTAGGCCTGAGTTTGGGGGTGTTGAATATAGGGCTGTCACGATCATGACATTTTACATGACGATTATTTGTCACTCAAATAATTGCGATTAACGATTTAATTGTGTTTTTGTCGTTGACAATTACATTTCTGTTTGGCTTTTAGGCTTTTAAGTTGAACATGGTAGATATGACACATAACCTAAATATACAAAGACATTCCTGACATATTTGACAACATTATACTTAAAAAAGAACATTGATAGTGGAAATAGCCGATCTACAAGCTCACAACGCGTCGCGATGCGACGCGTTGTGAGCTTGTAGATCTGCTATTTCCACAATTTTTGACTTTCTTTTTTAAATATATGAAAAATGTTCAACATGGAAACGATTATGACGATTATGAAAAATAATCGAGATTATTTAAAAAAATCACGATTAGACAATTATGTCATAATTGTGACAGCCCTAGTTGAATATCTTATCCATGTTTGAGCTGCCTCATCATGGCATTGTTGATTTGTTAGGGAGTGATGGTTTCAATATCGATACAAATATTGATCTGTCGCTTTTCTATTGTTCCAGTTGGAGACGAGGAGGACGATGATGAAGATGCAGCGCCAGGAGATGAGGAGGAAGATGAGGGAGAGGATGACGAAGAGGAGGAAAATGAAGAGGAAGAAGAGGACCTTAGTGGAGAGGTAAGACAGTGCAGATAATTGAACATCGGTGTTGTGCAGTCTTAAATAATCCTATTACAATAACACAGACTATGAGAAATTGTTGTCAACTGCATGTTTTTCCCCCCTGTAGGAAGAAGAGGATGATTTGAAAGATGGAGAAGTCGATGATGAGGATGATGAAGGTGAGTAAAACAATGGCCGATGTTTTATATTTCATCTTCCAGAATTCTTTTGAACAGCCTTTCCTCATAGAATAATACAATTTTATTGTCCCTTTTGCATCACTTGGACTTACTTTCTGTCCTTGTTTTTTAACCGAACCATCTTTTCTTCTAGAAGAGGAACGAGGCCAGAAAAGGAAAAGGGAGGCGGATGATGAAGAAGGGGAAGATGACGACGACGACGATGACGATGACTAAACGTGTCCTCGCGAAGCTATGTTGTAAACAGACTGTTTTAAAAAACTTGTATTTCTCAGTCCCTTCCCTAACCTATGTATTTCCCCCCCTGAATTTCATATTGCAGTAGTGCTTCTCGTTATTGGCCAGTCAGGTAGAGTTTGTTTTGTTTTTCTCTCAAAGGAAACAATTCATTTTGTTTATTATGTACCTTTTGGTGCTCTGTATTTTACTCTTATCATTCACCAACATACTGCTTGGTGGGTGTACGAGAGATTTTGTAATATCAGATATTAAGCGAATATAACCTTTTTAAGAGTTCTTTTGTCATCGTTTGCGTATGACCAATTCTGATGACTTGCATATTTTAAGGACACGCTCTGCTGTCGTCCTCCAAAAAAAAAAAGAAAAAAATATTTAGAGTGCATGTCTGAATCCATTTTAAAGTCAACTACTGGATTTCATGTATGGCTGTCTTCTACCTGTGTTAAACTTATATTCTGCTTTGTTCGTTTTTATTTTGTAAGTTATGTATTTGTGGCGTCACCAGTACGCTAATAATCTCTACTGTCCTGGTGTTGAAGGTCCCGCGTCTGTCTGAACATGCACAGGTGTAAGTCTTAATTTATACGTGGTCACACAACCAAGTCGCTCAGCAAAAATGACACGTTTGCTTTCTCGTTTTTGGTGATCGAAGAACGCGACTTATGTATGAATTAAATCTTATCCCACACAGGTTACATTTTTAAACCAGAGCTAAGAATGTCTGCCCTCGTCAAAGCTTGCTTCTCCTTAAACCCTCAGCTTTGATAGTTCGGAAATTACGTGTTCTTGTAAATAATGACCAAATCTATTTTTTTGTATTCTCTTTGATGATGGCAGACATTAAACACGGCTGAGTTGAAACTATGAATTGTAATAAGATATTAAATATGTATACTGCTTTAATCTAAATACGCAGTGTGAAATTTCTTGAATTTGAAATACTTTGTATGCATAATCTTTCCATGAAGAGAAATGTTCATCAGACTTTTATTATTGCTTCTCTCATGTTTGTTTCTGTGACACACAGGTGGCAATGTACGAATTTGTGGTGGTAGTGTAGAGAATAGATGATAATATTAATGGAAGTTAAAATGGAATCTTATTGCAACTTTGTGCATTGAAAAAGTATGAAATTATGGAAAATGTCATGGTCAGTTATTTGTCAGGTCAATTGTTTCGACTTTTGTCATTAATATTTCAGTTCATGGTCAAATTGGCCTACCTCAATGATTTACACTTGATGTTAATCCACTGTCATGAGCCAAATTGTTTTCTCCCATTCACAAATAAATTCTTTTTATATATATATTTGAGTGTGGTGTTTGTAGAATTGAAGTACTTTATCAGTAATTCAATACATTATTCAGTCATCAATGCATTGACCCATAGTACGATATTAAGATTTAAAGAAATCGCTGTTGCTTGCTATAGATGGAAAACTGCACTTAAAGGTGTAGCTCACCCCAAAAATGACATTTTCTATCAATTACACACCCCGTGAAACCTTGAATTCATGCAGATTCTTTTTGTTTGTTTTTGTCACATGCAAAAACAAGTAATTCAAGGCTTCATGGAATCTCCGATTGATAGAAAAAACTACGGTAAGTCGTTTTGGGGGTATTGACATTTATATCCAATATTAACTTTGTGTAAGAGGGCATGTCATGACTCATGACATATTACATGTTAGATACTAGAGCCATGTTACAAAGACCAAACAGCACAGAGAAGTCTATCTGTGTTGAGTTTTAGTTATTGCATTCAATCAGTTCTTGCACTCATATTATTACAATGGAGTCACAGTGCCAATCATTCCCGAGAAACTACTCTGATTATGAAAGGAGAAAAAACAAAAATCAATTTGACAACATAGCATAGATTGTACCCTCTTGTCAAATTATATTCTTGTTAAAGGTCTTGCAACAAAAAAAGTCATCCACTTCTCCAGGTGAGGTTTTGTCACACTCCCAAGTTTTGTTTTTCAAACATTGCTTGTCTTCCCACTGTAAGGTCACAGTCACACCGAACTTTAATCCTAACTATGAGGGTGGATTCTGACGATGTTTTTCAATGGGAACAGCGTTCGTTGCAGAAATCCACAGATGTCAACCAGTGTTGATTTCGTCGACTAAAACTATGACAAAAAATGTGTCGACTGCGTTTTTTCACTGACGAAAAAAAAAACAACTAAATAAAAACTAAGCTGTGATGACTAAAACTAAGACTAAATATATTGACAATTTTGTCAACAAAATAAAAACTAGACTAAAACGTTAGGGAGGGACTAGTGGAGAAGAGAGTCATTTTATGTTTGGTTGCTCTCAGGTGTTGCTTGCTGAAAATAGCCGATCTACAAGCTCACAACGCGTTGCGTTGTGAGCTTGTAGATCGGCTATTTTCAGCATGCAACCAAGTGTAAAATCAGTCATTACGATGCCATCAAGGCCTGCCAAAATACATTTTAGTTGACTAAATCAACTGTAGATTTAGTCAACTAAAATCTCATGATATTTAGTCGACGAAAATTAGACTAAAACTAAAACTTTTCAGGAGACTAAATTATGACTAAATGAGATTTTATTCAAAAGACTATGACTAAAACTAAATCAACATTTGCTGTCAAAAACAACACTGATGTCATCAAACCACTCCATTCCCATTTAAATGCATTGGCAGAATCTGCCCTCATACTGTAGGTAGAATTAAAGTTGGTGTGACTGTGCCCTAACTGACCACTGGCACACCCATTAACACTCATGAACACTTTCTCTATAACCTTTCAGTTCCTCTGCAAGTAACATACAGTGTTGCATATATTCAAGATATTTAACAGCTAATATTACAACAGGGATGGATTTCCTAAGTCCAACACAAATAATAAAATTGCACACATTTGTCATTCGCGCTCATCTACTTTCTCAGTTCCTTGGATATTTTATTTCTGATTGCAACTCATCTCACTCATTTTCTGAGTCAATCAAAGGAAAAATCAGTAATGCTGATTGGGATTTGACCTCGGTCAATGGCATCTTTCTGATACTACCTGGCATAAAAGAATATATTCATTCATATATTCAGATATTCATTATTGTTAATGTAGAAACAAATCCAGTGCCGATTCCCCCTAAATGTCATACCCAAGGAAGGAAACATCCAGGCCTCCAGGGTGCAGTTTGGGGGGGACCGTGTGGTCTTTTTAGTGGTAGGATGCCTGACATCTATGAAAATAAACCACCAAAGGAGTGGATTTAAAGACCACCCCCGATCCCCCTCCAGGCAAATCACACTCTGTAAATATTTTGACAGGAAAAACATTTAACTTGCAAAGTGATGCAGCTAGGACTGCCAGTGTTGATTGCTTTCTTACGATTTCTGAAATGGAAAAGAATGGATAATGTTTCACTGTTAAGTAGGTTTAACATACCTCATTATTAGGGTTACTTTGATGCAATCAGGAAACTGTCGTTCAAGGGACACAGTTTCTATGAAACCTTGCACCATTTCAGTAGGAAATGGAAATTATTTAGAAAACTCCGTCCGGCACCCACAACCATTATTAGCACGTCATACAAAGACAAATGAGATGAATACATGTACATGTTAGCTAAAAAAAGATATAACGTGACAAATAAATAAAAGTTATAATACATATCCCTCCCCACAAACATATGACTGACAACAATGTGTGATGTACTACTATTAAGACTACATGTGAGCTATGTCAGTCTCCCAGTCTCCATAGCCTTTGTAGAGAGACAGACATCCTAAAATGGCAGACATTCAACTGCCTGCCATTTTATAGACAATACATAGAATAACAGTTGCAGCTTTCAGCAGGGTCTAAGGCCTTGGGAAGAAACATTGACTCATTTTCCACAATCTTGCCTCAGCAAATTATGAGGCCCCCCCACATTTGTGCATTTGCGCACAAATGTGGGGTGCTTCGCCACATGGTGCTTTGCCACATGGCATATCGCAGCTGAGGCTGAGACAACCCCTCGGTGGTCTACCTGTTGAGAGGACTGCAAAGTACTGTAATAATTCATTATCGAAGTAGATTTTAATTAATGAAGAAAGAAAGAAAGAAAGAAAATCCCAATATCGTCTCGTCCGGTCAGGTCAATACTATGGCGGTGCTCCATCAACATTACTCAAACCTTCATTATCTACCGTCATCATTACCATTATTACATTATTCCAGTACTGGTATCAGTTGCCGTAACCTGATCCATCAGTTTATTAGAAGTGCAGAGCGTCCTGGGTAACAGGGATAACACGTCAGAAAAGAGGGGCTAGGGGGGAGCCGCCCATGGCAAAGTCCAGAGCGGTCAGAGGTCACACGTTGTCGGAGTTAACGTTCTTCAGGTTGTTGAGTTCTAGCTCCAGTTGACGAATTCGTACGTCCTTGGTGGTCAGCTCCTCTTTTAGACGCCGCAGTTCATCTTGCTGCCGGAAGAACATCCGCAGGAGCTGCACAACAACAATGCATGACACACACACACACACACACGATTCACTACATTACTCGTATTACTTCCTCGTCCTTTTCGGTCATCCATGTTACCCCCTCATCTTCACAACATACATGTGCAATACCCGTTGTATCAGTCTGTGATGTCTCCAAATATGGGCATTGTTTCAGCATGCAGCTGTTACCATGGTGGCGACACTGTTTAGTATCAGTGATGTCAGCATGCTCATCTCCAAATTTGGCCTTTGTTTCAGCAAGCGGCTGTTACCATGGTGGATGTCAGCATGCTCATCTCCAAATTTGGGCATTGTTTCAGCATGCGGCTGCCACCATGGTGGCGACACTATTTAGTATCAGTGATGATAGCATGCAGACAGATGACAGACGGCGGACATACATCATCTCCAAATGTGGGCATTGTTTCAGCATGCGGCTGTTACCATGGTGGCAACACTGTTTAGTATTTTGGGCATTATTTCAGCATGCGGCTGTTGGGCAGTGACACTGTTTAGTAACAGTGATGTCAGCATGCAGACAGGCGGTCAGGCGGACAGACATTCGGTAAATTAATAGTTAGATGTTACCCTCATTTGCACTTCTTTCTGTTTATCATGCATCATTATGTCACCCCCCCCCCCCCCCCCAATATTTCCATCCACGTACCTCATTTTCTGTCCTAGGTGGTACATTCTCCAGCAGGTCGATGCCGTTAACAACCACACTCTTTTTCTCCTTGAGAGCCGGGGCTTTGAACACTAACTGGTTGGGCCGGTTGTAGCCTTCCTTCAGGGACATCAACACTGGGTCTGATTGCACAAGGGCACATGCAGAAAACGCAAACATAATTAGGTACTCGGATTCAAAGAAATCTGTAATTGATCAAATAAAAATGTTAGCAATTACCTTTATGGAACAGCCTCAGTTGGCAGAAGAAACAAAATCTAGTGGTTCCAGCATGGCATATATGGTGTTATGTATTGTATACGGTATTGTGCACACACATTCGTCGATTAAGAAACCATTGTTTAACAGCTATGTTTCCCAACGTTCTTTAAATGAATATTGTGTGCGCTTCCACTGCGAATTAGTGTGTTTGTTTGTGTGCGTGCGTGCGTGCGTGCGTGCGTGCGTGCATGTGTGTGCGTGTGTCTGTGCGTGTGTCTGTGTGTGTATATCCACAACTTTCCAACATCCCATCGTGCATTGCGCAGAAGGCGTGCGGCAGCTTCCGGCGCCGCAGCCGAGTGTGATCTACAGTACAAGCTCACAGCGGTTGCATCTGCGACGCGACGTGAGCTTGTATGTCTGCTGTTAACCGGAAGTGTCCCGCAGATACTGCTACAGTAAATTCTCGCGGAAACAGGTGGATATATATATATATACTGTATATATATGTGCTGTTTTTGCTTTATTTAGATATGAGAGCAATGTAGCAATGGAGCTGAGAAATGGTCTCCACACTACAAGGAATGTCACTTTATGTGAAGACCTCTGTCTATTGCATCTGAGAATGTATTACAGAGGCACTCCAAGTGGGGTCTTCTTGAGGGGTTCCAGTAGCCAGGAGGAGTCTAGTTTACTAGGCTAGGGCAGGGGTTTTCAAAGTGGGTGACGGGGCACCCTGAGGTGCCGCGACGGCAGTCCAGGGGTGCCGCGAGATCATTTGATAATATTTGAAATTGATTTGGTCACTTGAAAAAATATTTAGTATCATTTCAAACTTGAAGTAAAAAGTTATTTTCAGTCAGTTCTAACCAAAATGGCTGTTATCTCAATGTTTTCCTCACAACATAATCACTAAAATATCGTCACTGTCGGGCAGAAACCTCGTATCTCCAAGTTTCAAATGTGTACGTCTTTTGGTAAAGCAAAACCCTGCTTCATCATACAAGACTGTCGCACAAGATGCGAGGCGTTGTGTGCTTGTAGATCTGCTGTTTTCACTAGTCTAGTACATTTTATAGATGATAAATACAAAACGAACGGTTTTGGACATACAAGGTATGCTATAAATATAAGGTGCTGGGAGTGAAAATTATAATGTAGGGGTGCCTCGGATTAAAAAAACATATTTATGGGGTGCCCTGAGACAAAAAAAGTTTGGGAACCGCTGGGCTAGGGTTCCAGGGTACCAAAGTGTTGGGGGAACCGTTTTACGCGTCTATCCCTTTTGTGCACATACAGTACATCAATATATGGGTCCTTTACATTAAAATATTTGAGAACAGGCTTATGGATTTTGTGTGTAACGGAATCCATTTGGGCCATTTGTGTATACAGTATGTGCAACCACATTCTTATGATCATGGACATGTGGCCAATAGTTTGCCAGAATAAGTTTACCTTTGTCAATGCCACTCAGCCATTCACTGGCCGTCAGGGCAGCTTCTGTTCCTGCTGTCATGGGGTAGATATCCTCTTGGTACGTGTCTGACTATAAACAACACACACACATGCACACGCACACACACACACACACACACACACACACACACACACACACACACACACACACACACACACACACACACACACACACACAAACACAAACAAACACACAGGTTGACACAATTCTCACATAAATCCTATTTATGTTTTGGTCAAAGCCTGCATTGATTCTATTTCAGCACTGGTTGTACAGTATTTTAGAAGGCCACATTAACTAGCTAAATGTGTTAAATTGCATGTGGTATAGTCCAGAAGGGATACATAATCACAAGGAAAATAGAATGATCAGTTTAATTCAATTCATGAAGCTTACTGACCCTCCTTGGTACAATCATTGAAATGGGCTCAATGAGGCCCTTGAGGGTGACCAGCTTGTAAAAGCGGAACACTTCACAGGCTGCCACATCCAGCCCATGCTTTGGCATCACACCTGGCAGGAAAGAAAAAAAGACTGAGTGAGCTTTCGTGGCATTTCATGCTGTAGCTGGGAAGGAATTCATAAAAAATAGTGCACTTGGTGACAAGTTTTGGATTTTTGGCATGGTTTTGGGTATATGGGCATAAGGTTTTCAAAAACCATTGCAAACATGTTGGGCTCGCCCCCTAGTGGTCTGTTTGCAATGAAATAATTGATGGAAGAGGCTTTCCAATGGATTCTGTAACTATTGGGTACACTAAATAACATGCTAAAAATCTCTGGAAAGACATCATTATCAAGATGCCACATATTCACCACCAATGTATAGGCATTTTAAGCTCCCGTGGACACCATCTTGAAAACAATGATGTACCGTATTCTCTCTCAGATGTCACTATTGACAACTGACAAAGGCATAGGGTGAAAGGCATATGATCAACAGAAGCTCTTTCTCCAGGCATAAATTCATCTTTTGCCCAATTTAGTTTAGTGGAATAACCATACCCATTCTAATAATAATACGCGCTTTTCTAAGTACCAGAAGACGCTTTACATGGAAGGGAGGAGAAAACAACATTATTAGGAAAAGAACACTAAGAAATAAGGAATACACAAAGGAATTACTCTTGTGAACATTATTAAAGTACAAGTATCTCACTATTGTCTTAATTTGGAATTTGAAAGAGAAATACATTGACGTCCATCCTAACACCCCTTTTCCCTGAGAGACGTCTATAGCAGGGGTTCCCAAACTTTTTCGTCTCAGGGCACCCCATAAATATTTTTTTTTTAAATCCGAGGCACCCCTACATTATAATTTTCACTCCCAGCACCTTATATTTATAGCATACCTTGTATGTCCAAAACCGTTCGTTTTGTATTTATCATCTATAAAATGTACTAGACTAGTGAAAACAGCAGATCTACAAGCAGTGTGCTTGCAGATCGGCTGTTTTCACTAGTTTTGTGCGACAGTCTTGTATGATGAAGCAGGGTTTTGCTTTACCAAAAGACGTACACATTTGAAACTTGGAGATACGAGGTTTCTGCCCGACAGTGACGATATTTTAGTGACTATGTTTTGAGGATAATAGCCATTTTGGTTAGAACTGACTGAAAATAACTTTTTACTTCAAGTTTGAAATGATACTAAATATTTTTTTCAAGTGTCCAAATAAATTCAAAACATTATCAAATGATCTCGCGGCACCCCTGGACTGCCGTCGCGGCACCAAAGGGTGCCCCGTCACCCACTTTGAAAACCCCTGCACTAAGGAATTACTCTTGTGAACATTATTCAAGTAGAAGTATCTCACTATCGTCTTAATTTGGAATTTGAAAGAAAAAGACATTGACATCCATCCTAACACCCCTTTTCCCTGAGAGACAGGTATCATGGCAGCCAGTTACTCCTGCTGTGTGTTCATTCCCTTGACATGGAAATCCCCATAGACTGCTAATGAGGTGATTATGATCACTGGGGCTGGAGCTAGGGGTGGGCGATATGGTGCTAATTATCGTTGAGACGATACAATGTCTCCACGATATGCCTTTTCAGAGATATCGTATATATCGTGATACAATTGAGGGAGCCTTGTAAAAAATCCTGTTTAATCGTTAATACAGAGATTCATTGCCGAATTCAATTTAAACCTGCATTTTGGTCTAAATCAGTAGTTCTCAAACTTTAAAATGTCAAGGTCTCCACTTAACTCTGACAGTATACAAATGAAACCAAATGCCATTTGGTTTCATTTGTATACTGTCAGAGTTACATATTTGTAAAGTTAAATTTAGACCTCCCAAAAGGAACCCAGAGAGTCTAGTTTGTGTAAAGTAACTTGAAAAATAACCATCAAAACCAACGTGAAAAAGAATTGTGATAAAATCGTGTATCGTGATACAGCTTGGGAAAATATCGTTATTTTGTATTCTTCCATATCGCCCACCCCTAGCTGGAGCTGATCTACAAACAACCTACCAAGCCCTTTCTGCGGCGCAGGAGACCTGAACTCCATCAGGTACTGCAGGTAGGGTTTCTCCGTTGTGATCTCGAAATAGCGAATGTTGCCGTCCCCCTGCCAAGTCACCAGAGTTAGACATGTTCCATTTCTACATACAGCAGAGGTCTCGTCATTTTTCCATCGTATTTTAATGACACAAATATCTAAATAGACACATTATACCAGTGTAGAATGAGAAAATGAAATCCTGTATGTTGATTTATTTACACTGTAAATACAAATCTCAGAAATATCAAGGAAAGATGCCATAAATTAGCTTCTATAATGTCAATAAACCAGTAAGGCTCCCTAATCGGGAGATAAGCGACCGTAGGTCACTTATCTCCACAAATAGGGCAAAAATGTGTTTTGCCAAAATCTTCCTGATCCATGTTGATGACATGAGTGTAGACATACTGTGTAGTGATTTTCGTGATTTTAGGGCAAAATCTGTATGGGGCAGTGTCCAAAAATGTGTTTTTAAAAATCGGCCTGGAGGTGGCGCTATATGGGACAGATTCATGTTGATGGGATGAGTGTAGACATACTGTGTACCGATTTGCGTGATTTTAGGGCGAAAATTGTAGGAGCAGTGTCCAAAAATGTGTTTTGCAAGAATCGGCCTCATGGTGGCGCTAGAAGAGGGCCATGTGAGAAATGAGGGGTGGGGTCTCCGCGCCGGCAAGGCGGACAAATAGGTACCGGCCCCGGCTGTCCCGGTCGTTCCTAGCCGGAGTTACGGCATTTTATGTGAGCTGCAGTGTAGGGGGTCCTCCACTGGGGGCGCCACCACTTTTGCATCCGTTCTGGAGCACCAGGAGTCGGTGGTCCCCGGGAATTCCCCGTGAGCAGCCCCGTTGGGGTGGTCATTTGGTCATGTTTGCGCATTTGGTCATTTTTTACATCTGGGGGTCCCCCAGGGACCTGGGGGTCCCTGGAGCTCCGGGGGTCCTTGGAGGTTGTAGTTTGGCAGCCAAGGAACGTGTGTGCAAAATTTGGCATGGATCGGGGCAACGGTTGCGGAGATATAAGCAGGGAAAAAGTGTGACGTGTGAGGTGTGACAGACAGACTGACAGACAGACGGAGGGACGGAGTTACACTTTGTGGTGGAACACATACTGTAACATTAAACCTACTAGAATGTTTAAGAAACTCAATGTCTAATACCTGTTATCGACTTATCAAGAGGACTACATCACTTAAAGCAATGGTTCTCAAAGTGGATTCCAGGGGCTCTCTAGGTTCCTTTAATTGACCCATACAAGTCTGTAACTCTGACAGTGTACAAATGGAACCAAATGGACCCGTTAGGGTCCATTTGTACACTGCCGGGTCCATTTGGTTCCATTTGTACACTGCCAGAGTTAAGGGAAGACATTGAAATGTAAAAGTTTGAGGACCACTGACTTAAAGGAAATAGACTGTCTAGATTTCATTCAAACAATGCATCAGTGAGGGCCAGAACTCACCTTGCCTGCCAGGTACAGCATGTGTGTGTCAGGATCATAAAATGGGAACAGCATTCCTGATAGGCCATCAATCTCCTCCTCCACAAGAGGCATGGATAAGTCCTCCTGGAGAAAGCAACACCCCCACACACACACACCCAAACACGCACGCGCACACCACACACACACACACCGTTTATACTCACTGTTTCCCAATCACTGGGTCAGACTCGAGACCCATTTGTGGGTTGTGGCCACATTTTGTTTTATTTCAGTACATTTGGTTTTTACATTTTATTATTTCAAAACGTTTTAAAAAAACATTCCCAAAAAAGCATGTTTTTTTCATGAATTAAAATAGAAAATTCAATGGCAATTCAATTTTGTCAGTAATTTCATGAAGAAATAAAAGAAAAATCTAAGAAATAATTTCTTAGATTTATGGAATTTCTTAGAAATTCCATAAATTAGAAAACTAATGTTTAAGAAGTAGTGAGAATAGCCGATCTACAAGCTCACAACGCGTCGCTTCGCACCACGTTGTGAGCTTGTACTTCGACTAGTTTGGGTCCCGGGCAAAAGTCTAATTTCTCTTTTGGGCTAAAAGGTTTGGGAACCACTGGTTTATACTACTGAAAACCTTTCAGGAATATTCAACTCTGCATGCATGGGAACGATCCAAACACGCACCTGATCCCAAAGCGCAATCTGTCGCGTGTTCCAGCGAGACACTCCTGAGGTCACCAGTCGCTTCATGTTGCCCATGAACACCACTCTGTTCACACGGTGGTTCTTGCAGTTAGCTTGCTGCCAGGGCAGGAGGAGACAAACAGAGAATGACTTGAATGAATTAACCCAACCCTACATGCTCAGTTGACTGGGGATCCCCAGGGCTCTATACCACCAGTGTTTCCCTTAGTCTGCTTGATTGATTCAATACTTTATTAAACAGAAATGCAAACAGCACGAGTCATTCACACAGTGTTGAAACATGAACTAGTTCAAGTTCAAAACTTCTAAAATGAACTAGTTCAGTTCATAGTTCATAATTCCACATTTTGAACCAAAGTTCCCCAAACTTAGTTATTTTTTGTTATCTTTTTTAACCATAACTTTTTTATACTTTTGGCTATTGAAATGTATTTTTTTTTTTAGACGTTGCTGCAAGCTATTATTTGTCAAAATATATAATATTGAGGTGCCCACAATATTTAGGTGCCCAGTCTTCCTGCACCCTCATTGTGAACGCAGAAGTTTCTAACCGTCGCGCACATCCTGGATGTTTCCGTGTTGGTTAAAATAGCTGATCTACAAGCTCACGTCGTCTCGTGGATGCGATGCATTGTGAGCTTGCAGATCAGCTATTTTCGGCATGCAACACGTCATTCGACGAAGTATAGTGAGGCTTTACTTGGGAGATTGACACAGCTGCAGACAGCACCGCTCACATATCAACGCTCACGAGGTCTGCGAGTCTGCAGCTGGGTGCTATTGGAGCATGTGAATGCAAAGAAAGACGAGAGACAGACGACCGCGAACCGTTGCACAAACAGGCCCGACGAGCTCCGTTCACGGACGTCAAAATGAATACGTTCGACAATAACGTTCATCAAGCGGAAACAAAGAACGCTCAGTTCGCGTTCGCCCCAAAATATGAACGTGTTCATGAACGATCGTTCATGAACGATCATTCATTGAACGCGTTCGGGTACAACACTGCATACACATTTGTCTAAAAGGATAACAAAACAAAAAAGTCCTTGCGATCTTGTGTCCATTGGGGTCCTACGTATTCAATTCATAAAACAGCTCACGACACATTGCAAAGTGTCGTGTTTTGACTTGTGAGCATGTAGATCTGCTATTTCTAACAAATGTTTATGAATAGAAATGCTTAGGGTTCATTCGTGTGGTTAATGGTGCAGATAGTTGCCACGTGTGATCCATTCGAGGTCACGTGGCATCGTTGCCAACTGGCATGGCTGGCACAGCGAGATAAGGAAAGTTCATGTTTTGACCTACTGCCTCACTGACTGACTGAACGTGCCTTGGCCCCTTCACAACCCCACACACAAACAGCACAAGGGGTGTGTCAGTTACAGTACGTCAACAAGCTTGTTTTTTACTTTTCATGACAGGCCATGCAAGGCCATGCAGAAACAAGGTGGGAACCAGGTGGTTTTAAATCCAGGCAGTAATAAAGCAATGACTGCTCCAGTCCATTCAACCACTTGAAGATCTCATAGAATGAGATCACTCTATTATCAATTCATATTACCTATTCAAGATTCAAGATTCAAGATTAATTTATTCTGTCCCGAGGGAAATTTGTCTTGGACATGCAGGCTGCTACATAACATACAACAGGACAAGACAGACAACGAATAGTGCACAACACACAGTGCTGACATACAGGTCAAGTGCATACATTACATTACATTACACTAATACCCCACTAACGGTTTAGCAGAGTAACGGATTTGGGAATGAATGAGTATTTGTATCTGTTCAGATGTCTTTTCTTGTTTTTAACTGGGACTCTATAATGTCTCTATAATGTCTGAGTGAAGGACATGAGAGGGGTCAGCAGTTATTCTCTTAGCTTTCTTAACTACACTTTCCTCAAATATTGCTTGAAGGGTGGGGTGCTCCCTCACACCCATCACCTTCTATGCAATCCGAGCATGCATTACATCAGAGAGGTCAGACAACATGGTCAGCCACAGTGCCTGTAGTTGTACTCTATACTGTATGCCAGGGTTCCCCAATTAGTTTTCCCCAAGGGCCGAATTATGTCTAGGGTACCAAGCCGAGGGCCACGACGTTGCAGGGGGCAACGGTGGCGTTACCTCTACTCCAGCGACAGTTCAGATATCGTCGTTGTCGGGTGAAAATCTTGTATGTCCAAAACCGTTTGTTTTGCATTTGTCATTTTAAAAATGATTTAAACTAGTGAAAACAGCCGATCTACAAGCACACAACGCCTCGCGGTGCGAGGCGTTGTGTGCTTGTAGATCTGCTGCTTTCACTACTTTTGTGCGATGGCCTTGTATGATTTGCAAAAGAACGTACACATTTGGAGATACAAGCTTTCCACCCGACAAAGACGATATACTAGTGTTGTTGCTGCTCTTATACCACCATTATTACTGGGGTTGGTGTGGACCAGACAGTAGCCCCCCGCGGGCCGCAAATGGCCCGCAGGCCGCCTATTGGGGAACCCTGCTGTATGCCTTGCTCAAGCCACTCACAGTGTGTGAGTTAGTAGGCATGTGGGAAGGTGGCTCCCACATCAGTGGTTCTCGCTAGATTCCTTTATGGTGGTCGAAATGGACCTTTACAAGTCTGTAAACAAATGGAACCAAATGGACCCTAACGGTTCCATTTGCTTCCATTTGTACACTGTCAAAGTTAAAGGGTTATTTCACTTTCAAAAAAACTTTTGGTAATTTTATCGTCTAATCAGGTTTTTATGAACACCCTGAACAGTTTTTAATTTTCTTGATTGAATATTTAGATATTTGATGTAAATGTTACCAGGCCCTCCAGGCCCAGGGCCTCTCCCCACACACACCCATTGTAACTTCTAACTTCATTTAAAGTTTAAACCATGAAAGATTCATTAAAACACCCATTATTTTTTCTGGTGACTCATACTACCCTCCTAATACGTGAGCAGGCCGTGTTTTTTCCATAACTTTTTTCATTTATTTTTAATAATTATGTTTTGTATTTAATTTTTTTCCATTTTCCTAAATAATTATTAAAAATAAATGAAAAAAGTTATGGGAAAAACACGGCCTGCGCACGTATTAGGAGGGTAGTATGAGTCATTAGAAAAAATAATGGGTGTTTTTAATGAATCTATCATGGTTAAAATGGAGTTTGAAGTTACGATGGGTGTGTATGTGGAGAGAAACCCTTCCACTGTAAGCTGTTGAAAGTGGAATATCCCTTTAAGGGGAGATGTCAAATGTCCACATTTGAGAACCACTGTTGTGGATGTAGGGTTGATACCTCACCGTCTCACCTGGAGAACCCTTCCAGAGCGCGGCTCAATGACACGCAGCGTCTTGTCCTTACAGCTGGTGGCCAGCAGGCTGCCGTCCGTGTTGAAGGACATGTTGAGGATAACGTCAGTGTGGCAGTCGATCATCTTCACCGGCTCGCCAATTTCCAGGTTCCAGATGAGAATCTGAAAGATTTAGGTGTGGGTTGATTTAATTGAGCTGTGTTACTAGATCCCATCGGATATTTCCAATGAACTCATTGCAGTAGATTTGGATATATTAACAACAAGGCTCTGTCGCAAACTATAAGGCTTATGATGTTGATATTTTTGCTCAACAATATAACCTTGTTATCTAATCTAGACATCTTACACTTTGTGAACCACACAAGCAAGTAATAGGTATAAAGAAAGCAGCTTCATAATTCATGATTGAGATATTAAAGTTGCAGATGGAGGGAATCCATTGCTAATTCAATCTAATTCTAATATAGTGTAACTGTATTGTTGCATTGACTGTCATATTGAATGAATGTCGTTGTAGCTGTATTGCTCAAATATTTATTTAATTATTTAATATTTAGAGTCACTCTGACTGGTGTGGTACACACAGTAAAGTCCTCAATGTATCCATTTGCAAATGGAACTGTTCATTTGCAAGCAAATGCAGAGTTTAATTAACATGAACAAATAATTATTTGTTTCATCGCCATGTTGGCTTGTGGCAGAAATTTTTGTAAAAAAAAAAAAAAATGTTTTATCATAGACAAAATGACCTGATATGGCGGTCCTTGCAAATAAAACATTTGAGAACATGTATGTGCCATACATTGTGTTCTTGTAAATCAGTGTCATACATATTCGGAAGAAACCCTGGAGACTTGACATACAGTAGTTGGGAGTTGATCAAAATAGAACATTACAATGGTGTTTAAAACTGAAAATCAACTAGAAGAGGGCCATGTGAGAAATGAGTGGGTGGAGGATGTGGTTTGGCAGCCAAGGAGTGTGTGTGCAAAGTTTGGCATGGATAGGGGCAACGGTGGCGGAGATATGAGTAGGGCCAGGGCCCCTGATTCAGCCCGGGAAAAAGAGTTGTAGAGGCCCTCATTGCGCGCTATAGAGAGAGATCTCTCTATAGCGCTGCTGCTACTCAAAGATTTGCCATTTCAGATCATGACAAGTGAAAAGCCAGTGAGCCAATTACATGAGTTATATTTCGTTGTTGTCGGGTGGAAACCTTGTATGTCCAAAACCGTTTGTTTTGTATTTATCATTTTAAAAATGATTTAAAACAGCCGATATACAAGCACACAACGCCTCGCACCGCGAGGCGTTGTGTGCTTGTAGATCTGCTGTTTTCACTACTTTTGTGCAACAGTCCGGGAGCCAAATGGTGATTTTTGGCTGAACGTGGAATCGGCTGATAAAGTTTTTTTCTCAACTGATTCTTGTAGCTTGGGGTCACCTCTTAAGGATTCAAGACGATGACCAGTGATATCCATTGAGCATTTTTTATTATTAACCCTTAATGCCTGAAACACAAGAAATCCACACAGGAGGAAAATACCCAGAAAAAGATTTTTTTCTGGGTATTTAAGGAGGATCTGAGGGGTCCAACTAGGGGTTTGTCATGATGCTGAATCCATTGCAGGCATTTGTTTTGCACAAAAAACATTCCGTGGGCTAGAAATGGCCTCAGAAAACAATACACGTATGGGTGAGTATTCATGTTAGTCTGAGGCCTTAGGGTTTTTTTTCTCGTGCTAATCAGTCTAAAAGTGCAAAATTTTGCACAGATGTAGCTCAGGGCATGCTCTAATGATTTAGCTAGGGTGCCCGAGTCTGCGACATTTGGGGTCGCCACAGCGGCCAAATCAAGTTGGGCTCCCATCGACTTTAGTGATGAAAAGTGATGAGTCAGAGTTTTGTGGGTGCTGTGGTGACCCCGAAGGTCGCCGACTCGGGCGCCCTAGCTAAATCATTAGAGCATGCCCTGAGCTACATCTGTGCAAAATTTTGCACTTTTAGACTGATTAGCACGAGAAAAAAAACCCTAAGGCCTCCGACTAACATGAATACTCACCCATACGTGTATTGTTTTCTGAGGCCATTTCTAGCCCACGGAATGTTTTTTGTGCAAAACAAATGCCTGCAATGGATTCAGCATCATGACAAACCCCTAGTTAGACCCCTCAGATCCTCCTTAAATACCCAGAAAAAAAATATTGTTCTGGGTATTTTCCTCCGGGGTTGATTTCTTGTGTTTCAGGCATTAAGGAGTTAATAATAAAAAATGCTCAATGGATATCACTGGTCATCATCTTGAATCCTTAAGAGGTGACCCCAAGCTACAAGAATCAGTTGAGAAAAAAACTTTATCAGCCGATTCCACGTTCACCCCCACGGCTCCCGGACTAAAAATTACAAATTTGAAACTTGGAGATACAAGGTTTCTGCCCAACAGTGACGATTTACTTTGTTGGCCGCCCAGCCCCCAAAATGGAACGAAGGCCGACATTTTATTTTCATTTTTGACAGACAGACAGACTGACTTAACAGACAGAATTTGCCACAGATAAGTATACGTCTGTGTCACGGACTCATATTGATGACCCCTGTGTTCACCTTGTAGTCGTATCCAGCGCTGAAGAGGATGCCGCTGCTGGTGGGATGCCACTCGATGAGGCCCACACGCCGGCTGTGGCCGTACAGCTCCATCAGTGCTTCTGTCATGCTCCGCCTCAGACCTCCCTCTGGGATCTCCCATATTCGTACCTGATACAAGCACACGCACGCACACACACACACACACACACACACACACACACACACACACACACACACACACACACACAGGCGCACCCCCGCACGCATACACAGAGTATATCGTTGGTGGAAACCTTGTATGTCCAAAACCATTCGTTTTGTATTTATCATTTTTAAAATGATTTAAAATAGTGAAAATAGGGTTGTGTGCTTGTAGATCTGCTATTTTCACAATAGTCTTGTATGATGAAGCAGGACTTTACTTTATGAAAGAAAACGTACAAACTTTGAGATACGAGGTTTCTGCCCGACAGTGACGATATACAGAGTACAGAGTATGTACAGTTGTAATGTCTTAGTAGGCTATGATTGATTCTATGATTGATGCACTCTGAAGGCAGCATCAGAATGACTTTTATTTTTTTCCTACTTTGTTTATTGGGATTTTACAGAAGCATATCGTCGTTGTCGGGTGGAAACCTCGTATCTCCAAGTTTCAAATTTGTACGTTCTTTCGTACAGCCCTGCTTTCGTAAAGCCCTGCTTCATCATACAAGGCCCTCGCACAAAAGTAGTGAAAACAGCCGATCTACAAGCACACAACGCCTCGCGGTGCGAGGCGTTGTGTGCTTGTAGATCGGCTGTTTTCACTAGTTTAAATCATTTCTAAAATGATAAATGCAACGGTTTTGGACATACAAGGTTTTCACCCGACAACGATGATATAAACAACCGACATACAGCCTTACTTTTCAGAATGACAGAAAAAAAGAAGGGGGAAAAAAAGCACTTGCTACCAATGTGAACACACAGCATTAGGATTAGGCTGGATTGGGATTACAGATATGGGTAGAGTCTCTGTATTATTGGAGATTATCCTTCAACAAGTGAACATACTCTGTAGGACATCAGGCTTTATTACAGTTACTGGAGTTATGGAATCATGCATTGGGCACAGAAATGAAATGGAAATCTAACTGGAGAATATCTAGTGATCTTTAATATTCATATAAATGTGTGAGTAAAACAAATACATTTCCGTTTATTGTTTTGATGTGATTTCCTGTGGGAGGTGGTGCACTGCTCACTTTACCAATATCGAGGGCTTATGCCATTCGCAGCCTGTATAACTCTTAATGCAACATAATAAATAGGCATTTTAATCTCTACCCCAGGAGAATTTTACACAACCTACTACTATGATACAGACATTAGGGAATGGTGTTCGCCTTTTACCGAAGAATCTTCAGAGCAGGACGCTATGATGTTTTCAAAAAAGGGATTCCACTTGATGTCCAACACATTGCCTTGGTGGCCACACACTTTGGGGTGGTGAGGGTCTATGCGGCCAGACTGGAAGAGAATTAAATACAAAACATTGCATAAATGTACCATTAGTATTCATTTAAGAGCTTCACTGATGGTGGAGTGATCTTTGTTCTGAACATGAAATGCCTTTTTTAAGAAGAAGAAAGGTTTTATAAACCATACAATGTTGATTGCACATTGTTATTGTAATGACCCAAAATATCCACAGTGGGGCACTGGTCTATAAGACCATAAGGCTTGGCTGAGACCTTTTACTATCAGTCATAGTCATGAATGTTTGATGTCTCCTTTGTCCTTCAATCTGCTGCCCTATTTCTTATTTCCTCTGAGATTTGGCTAAGAGCTTCAGGTCATCATGCCTGAGTGAAAACAAAGGTTGGTGTTTATATATCGTCACTGTCGGGCAGAAACCTCGTATCTCCAAGCTTCAAATGTGTACATGTCATCGCAAAGCAAAGCCCTGCTTCATCGTACAAGGCCGTCGCACAAAAGTAGTGAAAGCAGCAGATCTACAAGCACACAACGCCTCGCGGTGCGAGGCGTTGTGTGCTTGTAGATCGGCTGTTTTCACTAGTTTGAATCATTTTTAAAAGGATAAATGCAAAACGAACGGTTTTGGACATAACAAGGTTTCCACCCGACAACGACGATATACTGTATGTACATGTAGGCCTAACAATGTTTTCCTCTGTGAAACCTACTGTACATCTAGCTGATCTAAACGGTAAATGGTGCATTTAAATATAACGCCTTTATCCAAGGCACTTTACAATGATTGTACATTCACCCATTCACACACATTAATACACCGATGGCAAAGGAAACCTAGCCTCACGTAGCCAGACGAATCTGCCAAAGTGCCAAGTGATGTTGTCTGGCTATGCGAAGCTATGGAAACCATGCAAGGCACCGACCTGCTCATCGGGAGCATGTAGGGGTTCAGTGTCTTGCTCAGGGCATTCGACAATAACTCTGGGGGAGCCCGAGATCGAACTGTTCGGCCGATTTGCCTCCTGAGCCACTGCTGGGCGAGGAGGCCCCACATAGGCTACATATCTACAGTATACCTAGACTTTATCTATAAAGCCCCCTTTCGACTGCAGCTTTAGCACCACACCACACTACACCACACCACACCGCACCACATAAAAATATCTACATTTTCCATTACACAAATGTATTGTACCCCTATCGGTAAGAAACAAATTGACCATTTTAACTGTGATTATAATACAATATAATGGATTATAACTGTGATTATAATACACTATAAAGTATTAATGTATTACTATGATAATTATAATAACCAATAATAGATTATAATAGTGGTTATAACACAATAGAATCTATTATTATGTATTACAACTAATATCCTGCTGGTCTAAATAAAAAGTCAGTGAGTGATCAGTCATTGGCCCTGTTTGGCATAGCTCAGACCTACTCTAGATTGGATACTTTTTGGTACCGCGTTTAGTACCACTTTAACACCACTCTACCCAGGTCCTTGTAGTGGAAAACCTGGCACAAGTGGGCGGTGTGGTGTGGAATGGTGCGGTGTTGGGCCTGTGGAAAAGGGGTGTTTCTCTCACTGTTGCTCAGATTAGAAGCAATACAAGTCTTGTTGTATTGCATGATGAAAACAGTTGCAACTTCCTTAGCCATAGATGATGCAGAGAGAGCTTTGTACTGCTGCTGAAGACCAGTGGAAAATAGCTGATCTACAAGCTCAGTGAGCTTGCAGATCGGCTATTTTCACAATATTTACTGTATCTGTGGAACCGAGTTGAATGCCTCAACTCCTACAATTCCAAGTGCTTATCAGGGTAGGGGGGTCCCAGTTCAAATATGATTATTTTGGGGGATCACAGCCTGACAAGGTTGAGAACCACTGCTGTAGACAACCAGAGCCTGGTCATTGTCCTATGATGTCATTTGGCAACTACTACACAACAGCAGTGTCACAAGCTGTGACACTTAACTGTAAAACAGGGCTGGAACACCGTCGCTTATCACACATGGCGCCAGGGGCGTCAATTGGGTATGGCAGGGGTATGCAGCTGCCATACCCTGGGTCCAGGGGGGAAAATAAAAGTTACTTTTAAACATAAATCCGTGGATGTCTCTTTGTGCTGGTTATCATGTTGTTAAATTACAGTACAATAACTCCAAATGCAAAATTTAACAAATTCTCCACACTTGTATTCTCTCCATCTTGACAAAATGGTATATTCCCAGGTTCCGCAGGTCAGCTGCACAGGTGCAATGCATTATTGTTAATTGTGGCACGTTTACTAACATGTCAAGTTTAGCTGCACTTGAACAACCGTTCCAGGCTGCCATATCCAGCCCAAGAAGCCGCAGAAGCGGGGGGAAAAAATAACACGTATCATGCCTGTTGCTAAGGTATGGCAACATGACTGGTGTCTTGCATGCGCGCCTTCGCGCGCGTGCAAGACACCAGTCATGTTGCCATACCTTAGCTTTTTCTGAACTGACGCCACTGCATGGCGCGCACGCACACGCACACACAACCATTCTATTCTATTCTCTTACTGGCATATTACTGTCTGCCACAGTGTTTAGCTGCACTGCATGGAATCAGGCTTCATTGTCTTTTTACAACATGTCATTTCCTGAAGCTGTGACACAGATTGCAATACACAGATGTACTGGCCAGGAATCTCCTGTTTATGCTCCATGATTGCAACAAACAATGGAGTGGCCAAGGTGTCAAACGCATTCAATTAAACTCCACGCGACTCCACGTGACAAAATATTTACAAAAACGGAACCTCCTTCACTTGCAAAGAATGAATGACCAGTCCCTTCATATGCCAATTAATGGTCAATGCCCATGTACAATGTCAGATTAATTGATGCATTGACAGAATATAGACTTGTATATAGTACAGATTTTGCATTTAAGCTCAATTAATCATATTAAGTCTAATGCTTTAGTTTTTTGTGACTGTTTTTGTAGAGGCCTCACTAACTTCAGTTCAATGATATTTGTTTGTATTTGTCGCATTCCCAAGGCAAAAAACTTATGTGGCGTACATTTATTGTAATCAAATGTTAGTCTTAAGAATGCGACAAAAAACTAAAAATATTATTGAACTCAAGTCTCCATGGCATGAGTAATCAACAGAAAAAAAGTCATTTTGGGGGTGAACTACTCCTTTAAGCCTGCCGATGCTACCACATGCTGATTCATGCAGCTAAATCTACTGTACCATGCATGAATATCCTCTGTGACAGCTTCTCCCCAGTGCTTTTTAATTCAAAACACAGAGATGAATCTAGCTGAGTCATCCTAATTGATATTCTGAATTGATATTCTGCTGCTGTGTTACTTCATCACGTGGGATGTGGTGTACGTGCGTTGCACACTGCTGCAGCTGCTGTCACTTCATGTGCACATCTGCTCTGTCTGCCCGCTGTGTTCATGCAATGTGACCTGGTCAGTGTCAAGGGATGGGCATTGACAATACAAAGTGTGCATTATAAAATGCAGGAAAGAAAGAAAGAAAGAAAGAAAGAAAGAAAGAAAGAAAGAAAGAAATGTGAAAGTAATACAGATGTTACAAAGAGCATCATGTCATAGCCTCATAGCATAATTGCCTAAGTACGTTTTTGGCCAAATTGACATTTCTGCCTAACTCTACTCTCCTAACAGCTTCATTGTGCCTTATTGCCTACATCCTAAGCCAATAAGAATGCTCGTTACATTCAAAAAAGGCTATGAGAACCTTTTGATTTGAGGCAGGAATAATTTTGCATGTAACAAGCATTCTGATAGGCGGAGAACATAGGCAATAAGGCGGGGTGAGTCAGCAGGTCAAGACTGATCTGCTCTGAATGCTGGTGATTATTATTATCATACATTTTTTGCCCTAAGTCAATTTTGTATTTATTTTTTCCTGAAAACCTTCAAAATATGATTTAAGCAATTATACTATGAGGCTAATGATGTGATGGAAATAACACCTACACTCTGCCTGTCTGGCTAAAAACAGTATTGAGAATAAATAAGAAGGTGTGGCTGCGGGGTGTTTCTGTGCCAGTCTAAGTGCCAGCTGGCACTAACAGTAGTCTTTCCCCTTGATGCCCACACATCCCAGGGGTACCATATGGCTGTCTCACTATAGCTGTCAGTGTAATGTGTCTACTATCCGTCTACCCCACTGCTCATTAATCTGAACCACCCGTTTTCTTTTTTCATCTACTGGGACCGTGAGCTGCTCATTATGGTGTGAGTCAGTACCTCATGAATAGTTCTCGGTATAACACTTCCTCTGAAACCCATGTTTTAATGCAGTGGTTCTCAACCTTTTCAGGCCGCGACCCCCAAAAGAATCCTATTTTAGCTGGGGACCCCTCCCACCAACTAAGAGTTGAAGCATTACATTTTGTATATCACAGTTCTATTGTGAAAATAGCCGATCTACATGCTCACAACGCCTCGCGTTGCGAGGCGTTGTGAGCATGTAGATCTACTATTTTCACAATTTCTGCTTCTAAATATTTGACAATTTGTCCCATGTTTAATTTGTCATTTTAGAGGTATTGAAAAGTCCTTACATTTTCTCTTTAGAGATGTGCTATACACAACTTTATGATAGTTTGTTTACTGTTGAGTGAGAAAACAATGTTGCACATTAACTTAATCATCTGGGGACCCCCCAAAATAATTTGGGGACCCCCCTTTGGGTCCCGACCCACAGGTTGAGAACCACTGTTTTAATGCATTACAAACATAAATGCCTCATAAGCTGCCTGTGACACACACGCACGCACGCACGCACGCACGCACGCACGCACGCACGCACGCACGCACGCACGCACGCACGCACGCACGCACGCACGCACACACACACACACACACACACACACACACACACACACACACACACACACACACACACACACACACACACACACACACACAGACATTGTGGTAAAAGTGTGATAATGCTTCATCATTTCTGGACACTCACAGACATTCTTTTTGGCAAGGACAATTATAATGTATTATTATTTTTCAGTGGTGTAAAGTAAAGTAGTACATTTACTCAAGTACTATATAGCTGGGTCACTTCCGTTTCTCAATGGATTTGTCATCTAAGAGGGTTATTAAACAAATTTGGCCGGGGTGTATTTTTAAAAATGGCGGGGAAAATGTTTGACAGCTAGGGTAATTTTTAACCAACTAATACTTGACTGGAGTATTTTCAAGTTTCTATACTTTTACTAAAACCAACAATTGCAACAAAACCAGTATTATAGGCTAATTTAGATTCAAATAGACACACATGAGGCGCGCACCATGGCTCTAAAGTAGCCTGACAGGGCATCGCGGGTTTGAGTCCCGTTCCCGACAATATTTACTGCATGTCTCTTCCCATCTCTCTCTCCCTGTTTCCTGTCCATGTCTACTATATCCACTATAAATAAAGGCAGAAAAGCCTATGAAATATATTTCAAATATATATACTGTATATATACATACATGAAATATACAGGGTTCCCACACATTTTTACCAATTAATTTCCAAAACTTTTCCAGAATATTTAACCCAATTTCCAGGACTATATAACCAGTAAGACTCCCTAATCGGGAGATAAGCGACCGTTGGTCGCTTATCTCCACAAATAGGCCAAAAGTTTGTTTTACCAATTATTACACTCTATGTGAACATTTACATCAACAAATCCCAAGTACTGGTTTTTAGGGGTGCTGAGTGTGGCGCAGCAGCGTGTCATGCATTTTCTGCAGGGCCTTGTCAATGGCTTTGCGTTCTTGCTGCTTTTTATTTACCCTAGCAACCAACAGTTTACCATAGCAACCATGTTTTTTTTTACCTTAGCAACCAACTGTTTACCATAGCAACCATGGTTTTTTACCCTAGCAACCAACTGTTTACCCTACTAACCAACTGTTTACCATAGCAACCATGTTTTTTACCTTAGCAACCAACTGTTTACCCTAGCAACCAACTGTTTACCACAGCAACCATGTTTTTTTTACCCTAGCAACCAACTGTTTACCCTAGCAACCAATTGTTTACCATAGCAACCATGTTTTCTTACCCTAGCAACCAACTGTTTACCCTAGCAACCAACTGTTTACCATAGCAACCATGTTTTTTACCTTAGCAACCAACTGGTTACCATAGCAACCACTGTTTTAGACCACTGTTTCTTGCCGGTCTTATATAAGGGTCATTTGTGTACGGTGTGATGTCATACTGATGTCAGCAGTGTGATGTCATACTGATGCGGAGATATGAGCGGGCAAAGGTGTGACGTGTGACCGGCGGACGGACGGACGGACGGCCGGTGGAGGTTTTGATACTAAACTGCGACCTAACGGTCACAACAATAATTCAGCTCAATAACAGGTCGCTTACTCCTATGTGCAATGCCCAAAGACAGGTAGTGTATGCCAGTGGTTCTCAACCTTTTCAGGCCGTGACCCCCGAAATAATCATGTTTTAACTGAGGACTGGGAAGAGTTGAGGAATTTTGTATAACACGGTTCTATTTGTGAGGCGTTGTGAGCATGTAGATCTGCTATTTTCACAATTTCTGCCTCTAATATTTGACAATTTGGCAATGTTTAATTTGTCATTTCAGAGGTATTAACAAAATCAATAACCAAAGACAATGCAGAGATATTTTTTCCAAGGACCTTCCAGAACTTTTCCAGTACTGGAAAAATATTTTTCTAATTTCAAAATATTTCCAGGAATTTCATGACCGTGGGAACCCTGAATATAGCCGTCATGCATGAAGAATAAATTGCATAACCTGACACTGCCAGGACCTTGATGTTTGTTTTCCACAAACAGTTGCTGTCACCCAGAATGTCTGACTCTATATGCTCTTTGTATGCTCATCCTCTCAGTAGAACCAAAAGGAAATGCATCCTTAAGTGCTCTATAGTTGCCAAGAAATTGATCCAGTTATGGATCCTTGATGGTGGGGCCTAGAATTATTGAATGCTTTAACCAGTGAAAAATAGCAGATATACAAGCTCACAGCGTGGCACCGAGTGCCGCGCTGGAGTGCCGCGCTGCGAGCTTGTAGATCTGCTATTTTTGAAAAAGTCGTGAAAATGTGTCTTTGAATATATGTATTTTCAAAGCGAACGTTTGTAACTCAAATTTTGCTTCTGGGGGGTCCCTGGAACTAGATATTTTGAGATGGGGGTCCGTGGCCAAATAAATATAATTTTGGGGGTCCTTCACATGAAAAGGTTTGAGAACCACTGACATAGCAGTCTCTCAAGAACAGACTAACTGAGCTCCAGTTAAGTGAAAAGGACCTTTTCTTTGACGATGGCTAGCCAGATTGCTGACCTAGAAACATGGGTTTTTCAAAAAACCTTAGAAGGATTCAAAAGACACTTATAGAATCGGGTCAAAATTCAAATTTTCACGATTTTTCAAAAATAGCAGATCTACAAGCTCGCAGCGCGGGACTCGGTGCCGCGCTGTGAGCTTGTATATCTGCTATTTTTCAATAGTTAAAGCATAAAATAATGATACACAATAATGTGTACCCGTTCTAAATGGGTTAAGTGTTGTAACAGAACAGAATAGTGGCAATCAGTGGCAGTATTCTGGGGAGAGTTAGTTGTGTGACAGTGTTATGGTCAAATCCGTAAATTATCTTAGATTTGACAATGTTTATCAAGGATTAAGGGCTTATTTAGCAGTCTGATTATTACATTTCTGTTGGGTCGATTATTTCTAAGACATTTGCGCACGCAGCAAAATTGAATACCCATGAGGTCATCGTGTGTTGGAGTGTGCTGGGATCCCTTAAAATGATCGATCTTTCAGCACAGACATAAGTCAAGAGTCACGGGGAAGCAGCAGAACATAATGGCGGAGATGCAGCCGCGGAGTGTGTTTGTGCATACTTTCTTGGAATACTTGCTGAGGCAAAATCTTTAATGACCTTTCTCTCCCCGTAATTAATGGAGCTGGGATAACAGATGTTCAGAAGACGGAGAACCACAACTTTTCCCCCGCCCTACAGTAAACCCAAACCCAAATAAGTATAGCTACTTATAACCTGCCCAAACCACCCAGAAACCTCCATGCGTTTCTCATCCCTCCACCACCTAGCCTCATTCCCAGCCTCTACTCATCTTGCGAAGAGAAACGCCTGGTTACGACCTAATGCAGAGAGAGTGTCTATAGGGACTAGGGATGGGTATCGCCTGCGATACTTTTAATGGTATCGATTGCATGACGTCGATACTATCGGGTATCGGTTCACGTAAAAACGAACGATACCTTGTTTCGATACTCTGGAACGCACCCCTGGCCGGTCGCATCTGTAACAGTTGGGCTACTGAGAGTTTAATAACTGTGAAAAATAGCCGACAATAGCCTATAATGTTTATTATTATGATGATTATCCAACGTCTATACTCTCCGCTCCGCCACACTGTGTGATCATCATCATCACCCTCTGCTCTACCGCAGCAGGGGTAGAGCAGTTAAACTTAAATAAAAAGTATCGAAAATGGTATCGAAAAGGGTATCGTATCAATTCAAAGGTGAACGATACCCATCCCTAATAGGGACATATTTCCCCCGGAAACTATCTTTTTCAACCAATCACAACACTTGTTTCATTCACAGAGAATGTAAACCGATTTGCAAAGCGTCAATGTCATTTCCTTGGGCGGCACTTCCGCCGAATTCTACTGACGTTTAGACACTCAACATCTCCCTCTCTCCCTCTCGCCGCTCTTCCGCTCTCTCTCCCTCTCTAGCTCTCTCTCACTCTCTCGCTGTCTACTTCTCTCTCTCTCTCTTCCTCTTCTCAGGTTTCGTGCTGGAGGTCGCCCTCCATGAAAGATATGATGACGCTGATGATGATCGACCTCCACGCCAAAGACTCCTGGGTCAGCAACTCTCCCGGATCCTACCGTACATCCCCTACTCCCCTTATGCAGCCATGGTTTATTTCAATAAACAACCTCGACCATACCCGATGATGTGGTTCTTGACTCGTGAATTGTGTGGTTTTGTTTAGCCCCATGTTAACCCATTTAGGCCTAGAATTATTGAATGCTTTAACCAGTGAAAAATAGCAGATATACAAGCTCACAGCGCGGCACCGAGTGCCGCGCTGCGAGCTTGTAGATCTGCTATTTTTGAAAAAGTTGTGAAAATGTGTGCAAATCTTTGAATATATGTATTTTCAAAGTGAACGTTTGTAACTCAAATTTTGCTTCTGGGAGGTCCCTGGAACTAGATATTTTGAGATGGGGGTCCGTGGCCAAATACATATCATTTTGGGGGTCCTTCACATGAAAAGGTTTGAGAACCACAGACATAGTGTTCTCTCAAGAACAGACGAACTGAGCTCCACTTAAGTGAAAAGGGCCTTTTCTTTGACGATGGCTAGCCAGATTGCTGACATAGAAACATCAAAATTCTAATTTTCACGATTTTTCAAAAATAGCAGATCTACAAGCTCGCAGCGTGGCACTCGGTGCCGCGCTGTGAGCTTGTAGATCTGCTATTTTTCAATAGTTAAAGCATAAAATGAAACAAAAAATGTGTACCCATTCTAAATGGGATCAACGATGACCCCAGTGTCGCCAAAAAGACAAGACCAGGCGCCATGGCACAGGGTTCCGCCGTTAAAATAGAGCCATTAATCTTATTCAATTATATCCACCATGAGCTAACCGTGAGGACAAAAGCCATTCTTTCTTCACAAGAAAGGACTACACAGTTACACCGATAGTGTTTATCTCATAGATAATTGTACATAGAACAGACATTTCCATTCATAGCAACAATGTGTTTCCAGGTCAAACATGAAGAAGAGGAATGAATCAATCCATGGAGGCCTCCGTGACATGTTTGTTCAATGTGGGGATGTTTCGGTTATTGTATCAATAGCAATTCGAGTCATGGGGTCCTCCAGCGAAGTCGCATTGCATATACTGTTTCTCAGGGGTAGGCAACCTGCTGCTCTAGAGCTGCATATGGCTCTTAGCCTTAGGCCCTCTCTGGTGGCTCCCAGTTGCTTGGGCAAAGAAGTATGTAAAGGAATAAGAGGGTTTTTTGTTTTATTTTTTACATTTTAATCACAATTTATTATTGTAGTAGGCAAGTTATTCTTTCATAAATAATGTATTAATGCCTGGACATGTTTGTTTGTTTCACCGCCAAAGCTGCAATACATGCTTACTGGTACACTTGATCTGCTGTGAGAAATTAGCAAACAATAAAAAGTAGGGCTAATACTGCAAGACCTGAAAAGGCACGAAACAAATAAATAAATAAATAAAGCAAACATATATTTTGCAGCTCCAGACGGATTTTTTATACATTTTTGGGCCAAAAATTTCTCTTTTGATAATAAAGGTTGCCTACCCCTGCACTGCAGTATCTGGTAACTGGTGATATATTTATGTGTATTTTCTGCCATCCAAACAGTGCTATGTATAGCGAAGTGCAGAATAAACAGTATTTTAATTTTAGTTTGGCTGTCCTACCTTCCCTACTGCTAACAGCTGTTTCTAGGTCAAATCTGGAACACTGGTTGCTGTTCTGTTTTTATTTGTGAAACCTCCTTTACCAACCATGAAACGATCAGCTGTGGTTGAAACATTCAACACAGACAAGACAAAAAAATAATCTTACTTTACATTAGGGCGTTCACGAATAGTGATTTTTACTAATCAAATTATTCGACCTCAAAGTATTCGAATAGTCGAATATTCGACAGGACTGGCCAAACTGTCAAATATTAAGTAAGCAAGAGGCGAACATTGTGAAAATAGCCGATCTACAAGCTCACAACGCCTCGCAACGCGAGGCGTTGTGAGCAGCGCTTTAGCTTCCAGGACTTCAGCTTCCAGGACCTGACGTGCTCACGTTCATGCACGGCATGGAAATGTCCCGGATGAAGATGCTAACAGAATGGCTATTCCCATTTTGTCATCTAAAAGATCATTTTTGGGCGATTTCGCCGTAAATAAACCTCGCGCCGCTTTCCTAAAACACAAAAAAGAGATATAAGCCTTTAAAGATGCGGTCTTTCATTGGATTAGGCGGAGATTGGCGATTGCGTTCGCAAATTACGGCCGGCCGGGACGTTGTTAGCTTTCGGCTAGTAGCTACAAAAATCAAGCTAGGCTTCAGAAGGCCTCTTATCATTTTATTCATTTAATTAAAGTTGTACCATGTAACTTTTTTTATAAAACAAATCTTAAAATTGTCCTAACTGTTAAATCGCTAAAGTTTTAGAACACCCACTCCGTTATTTTCAGCTTCTGAAGCCTTCTCTTTATATGTTTTCTATGATCCTGGCCGTGGACCGGATTTCGCGCAAAATTGACGTAATCTGCATCATCTGTATACGTTGTGTATACGTTGCCCAATCACATCGCCGATCATGCACACATGGTACACTACCGGCCAATCACAGCGCATCTTGAAGTGGGGTCGCCATATTTGTAGTCGCCCGTGTGTCTCTTTACTCAAAAGGTAATCTCGCCTACCAGGCAGGGTGAAGTAGTCCGTTTCTCCGGAATGCCTGAACGCACAGGAACCAGGGACCCCTCCAAAGATAGCTCTCGGCGTTGTGGAGGCAGACGCGGGGGTGTGAAGGTACGAAAAACGGGCGAAAGACGCGAACGCGACCGCGGTTTGCTATATGGCTACTGACCACTAGTTGAGAATCTTACACAGTATAGCTTTAAATAAAGCCGAACTACTTCGGGATCGGCACACTCGTGTACTCATCGGAAGCGGCGCCGAACATCGGGTGAACATTGGGGAGCTCAAAAATGTATTTTAAACCATTTTTAATGGAATATATCGTCGGACAGAGTAGAACGGCTAGCTGGCTAGCGGCTAGCGAGCCAGGACCACCCACGACTCTACAAGCAGCTCGGGGTAAGTGAATTAATAAAAAAAAGATTGTATTGGATTGAAATAAAGCCGAACTAGTTCGGGATCGGCACCAGATGAGTTAATCACTTAAATTGTAAACTTGACCTATCACTCAGTACTTGGTCTGCTCTTTTTTACCTCCACACCCAACCTATTTGCCGAAAATAGCAGATCTACAAGCTCTCAACGTCTCGCACTGCGAGGCGTTGAGATCTTGTAGATCTGCTAATTTAGGCCAAAGTTCTCCTAAGAATATGGATGCGAGGGTTCAAGTTGTTAATCTAAAAGAATGATCCTATCACACAAAGATATGGCGGCCCCCCTGTAGTAAAACTGAGGACCCCCTGGGGGTCCCGGACCCCCTTTGAGGACATATCTTAGCTGCTCACATACAGCTGTGGTCTTCTTACTGCAGAGAGCTCCCTGGCTTGTGAACACTGCTGTCTGATAATAGTTTGATGGTATTTGGCCTTTGTGCTTTTGAAGCATGGAACCTTGGCAGAGTCTCTCTTAAAGGAGAAGATCTCTCCAAAAAATACTTATATTCAAACAATTACACGCCCCATGAAGCCTTGAATTCATGGAGATGTGCTGGTCAATCATCTGACGACCAGCAGAGTTTCTCTGTTCCTAAGGAGCTGAAGTGGTTTACCTGAGATACAGGTACGACGATGAAAGACCCCCCGCCAGAGCTCTCGGTGACGATGGCCAGGTACTTGGTGTTGACGGCACAGAAGTGGTTGTCATGGACGTTCTTGGTGATGGGGATGCCGTCGAAGCAGTGCTCCCGGTTGGCCACCTTCCCGTAGACATTTCGAAACTTGGAGCTTCGGTAGGTCGGACGCCATGACATCTGAGAGAAAAATAGAGCAGGGGGGAAATGTTATAGGTTCATGGAGACAGACTATGTAAAAACACTGAAGCACTAACCTAGGGATATTTTCTTGCTTATTAAACTGTTACTGTTATACAGTAGAAGTGTCCTTGGGCAAGACACTGAACCCCACATTGCCTCCAATGAGTCGGTCGGTGTCAACTTGCCACCATTGGTGTATAAATGTGGGAAGCGCTATAAAAATGTGATTCACTATTATTATGAAGGCCTCACCGTTACACTCCACAAAGCCGGACGCACTACGGGGGATTCGAACCCAAAACCTCTACACTGGTGGGAAGTCCTTTACCACTGTTCCACCCGAGCCCCTCGGGGAGTGTGTCTTTAATTGTGTGTATGAGTGTACACACATTACGGGTCCATTTGGTTACATGTGTACACTCTCGCAGTTAGAAAGAGATACATAATCACTGAGGATTTGAGTGTGTGCCAGCCTATTTTTCTGTCTGCCTTCCAATAGACACTAAAGTAGATCTGCACCACATTGTTGTCTTTTTTTTCACATTGTCTTTTTCTGATGAATATTTTTGAGCGGTGGTAAACCGCTCCATAGAGTGGCTGTGCGTGTGTCTGTAGCCTTTTTCCTCAGCGTTTTGCCATAGCAAAATGTGTGTACGTAGCATCATGTTTGTCTAGTGATGTCATAATGTCGTATGCCTGTAGCCTTTTTCCTCAGCGTTTTGCCATAGCATGTGTAGCATAGCCTGTACATCCTAGACTCAAATCCTTGTCTGAAGACAGACGTTATGCAAGCACGACCACCGCTCACTTCACATTGGGTGTGATGTTTTTTAAAATGTATTAACATTTTGTGAAGGGTTTCAGATCTCAGTTCCACGTCCTGCTTTCGCGTGATTCCAAAACCCACCAGGCTTGAGTTAAGACCCGCCTCGCGGAAACGTGAGGACTTCCAGGAGTGGCTGAAATCCCTGCCTGACTGACACATGGAGGGTGGAATGGATAAAGTCAGAGGCATGAAGACTTGTACTTGAGAAAAGCCTGCATTTGCACGATGCACAACTATTAATTTCTCACAACAGTGCTCAAAATAAACTGTGCTAAAAAAATCTTGAAACGGACTTAATTGTACTGTGCTTAATAAAGGGAAAACTTTGTAACTTTGCTAAAGAGAAAAACGTACTGAGAAAGCTATTAATTTGTCACTACTGTGCTCAAAATAAAAACTCTTACTGATTATCAGTTAAATTGTTATGGTTTGGATATGGCTTTGGGCGTATTATGCTGCGTGTATTATTGTAATGGATCAGTAGGTAGTACGTACTTTGCACTTGAGCGAGCAGCACTAATGTTCATGGGCACTTTCATACTTAAGATTATCGAGAGGAGGCGGGTCTTAACTCAATCCTGGTGGGTTTAGGAATCACGCCCTGCTTTCCCTCCTTATTTTCTTCCATGTGCTGTTTTCCCCCCCTTGATTTGTAGTTGTTTTCACAGTTTATTCATTTTGCTATTTGTAGTCATGGCTGCCAGTTCCCACCTCATGTTATGTGGGAGTCCCCACTGCTCCAAACTGTACTGAATAACTGCTAGCTTGCATAGCGTCTTGAGACTAGGACTAAAGTCTAATATGTACAGGTCTTTAGAATCGCCATATCCTCCAAAGAGGATGATACTATCTCCCAGCATGCAAGAGCACATCCAATACCTCTCTGAACACGGGCCTTTCCCCTTGGGCTCAATCTTCTTCCAGGTTAAGGTCTGTGGAATTAATTTCCACAGATCATTAACATTCTGGCCATCGTGGTTCAGTCCACCAAATATGTACAGTTCTCCTTTGTAGGCAAAGGCTAAATGACCGCAAAACCCTTCTGGATGAAGCTGTGCATAAGGTGCGATCAGCCAACAGTTGGTATCTGTGTCATACACTCTGATGTTGTAGGATTGACACCCCCAGCCCCCAAATACAAACATCTTTGTCCCAACGATGGTGGCAGAGTGATATTCTGAAGCAGGTGGAGGAGTACCTCTGGCGTTAATGAGAGACCAGACCATTGTGGTGGTGTCCAACTTGTAGATGTCATTGGTGTATCCATGCTGTGTCAATCCTCCATGGATGTACATAACCTTCCCCAAGACACAAGCTGAGTGGTCTGACCTCCCCTCTGGAACAGTTCCAGAAAGCCTCGGCTTGAACCATCTGTGGGTGTCTACATCAAATGCATAAAGTACATTGCAGTAATTTTTATATCCCTTATATCCTCCCCAGATGTAGATCATGTCCTCTATCAACACAGCTGTGTGGCCCCAGCCCACAGAGGGAACCTCATGGACACTTCCAGTTGTCTCCGGTGGTAACTTCCTCCACCATAAAGACACTGTGTTGAAGACATGCACACCAAACTGAGGATCACTGTCCCTTCCGAAGGAGTACAGCTTGTTTCCCACGACAACAGCAGCGTGACAAAAGCCTTTATTTGGTGCTTCATTGAGATGAACGGTCCAACGCATCATTTCACTCAACAGCAGAAATGAGGGTTGAAGTTGATTAATTAAGTCTTCTTCTGTAAGAGAATGCAGCTGTACTGTGTGTGTGGCCACTTATATAGGTACAGCAGCACAAACATCACAGAATATGTGTCCAATCCATGAAGCCGACGCCTGTCGTTATCCCATATTATGTTAAATTTGTCACCATAGAACTGCTGAACCGACCGACTTCCCACTGCTACACACAGAGATTATAGACATTTCATTTTCAGTTTCTGTCTGAACGTATAAAGGCAGAGCCTCTGTCTAGCCAATGAGGGAGCAGCGTTCTTGGTGACATCACCACAAGGGAGACCTGGTATAAATAACAAGGCAAAAGTTGGCACCTCGACCAACTTGTGCACCACCTCGTGCCAACGTGCCCACCCACACACATACAGACAGCACCAAACAGCACCGCTCACAGTACTTGCGCACTCTGCTGGTGCACAGTAAGCCATATATGGCCACGAGTGCACAAAGCGAAGGCTGGCACCTCGACAGAGTGCAGTCTAGTTTTAACTTTTGTATTTATTTCTCTGAGAACACAAAGAGTGCTGGAACTCTCTTTTTCATGTTTGAAATATTGAGAAATGGGGTGCCATGATTTTTTCCCCCTCTAAAACATGATCAGTTGTTTTTTTTTTTTTCTCAAAAAGTGTAGGCCTACAGAGTGTTCAGATTAGTTTTTTTATGTGGCCAGAACCAGTTCATTAAGTATACCTGGTTGTCAGGTGGGTGGTGACCCAGCTGAAGTTAGCCACACCCACTGTGTTGTTGAATGGTAAAAGGGGAGGGGATGAGTTAATGATGTCATTAAATCTGTGTTTTTTTGAGCGGTGGTAAACCGCTCCATAGAGTGGCTGGGTGTGTGTCTGTAGCCATTTCTCCTCAGCGTTTTGCCATAGCATTGTGTGTGTTTGTGTAGCATAGCCTGTACATCCTAGACGTTATGCAAGCACGACCACCGCTCACTTCACATTGGGTGTGATTTTTATTTTTTGACTGGGCCTTTTAACTCGGAGGCTTTACTTTTGACTTCCATCTCCGCCAGACGCTCTCCACACGTCACTACCAGATGAGCGTGGCCTTGAGCTCTGACATCCATAGGCTCAACACGGTCCATGTCCTGATGTGGCCGCTGATGGCTGCTCAGGTAGTTGTCAGTGCTGCAGGTGGCTCCGTTCCAGCGGAAGTATACCCGTACCTCCTCAGCATTGTTCATTGTTGTGTGGAGACCTGAGAAAGTCCTTATGGACTACGAAATGGCGATGATGAACGCCTTCAGAGCGGTGCTGCCACAGACGCGCGTGACGGGGTGCTTCTTTCACCTGAAGAAGTTTAAGTAGCCTAACTTTTACTTCTTGGCTCAACCTTTGCAGGTCCATACCGGCACGACGAGGCCCTGAGAGGATGGCTCAGCAGGCCAGGATTAGCACCTCTGAGGGCCCCTGGGCACTGAAGCTCCAAGGGCCCCCCTCTACGTACGCGCTACAGGGCTCCAGACTAACTGTTTTCAGCATTTAAAAAAAAAATAACAATGTACTATTATAGTACTACTACATGGTCAAAATAAGCCATATCCTTCCCCCAAAATGCAGCCGAGCGCTGGTGGCACATTGTACTATATACACAATCGTACTAGCAGCAGCATTCTCAACAATAAAACACACAAAATTGGGGCGTTGAGGGCATCATTTAATGTATTTCATTCGGATTAGATAACAACTAAATGGCTGGAGGTTTTCTTCTATCTTTTTTTCCCCAACTTCTTTTCTTTTTTTTTTTTTGCCACCCAAAGTGCCCATATTGTAGATCCGGCCCTGTGGCTCAGGAAGGCGATGGCAACAGGTTACCTGCCCATCGCCGTCCTTTTTTTTTTGAGAGACGCGCAGGCTGATTCGGCGCTACCCAGCCATTGATGACTTTATCCGATATATGGAGGACACATACAGTATGTCGGAGAACAGGCCCTGTTCCCGCCTGCACTATGCTGCGTCCATACTGTATTTTGGTCACAATATCATTTGCTGTGATATACATCAAACATTGATATAATTATTGGGATTTTCAATCAAAATGCATCCTAACCAGTGGTGTAAAGTACTTATACTTGTAACAGAGTAAGTGCAGGCTAGATCAAGTGTTTACACCAGGGGTCTTCAACATTGCAGTATTGTTACTTTTACTTAAGTAAAATAAATTAGTTATTTTTCCACCACTGATCCTAACAAACCGTCTTAGTAAACCGTCTTAGAAAGAAAAGCATCTCTGCTTCATTTCCAATAGTGACAACGACAGAGAGACAGGAGGTGGGAGAGAGAGAGGGAATGGCAGGCAGCAACATGAGCCTCGGTTGGATTCAAATCTGGGCCAACTGCATGAAGGACTCTAAAGCCTTGTGCTATTACCAGGCAGCCACCCAGGTGCCCTGAACAAAATAACATTATTCTGTGAGAGTGACATCTCATTCGCATTGGTATTAGTAGAGAGAGGATGATATACACAGTAGGGCATTCAAGAATAGTGATTTTTAGTATTCAAATTATTTGACCTCAAAGTATTCGAATAGTCAAATATTCGACAGGACTGGCCAAATAAGCAAGAGGCGAACATTGTGAAAATAGCCGATCTACATGCTCACAACGCCTCGTGTTGCGAGGTGTTGTGAGCATGTAGATCTGCTATTTTCACAATATTTATCTGCGGAACCGAGTCACATTAAATGTAATACCTACAATTCCAAGTGCTTGTCAGGGTGGGGGTCCCCAGTTCAAATATGTTTATTTTGGGGGTCACGGCCTAAAAAGGTTTGAGAACCCTTGGTATAGAGCATTAACAAATTGACAACTCATTCTTATGACTTCCTATCTAGTAGCCAAGCTTTATAAACTATATATTTTTTAAAGAGAAAACAATAAAAAATAAACGAATATTCGACTTTGGTGAACAACATCGAATAGTGACTTTGATATTCGAATATTCTAATATTTGGTGAATGCCCTAATACAAAGGTGGTGAAAATATTGCTGATAACAATTATCGAATTCTCACCCAGACCCATGTTGTATACATGATAAGATTTCAATGTTATTTTCATAGTGGCAAATCATGACAAGTTGTCTCAAGAAGTGTCAACCGTTATTATGATGCTACAGAAAATCTCATCCAATTAGACAAGGGAGTGAGACTTCTGAACTTAAATGCTTCTATTTTTTTTAAGTAGAGAATGCAAAGTTAAAGCAGTTTCTTACAAATAACTGCCACAAGCTATATGCTAGTTCCACCAAATGTTACACTGCATGACAAATCACACATCAAATGAAGTCCTTAGACCCTCTCATTCTGAATAAGCCTCGGTTATCACGCACGCCACACAACAAAGAGAAGTGGCAAAGTGGTGAGATCAAAAACTCAGTATGACTCAAGTAGCTACTTTTTCTCGTCACGCACAAGAATGTATCTTGATAGAATTCTTGCTTTGTTGTGTGAGTTAACTAGTCTGGGATCACTTCACTTTTCGGGTTTGTAACCGGTCTGGAGCGGAAACCACAAAACGTCATGTTGTAGTACTCAAAGGACTACAATTTGTCGGAAAGATCAAACCGGATTCAGTTTTAACCCAAAATATTCCCCTGCACTCAAGGACACACTTTTAGGGCCTACCTAATAAACTCCTTGATGCGGAGTAGTTTTGCTTTTGAAAAATTCGTTTCGTATATGCATCTTTTAGACCAACTTTTAGCGACTGGCAAGACTACACTAGGCTACTCGAGCATTTTAATAAGGATTGCGGAAACAAACGGAGGGAACCAAATCAAAGCGACGCCGCTTCTTCTAGTGGTTTCCACGCTTTAGGCGGAAACCAAACGGCCTGTTGTGAACGAACACCAGGCTTTCTCTCAGAAAGCCTGGTAGGCAAGGTTAGAGTTAACTATCAGAGAGAGACAAATGCAATCAGCCAAAGTAATGAACTGTAATTTTCTTTCTCACAATACTGACGGATGTGGTTTCAATTTGGAGAGTATTAGTATACATAGTATATCTTTTTTTTATATATAATTCTTTAAGACCACCAAGAGTCTATATCAGTTGCCCCCAAACAGCGATGTGAAATAGAAGATTTATGCCCGTTGTCAGATCAGTGGCAAGTTGACTAGATGACATCATCTAGCCATCCCTCTATTCAGTATTGTTCAGTGTCCTAGAAACAGAGCTGGTGGCAGTGAGTGGTGAGTGTGTGCATGCAAATTGAGACGTCCCCAAACCCCCATGCTGCCATCATTATTGTCACCCTCACCCTTGCCTCAAACCACACCAGAAAGACAGCATATTGTCATTGTCTGGAAGAAACCTTGTTTCTACGTTTTTTTTTAAGTGATGATTTCAGTGACATTAAAGCAGTATCCCAAACTTTTTAACTCGTGACCCAAAAGCTAAATTTGACATTTGGGAACCAGTACATTAAAGCATAACACTGTTTTATGCTTTGTTGTATGACAGTGTGCACGAGAACGCTACGCACACCAAAGTCATTTTTAGTGGTCCCCAGACTCCCCACGGCAAAATACTTTAAAATACTAGTCTTTGTGCCTTCTCCAGGGCAGGGACGTGCTGGCCATTGGGAAAAGCGGCCGGTCCAGGCCGGCAATTAGGGAAAAAAAATGAAAAATTAAATGTCAGCCTTCGTTCCATTTTGGGGGCTGGGCGGCCAACAAAGTAAATCATCACTGTTGGGCAGAAACCTCGTATCTCCAAGTTTCAAATTTGTACATTTTTTCGCAAAGCAAAGCCCTGCTTCATCATACAAGGCCATCGCACAAAAGTAGTGAAAACAGCAGATCTACGAGCACACACCGGTGCGAGGCGTTGTGTGCTTGTAGATCGGCTGTTTTCACTAGTTTAAATCATTTTTTAAATGATAAATACAAAACAAACGGTTTTGGACATACAAGGTTTCCACCCGACAACGACGAAATATAACTCATGTAATTGGCCCACTGGCTTGTCACTTGTCATGATCTGAAATGGCAAATCTTTGAGTAGCAGCAGCGCTATAGAGAGAGATCTCTCTATAGCGCGCAATGAGGGCCTCTACAACTCTTTTTCCCGGGCTGAATCAGGGGCCCAGCACGTCCCTGCTCGGCGTCCTAAAATAAAATATTGGCACTTTGGCTACCAGTGTGTGCGGCCACCTTATATTATTTTGTTGTATGACAGTGTCACGTGAAAACAGCAAAAATAGCTGATCTCCAAGCAGACAAAGCATCGCATCATGGAATCTTCTTTTAGCTCATACAATATCTGCCATTTTCTGTACTGTATGGAACATTTTAGAAAATGTTCTCCTGTAATGACATTACCAAAATATGGATGCAAAGTAGTTAAGTCTGTCTGTGGGTTTTTATAAATATTTAACCAATGAAGAAGTATTAATAAAGAGCTTGTGACTAAACGATAACTACATTGGATCTATTGGAAGACAGGCAAGCTTGTTATTTTTTTTTTTTTTTTTACCACTGATAACGTGTCAATGGCTCTTCATCTGTACTGCAGTGCTCATTTTGACGGCATATTTTAGTCTTTTGATTAAAATGAAATGTAGTTTTCGTCATATTCTAGTCATCTGTAAAGTTAAAATATTAGTCTCGTTTTAGTCATGACTAAAATGTATTTTGGCAGACCCGTGACGGTGTCGTAATGCCTGGTTTACACTTGCCGGAAATAGCAGATCTACAAGCTCACTGATAGGTATTTTGTTATGGTTAATATCATCCTTTTATCAATTCATATTGACTGTTAGATATGAATTATGATACATAATTATACGATTCATTTATTAGGTTATATTATGAACTACTGTCTGAACTTAGAATATTAGGAGACCATGTTTTGGTTGTACTGTAAGTTCAGGCTAGTGGATTACAGGTCATGGTGACTGTGGTTACCCTGACTACGAGATCATGTTTTGGTTATACTGTATCTCTGTCTTCTTGTTTTGATATGGGAACGAATCAATGAGTCCCACGATCTAACTGTCATAATCTGTATTCTTTATATACTGTATGTTAACTTCCATCTATGGAAGAGAGAATTTAGCCAGCTGCCACTAGGATGGTATGCTCACTGTTTGTCTCTTTGTCTGACTTTCTTCAATACAGCAATTTATTGATAGTCCTTTGGCTTGTCTCTGTCTTATTTTGGCTATGGATGTATCCATATCCATATTTATTTAAGTTATTAATTAAGTTATCTATCACTCACAACGCTCTATTTTCATAGCACGACACCTGCGCACAACCAAGCATAAAATGCCTTAGTTCTACCGGATCTCTTCTCCACTAGTCCCTACCTCACACTTTGATCTAGTTTTTATTTGTTGACGAAATTGTCATCATCACAAAATTAACACTGCTGTACTGATGACGTATTAGTGGCTTCTGCATCGGTATACCTTCCAGTAACACCATTTTCAAGAGCTAGTAAATCACACGCAGCATATCGTCATTGTCGGGTGAAAACCTTGTATGTCCAAAACCGTCCAAAACCGTTCGTTTTGCATTTTTTATTTTAAAAACGATTCAAACTAGTGAAAACAGCCGATCTACAAGCACACAACGCCTCGCACCCGCAAGGCGTTGTGTGCTTGTAGATCGTCTGTTTTCACTAGTTTTCACTAGTTTCACTAGTGTGCGACCGCCTTGTATGATGAAGCAGGGCTTTACTTTGCGAAAGTAACATACACATTTGAAACTTGGAGATGCGAGGTTTCCACCCGACAACGACGATATGCTTCTACTCTGTAGATGAAACACACTGTGTTTCATGCATCATGTAGAGTGGTAAACATTCATCCTTCCTGAATGAAAAGCTAGATTGGTCTGAACTGTGAGGCCATGTGTCCATGTCTGCTGCATAATGGCATCTTGTTAAAGAATTAACGCAGAACAGAAGACCAGCAGAGAGCGGCCTGAGGGATGGTTAGCGAGAGGCTTGCTTTGAGCTCTCTTTACAAGGATGTCATTCATTGATCACTGCCATAAGGGAGGGCATACGTGTGTGTGTGTGCGTGTGTGTGTGTGTGTGTGTGTGTGTGTGTGTGTGTGTGTGTGTGTGCGCGCGCGCGTGTGCGTGTGCGTGCATGCATATGTGTGTGCCCACAAACTTCTTGCACATACTGTATATGCGTACATGGAGGCATTTACTCTCATGCACACACACACACACACACACACACACACACACACACACACACGCACACACGCACACACACACACACGCACACAGAGACACATGCACGCGCATGCACACAAACGCAGCGAGGAAACAACTTTGTATCCATCAGAAAATGTCACAAGACTGCCAGCTGAGATCACTCCCTGTGTGAATAAAACAGTGCGAGGTCTTTTCAAGCACTCGCGCCATGTCTTAGTAACAGAAATGATGATTCTGACAGAGAGAAGAAATGATACAATTGCCCCTATATCTGTCGTTGGCATTTCACTGCCTGCTACCTTGCCTCCATGCAGCACCTCTATAACCTATCTCTGGAACATGCTTCCTATAAAGTTCTCCTGATGAGCTGATGTCAAAGTCCCATCTTACCGTATTGGTGTGCATCATCTATACAGCGGCACCCTGGCGGTGGTCTCATTCATATGGCAATCACCCACCCTCCTCCTGCCTACAACAGACAGCCACCAGAAAGTCCTCTCTCTGTCTCTCTGTCTTCCTTCCTTCAGATTCAGGGCAGGCAGGCAGACGGCCTGACGCGTCCCTCTGGCCGTCTCTCTTTCTCTCCCCTCCCCCTTACAGTCAGTCACTTCCCACCCTCTCCTCCTCCTCCTCCTACTAATGCTGATGACTCTCGACAGAGGGCTAGTACTACACACACCCCCACCCCCCCACCCCACCACCACCACCACTCTCCCGTCCAGTCACTCCAACTCTCATCCCTCTCAACTCTCTCTTGATCTCAGGGACGTGCTGGCCATTGGGAAAAGCGGGACAACTCCCAAACGGCCGGTTCATTCCCGGGCCGGTCCAGGCCGGCCATTAGGAAAAAGAAAAAAAATAATAATATCTATCTTCGTTCCATTTTGGGGGCTGGGTGGCCAACAAAGTAAATCGTCACTGTCGGGCAGAAACCTCGTATCTCCAAGTTTCAAATGTGTACATTTTTTCGCAAAGCAAAGCCCTGCTTCATCATAAAAGGCTGTCGCACAAAAGTAGTGAAAACAGCAGATCTACAAGCACACAACGCCTCGCGGTGCGAGGCGTTGTGTGCTTGTAGATCGGCTGTTTTCACTAGTTTAAATCATTTTTAAAATGATCAATACAAAACAAACGGTTTTGGACATACAAGGTTTCCACCCGACAACGACGAAATATAACTCATGTAATTGGCCCACTGGCTCGTCACTTGTCATGATCTGAAATGGCAAATCTTTGAGTAGCAGCAGCGCTATAGAGAGAGATCTCTCTCTATAGCGCACAATGAGGGCCTCTCTGGCTTCTCTGGTTCTGCCTTCTCGCTCTCTCCCACTCGTTGCCTCTCCACAGGCAACCTCATCACAGCCAGGCAAACCTGGACGTCTGTGGACCCCGCCTCCCCAGAAGCAGCCTGAGGCGCTCCACCCTTTTCTTCCTTCTTCCTTCTTCCTACATTAATTAAAGAGTGGACAACCTCCTCTGGCTTAGCAGTGACTCAGTAGAATGTCAGCAGTTGCTGTTATTTTTACCATTATATATTTTGTATAGGCCTGAGCCATTTCTTTGTCTGCTTTGTGAAATAGAGTGAAGAAAGATATTAGATACATCACTAAGCTGACAATTTAATTTAAAATAACTTTCTATTGATCAATGCATTGATTATTTGGTAACTCGTTTCACCCTCCCTTACACGCACGTTTTAAATACATTGATATGAATGAAAGTATCAGTGTTGTTGCGATTTGAGGAACATACGATGCCGATAATGGTTTAGCTTCATTGCCAAAAAACAAACTTAGTGTTCGGCGGCAACGCAAAGATATCCTGTCTGGTTTAAAGCATTGATTGACTTAGAGATAATTACATTTAATCACTCTCTGTCTCATCATTTGCCCAGCCTCACAACCCAACTGCTGGAAGCTCTCTCACATGTGAAGCCCTATAGCAGGGTTCCCCCAATTAGTTTTCCCCAAGGGCCGAATTATGTCTAGGGTACCAAACCGAGGGCCACAACATTGCAGGGGGCGACGGTGGCGTTCCTACTGCTCCAGCGACAGTTTTCGTCGTCGTTGTCGGGTGAAAATCTTGCATGTCCAAAACCGTTCGTTTTGAATTTATCATTTTAAAAATGATTCAAACTAGTGAAAACAGCCGATCTACAAGCACACAACGCCTCGCGGTGCGAGGCGTTGTGTGCTTGTAGATCTGCTGTTTTCACTACTTTTGTGCGATGGCCTTGTATGATTTGCGAAAGAACGAACAAATTTGGAGATACGAGGTTTCCACCCGACAGCGACGATATACTAGTGTTGTTGCTGCTCTTATACCACCATTATTACTGGGGTTGGTGGGGGCCAGACAGTAGCCCCCCGCGGGCCGCAAATGGCCCGCGGGCCGCCTATTGGGGAACCCTGCCCTATAGCGACCTCTTTGTCTCAGACAGTGGTTGCCATGACCTTAGGGTCATGGCTTGGATGCTGAGGCAGATGCTGTGGTGAGAAACCATATCCCCTGATGATCCTGAGCTGGATGTGTGTGTGTAACCCTGGGGGAGGCATACGGTATGTTGGCATGTGTGTGTGTGTGTGTGTGTGTGTGTGTGTGTGTGTGTGTGTGTGTGTGTGTGTGTGTGTGTGTGTGTGTGTGTGTGTGTGTGTGTGTGTGTGTGTGTGTGTGTGTGTGTGTGCGTGCGTGCGTGTGCGTGCGTGCGTGCGTGCACATGTGTTTGTGTGTTATGAATAAATCATCTTTATTCATGCCGTAGTTTCAAGCAGTTTGTGAATAATGCCGGCTGTATATATTATATTGTTACTATATTGTCTGTGTCTGTCTGTGTGTGTGTGTGTGTGTGTGTGTGTGTGTGTGTGTGTGTGTGTGTGTGTGTGTGTGTGTGTGTGTGTGTGTGTGTGTGTGTGTGTGTGTGTGTGTGTGTGTGTGTGTGTGTGAGTTTGTCTAGCTATACTTATGGGGACTAAATGCATGTTCACACAGTCACCTGCAGGGGACCTCTGACACTGTGGGGACAAAATAGTAGGTCCCCACAACGGTTACAGTTAGGGTTAGGGTTAGGTTTAGGGTTAGGGTTAGGGATAAGGATAGAGGTTAGGGATAGGGATAGAGGTTAGGGGAAGGCCACATGACTTGCATAAAAATGAATGGAAGTCTATGTAATGTCCCAACAAGTGATGTATATATATATATATATATATATATATATATATATATATATATATATATATATATATATATATATATATATATATATATATATATATATACCTATAGTGTGTGTGTGTGTGTGTGTGTGTGTGTGTGTGTGTGTGTGTGTGTGTGTGTGTGTGTGTGTGTGTGTGTGTGTGTGTTTATGAATGAGCTTTAGACAGTATACATACTGTACAGTAGCTGAAGGGCAGAACACTCCAGAGAGTAAATCGTATTTGCTGTTTTCCACATTCCTGCAGAGCACTACTATACCGCTCTATTGTACTCTCTCTACTCCGACCATATTAAAGCAATGGATCTTTGTGTCTGAGTTACTCATTGAAGGACAGGGCGAGCTGAGGAAAAAGCTACAAACAATACGGTACACTGCTAACTAAGAAAAGGCATACATTCATACGAGTGAAATGTCTTCCTTAACCCATTTAGGCCTAGAATTATTGAATGCTTTAACCAGTGAAAAATAGCAGATATACAAGCTCACAGCGCAGCACCGAGTGCCGCGCTGCAAGCTTGTAGATCTGCTATTTTTGAAAAAAGTCGTGAAAATGTGTGCAAATCTTTGAATATATGTCTTTTCAAAACAAACGTTTGTAACTCAAATTTTGCTTCTGGGGGGTCCCTGGAACTAGATATTTTGAGATGGGGGTCCGTGGCCAAATACATATCATTTTGGGGGTCTTTCACATGAAAAAGTTTGAGAACCACTGACATAGTAGTCTCTCAAGAACAGACTAATGAGCTCCATTTAAGTGAAAAGGACCTTTTCTTTGACGATGGCTGGCCAGATTTCTGACATAGAAACATAGGTTTTTAAAAAAATCTTAGAAGCATTCAAAAGACACTCATAGAATCGGGTCAAAATTCAGATTTTCACGATTTTTCTAAAATAGCAGATCTACAAGCTCACAGCGCGGCACTCGGTGCCGCGCTGTGAGCTTGTATATCTGCTATTTTTCAATAGTTAATGCATAATGTGTTAAACCACAGCTGTAGCCAATGCACATCCACTCCGTCTCCGCACACATGCACACCGTGACAGTAACCAGAAGATGACAGATCCCATGCCCCCATGAAAAACCCCAATGAAAAACACCCGATTCACATCAATGGCTATGACTGTTCCAACCACCATTTTCTCACTGCCGTTGCCAGCCGAGGAAGTGTGGAGCCATCAGAAATCACATACAAAGGACAAGAAAGGAAAAGAGAAGCCACAGGGTCCTTGTCACTCTTCCTGCAGTCATGAGGCTTTGTCCCGACACTGAGAGCTGTGTTCTGCCTCTTCCTCTCCTCGCAGGGTCACCACACAGTCATTTAACGCATTTAGAACGGGTACACAGTATTGTGTATCATTATTTTATGCTTTAACTATTGAAAAATAGCAGATATACAAGCTCACAGCGCGGCAGTAGATCTGCTATTTTTGAAAAATCGTGAAAATTAGATTTTTTTTTTTTTTATAATTCAAATGTTTTTTATTTTTTCTTCTTAATACAAAAAGTGGTAATTCTCTCCAGGATAGATCTTCCCGAAATGACCCCACAACAGGCTGAATTTCTGGATGCACCGATTAATGAGAAAGAGGTCAGGAATGCTATTGCAGCGATGAAAATGGGGAAGTCACCTGGCAACGATGGCTTCCCTATCGAGTACTTTAAAAAATGTATAGATATTTTGGCTCCCATTTTGACTAAAGTATATACAGAAGCATTTGAAAATTAGAATTTTGACCCGATTCTATAAGTGTCTTTTGAGTCCTTCTAAGGTTTTTTTTAAAAACCTATGTTTCTATGTCAGCAATCTGGCCGGCCATCGTCAAAGAAATGGTCCTTTTCACTCATCTGGAGCTCAGTTAGTCTGTTCTTGAGAGACTACTATGTCAGTGGTTCTCAAACTTTTTTCATAATAAGGACCCCCAAAATGACATGTATTTGGCCACGGACCCCCAACTCAAAAATATTTAGTTCCAGGGACCACCCAGAAGCAAAATTTGAGATACAAACGTTTGCTTTAAAAATACATATGTTCAAAGATTTGCACACATTTTCACAACTTTTTCAAAAATAGCAGATCTACAAGCTCGCAGTGAGCTTGTATATCTGCTATTTTTCCAATATCTAAATAATTAAATAATTCTAGGCCTAAATGGGTTAATGGCTGGCATCTAATGTCAGCGGGGGGGTAAATATTACAGAAACAAAAGACAGCCTGGTGGCTCTTTTCACCAGCGCAACTTTTCACATGGCCTGGCATGGACTCTTGACAGGAAGCGTCATACAGTATGTTGGCAGTAATATCTGGAACATTCTTTGATATGCCCCATGGCAACGTCTTACGGGATAATTGCTGCTTCATGGAGTCTTGGACTATTTGTGCGCTTCTAAGTGTTTGTGTATTTGCATCGTCCATTTTAGCACGCTGCATTTTGTTAGCTAAATGTTAACTCTGTCTTGATAATCCTTTGATTATGATGGAAAATATAATGATACAGATATTGAGAAATGCCTCTTACATAGGTAACGTGTGTTGCTTCCCGACCTGTGAACTGTGACTCTATACAGGGTTCCCACACTAACCTGACTTTCGCCAGATGGTTTGCAGCATTGCGTATGCCTGCATAACGCTCTGCTTTACCATCTGGGCTCGGTCCAGCACAACCGATGTAAGGGGCGGGCCATTTTTTCAAATTCTAAAGCAGGTGATTGGATATGGCCGTGCCAACTCCAACCACTCATATTGGCCTGTCTGCATGACGTTGCACCCAGAATCCGCCTCCTGGGTTTCCACGTGGTCTGCAATCAGACTCTATTGGCTCAGAGCCGCTCAGAGCCCGCCCATAGCTGCCGCTGATTGGTCCGGCCCGGGACTTTACGAGTGTTATCAACTGTGCTGGAGCGAGCCCAGATGGTAAAGCAATGCATAAGCAATGCTGCCACCATCTGGCGAAAGTCAGGTAATTCCCACACATCTTTACCAATGAATTTCCAAAACTTTTCCAAAGCTTTTCCAGAATCTTTCATTTAACCCAATTTCCAAGACTATATTATAACAATAATTCCGCTAAATAACAAGTCGCTTACTCCTATACGCAATGCCTAAAGACAGGTAGTGTATGCCAGTGGTTCTCAACCTTCTGCCTCTAATATTTGACAATTTGGCCAATGTTTAATTTGTCATTTCAGAGGTATTAACAAAATAACCAAAGACAATGCATAGCTATTTTTTCCAGGACCTTCCAGGACCCTTGATCAATTCCAAAACTTTTCCAGTTCTGGAAAAATATTTTTCTAATTTCAAAATATTTCCAGGAATTTCATGACCGTGGGAACCCTGTATACCGGTATATTATGTTCCCATAACATAAAATATTCACATTGTCACTTGTGTTTAGTTATAGGTGCATTTAGCTGAGCATACACATAGTTTAACTTTTCTTTTCTTTTTTACTGAATAGGTGCTTGGTCTACCTAAGTTTTTTCTTAGATGACTATTTCTATGCATTTGATGTATTGATGTATTACTTTGCTATTTTAAGTCGCTCTGGATTAAAGGGGAAGACCACCCATTTTCAATATTGAACTGTGTCATTAATATAACTTAGAGGAGTTGTGTGGAAATAGAAAAAAGGTTCCTCCCCTTCTGTGTTGCCTAGAACTGGAGGATTGATTTTGGGGTTTGTATTGCAAAGTACAATCCTCCAGTTCTAGGCAACACAGAAGGGGGGGAACCTTTTTCTATTTCCACACAACTCCTCTAGTCTAAGGTATATTAATGACACAGTTCACTATTGAAAACGGGTGGTCTTCCCCTTTAAGGATTGTAAATTGTAAATTGTAACTGGGAAACCAAGAACATTACTTGGGTAAAGTCATAGTGGTCAGAGTAATCTTCTTCATGCTGTTATTAACGTTATGCAACTGCTGAGCCCCAGTGAGTGTCTTTCTATTTGCGCGCGCACGCGTGCGTGCGTGCATGCGTTTGTGTGTGTGTGTGTGTGTGTGTGTGTGTGTGTGTGTGTGTGCATGTGCGTGCGCGTGCGCGTGCGTGTGCGTGTGCGTGTGTGTGTGTGTGTGTGTGTGTGTGTGTGCAAGGCAGCTCTCAGGAAAGAGAAACCTGGAGCTATAGCCCCTCCCCATCAGGCAGTGTTGGTGCAGGGGCGTCAATTGGGTATGGCAGGGGTATGCAGCTGCCATACCCTGGGTCCAGGGGAGGAAATAAAAGTTACTTTTAAATATGAATCCATGAATGTCTCTTTGTCTATCTGTTCTGGTTATTAAGTTGTTAAATTACAGTACAATAACTACAAATGCAAAATGTTACAAAATGGTCACTTTAACAAGGTATTATAATTATATTCTCCACACTTTTATTCTCCCCATTTTGACAAATGGTATATTCCCAGGTCCCGCAGGTCAGCTGCACAGGTGCAATGCACTTGAACAACCGTTCCATGCTGCCATATCCAGCCCAAGAAACCATAGAAACGGGGGGAAGAAATAAAATGTACTTCTTAAAATAAATGTATCATGCCTGTTGCTAAGGTATGGCAACATGACTGATGTCTTGCACGCGCGCGACACCAGTCATGTTGCCATACCTTAGCTTTTTCTGAACTTACGCCACAGTGTTGGTGCACAAGAGAACACATTACCCAAGGTTAGTTCACATGGACCTCTGCTGGAGTGCACTCATCTGGGTAGCACAGATGAGTGGGTGGGTTTCAAGTGTACAGGCATACATCTATCTATCTCTCTATCTGCAGAAGCCCTCTCAAGGGACAAGGTAGCTAGGCTGACTATTGGAGTGCTACAGTATGTGTGTTGTTGTAAGAAATCAATAATGCCATTATATGTTGAGAGGCTTCTAAAAGTGTACAGTGCAGTGTGTGCAGTAAAGTATTATAACGTATAATATTATAGTTTGTTGATTCTTTCTAGTCATCTATGCAGCAAGGTTATTATAGTAAACGAAAACTAACAAAAAAACGAAAACTAGAATGGAAAAAAAACATTTTAGTTAACTGAAATAAAAATAAAAACTAAGCTTTAAAAAAAAAATCTCCTTAGTTTTCGTCTTTTGTCTTGCGGATTTTTTTTTTTTTTAAAACACCAGTTGGTGAGGTCAAAGAGAGAAGTTGTATGTCTCAACATTCCTGCCACTCTCAACAATATGATATTTTGTTGACAATACTTTACGTAAAAGACTAAAACTAACACTAAAACTAATAAAAACTAAACTAAAACTAAGCATTTTCAAAAAATAAAAACGAAACGAAACTAGCAACCTCACTTTAAAAACGAAACTGTAATTGAAAACAAAACCTCAAAACGAATAAAAATAAAAACTACTGGAAAAATCCAAAACTATTATAACCTTGCTATGCAGTATACTGAAGGTTTTAGTTCCATTGTAAAAGACAGCTACTTTACATGTACAGACTCCAGAGACAACAGTAAGGCCAGTAGCAAGAGTATAGCATGACCCCCTGCCATTCCCATGTGTTATGACAGCCCTCTGGGCAGTTGTTACATTTTAGAAAGCTGTAAAATGTGGTACTGCGCCCAAGGAACGGACACAGGAGATGAAAGAGCACTTTCATAAGAGTATTGGGGGAGAGACACTCAACTGCCTGAGGACAGGAATGGGGCAGTCAAAAGTGGTCGCTGTTCGGACGCTACAAAATTGATGTGGGGGCGTGTTAATGAATGATGAATGAATGTATTTGGTGATAACAGGAAAGAGAACATCAGCACTTCCAAACATACCAGTGTTGTTTTTGACAGCAAATTTTGATTTAGTTTTAGTCATAGTCTTTTGAATAAAATCTCATTTAGTTTTAGTCATAATTTAGTCTCCTGAAAAGTTTTAGTTTTAGTCTAATTTTAGTTGACTAAATATCATAAGATTTTAGGCGACTAAATGTACAGTTGATTTAGTCGACTGAAATGTATTTTGGCAGGCCTCGATGGCATCGTAATGACTGATTTTACACTTGTTTGTGTGCTGAAAATAGCCAATCTACAAGCTCACAACGCATCGCGTTGTGAGCTTGTAGATCGGCTATTTTCAGCACGCAACACCTGAGAGCAACCAAACATAAAATTACTCTCTTCTCCACTAGTCCCTCCCTAACGTTTTAGTCTAGTTTTTATTTTGTTGAAATAAAATTGTCAATATATTTAATCTTAGTTTTAGTCACCACAGCTTAGTTTTTGTTTAGTTTTTATTTCGTTTTCGACAGTGAAAAAACACACAGTCGACAAAAAAATGTCGTCATAGTTTTAGTCGACGAAATCAACACTGATACATACACAACATCAAAGAGGATAAAAACACAATAAAACCCTAAAGACCTATTTCCATTGTTATCCTATTAAAATACTAGAGATATATGCTGGTGCTGCTAACCCATTAAATGATTTAAAAACAAACAATAACATTTTAAAATGGATCCTAAAGCGTAAGGGGAGCCAGTGATGGGATGCCAGATGTGCTCTCATTTTCGAGTTCCTGATAAAACATGCAGCAGTATTTTGTACCTACTGAAGGCATGAAAATTGCAATAGTAGTGGTAATAATAAAAGCGTAATATAACACTTTCAAAATCACTAAAAGATAACAAGAATGAATGGTACCTGGGACAACCAGGGGCTCTGGCTCCCCAGGTGGGCTCACTAACCACTCAGCCATAATATGATCACCACAATCAAAAGCAGGGACGTGCTGGGCCCCTGATTCAGCCCGGGAAAAAGAGTTGGAGAGGCCCTCCAACTTTGCGCGCTATAGAGAGAGATCTCTCTCTATAGCGCTGCTGCTACTCAAAGATTTGTGACAAGTCAGTGGGCCAATTACATGAGTTATATTTCGTCGTTGTCGGGTGGAAACCTATATGTCCAAAACCGTTTGTTTTGTATTTATCATTTTAAAAATGAAAGTGAAAACAGACGATCTATAAGCACACAACGCCTCGCACCACTACTTTTGTCTACACATTTGAAACTTGAAGATACGAGGTTTCTGCCCGACAGTGACGATTTACTTTGTTGGCCGCTCAGCCCCCAAAATGGAACGTTTTATTTTTTATTTTTTCCCGGCCTGGACCGGCCGGGAATGAACCGGCCGTTCAGGAGTTGTCCCGCTTTTCCCAATGGCCAGCACGTCCCTGATCAAAAGGTCCCCGGAATCGGGCCAATGAATATGCTCATTTCCAGTGGCGTTAATTTCAAGATCTCTGGTTCTTGGCTACCAGGCTTCGCTGGTGTGGAAAAAAGAACTTAGCCTTAGATTAAACGCCATAGCTGGAAGAAGTCTGATTTTCTAACAGCATTTATCTGTTTGTGCAAATGAATACAGTGGGCTGTACATAGGGATTCAGGGAGCCCACATCCAGTTGGTAGTTACTGCCAGCAACACTGGGTCCAAAAACCATGACCTCAGCTTTTCCTTAGTTAAAATCTAAAACCTTTCGCCATCCAGGCATTGATGTCAGTGAGACACTCCATATAATAGCGAGTCGTCTACATAAAAATGGAACACCATATTTTCTCATAATTAACCCTAAGGGCAGGAGAAGAGAATTGGCCCCATAACTGAGCCTTTGGGGGACTCAACGTGGAAGGCGATTTGGGGCCAAAAGCTCTGACCGAGAAGCTTCTCTCAGAGTCAGACACAAACAACCTGAAACAATCTAGAGTAGTTCCCTTGGCACCCACACATGCAGGGCTTGAGGCATGAGATGAGTATGGTATGCTCTTCTATTATGTCTCTGTCAAAAGCAGCTATAAGATCTAAAAGTATAAGAATGGCAGTCTCTCCGGAGTCAGTAATAAAAGACAATTAAACGCTATGTAATTTAGTTTATGGTATGTGATGTTGTGTGGTGGTGTTTTGTATGTTTATTTGTGGACCCTATAGGAAAAATAGCTGATACCCGAATGCTATCAACAAATTAACCAACAGACAAAAAGGGCACTCTACACAGCACATATCTCTGCCAGGCCAGGTGGCCTACCGAAGGATATTATGCAAGTTGTAGGTTGCATTTTGCCTTTACTTAGTCCAGTACCCATTATCAAAGTACTTAGAGGCCTGTCAGATCAGAAATCTCCATATATGGCCATTTAAGGGACACAGACAGACAGACAGACAGACAGACAGACAGACAGACAGACAGACAGACAGACAGACAGACAGACAGACAGACAGATGCACATATATTTGTGGATTAGTTAGATATACAAGGCTGATGCCTGTTTACCTTCCTTCACATGGTTTGGGAATGCCCAAATGTGTCATCATTCTGGAATATGGTTGCCTCAAAACTTTAAACTATCTTTAGTATCAATATCTTCTCCTTCTTTATTTTTATTAAATGACATCTCACAGTTGCAACTAAACAATATACGCAAGCGCATCTTCTTTGCTGGATTAACGGCGGCAAAGAAGATGGTAGCTACGCGGTGGAAACCTCCTCATACGTTAACGTTTCGCCAGTGGGCCTTAACCTTTCTAGATGTAGTATACTTAGAGCAGTCGATAGCAAGGTTACACGGAGCAAAAGAAGAAAACATTAATATATGGTCGGATATTGCAGATAAGCTTAAGGCTATGATTCAAGAAATCACTATACTGTATAGTGGTAACAGCCTAGCACAGGCATGCACTATTGTACATTCCGTGTTGGTCCGGGGAAAGGGGGTGGGTGGGTTTTCTTTTCCTTTTCTTGTCTTGTTATTGTTTGTGTTGTTTGTCTGTAATTTGTATTTTTCTTTTGATTAATGTTTTACTTTTTCGTATTCTATTCATATGTATAATCTTGATTCACTCATGTTAAGGAAAATTAAAAAGATTATTGATAACAAAAAAAAAAGGCTGATGCCTGTTGGGATCACAAACCCCTTTGGTCATGCAATATCCAATGCAATACCCATCTTACCCGTCGTCAGTGCAGTCCCCGTTATCATAGTACTTGGAGGCCATAATCTCTGTCTCCCAGCCTTTAAAAGCACGGTGGTGGTGGGCATCATGGAATGATTAATCATTTTTCAGTTGCGGAACCTCCCTCTTACAAAGTGAAGACTCTTACAGTATCTTTGCCAAAACAATATGGCCATCACACGCTTAGCACTTTCAATAACAATAAATCATCCCCTGTATCGCTACATCGACCTTATGCCATCTGGGTGAAGATACAGAACCTTGAAGCGGGAAAAGGTTTGTTTCAGCAGGACGTTTTGTCCCCTCAGCTATTGCAGCATCAAACAAACAGCCCCGTCGATAGGTTGTTTTTCTGTGTACAGTAGGGATCTCATGTATTGTCTTGGGTGATATGTTGTTTTGTGCTATATGGCTATGTGTTGTCTTTTGTTGTTGTTTCTCAAACAGACTTGTGAAAACAAATATCCCCTCGGGGACAATAAACATTATTCAGGGTTCCCACACATTTTTACCAATTCATTTCCAAAACTTTTCCAGAATATTTAACCCAATTTCCAGGACTACATAACAATAATTCAGCTCAATAACAACTCGCTTACTCCTATGCGCAATGCCCAAAGACAGGTAGTGTATGCCAGTGGTTCTTCTCAACCTTTTCAGGCCGTGACCCCCGAAATAATCATATTTTAACTGAGGACCCGGCACCCTGACGAGCACTAAGAGTTGAGGAATTTTGTATAACACGTTTCTATTGTGAAAATAGCAGATCTGGCCTGGGCCACAGGGTAGTGGTCCAGGCACCTAGGTTGGTAATCCAGCCCTTGCAGCGTTGCAGGTTCGAGTCCCGATCCCGACGACCTTTGCTGCGTGTCACCCCCCCCATCTCTCTCACGTTTCCTGTCAGCCTACTGTACACCTATCAATAAAGGCAGAAAAAGCCCAAAAAAATAGCCGATCTACATGCTCACAACGCCTCTTGTTGCGAGGCGTTGTGAGCATGTAGATCGGCTATTTTCACAATTTCTGCCTCTAATATTTGACAATTTGGCAATGTTTAATTTGTCATTTCAGAGGTATTAACAAAATCGACAATAACCAAAGACAATGCATAGCTATTTTTCCCAGGACCTTCCAGGACCCTTGATCAATTCCAAAACTTTTCCAGTAGTGGAAAAATATGTTTCTAATTTCAAAATATTTCCAGGAATTTCATGACTGTGGGAACCCTGATTATTATATTTAAAAAGAAAACTGATGACATACATGTACACTCATATGTATGTCATCGGTTTTACACTCATATGTCAGACTCAAGATGTTCCCCAACAAAGCCTTCAGCAAGGGGCTTAGGTTTTCACCAGCAGGAAAATCAGACCCATTTCATATTTAAAATGTTTGACCAACGGCCAGCTCTTGCCCTCCTTTCTGCCACTTATGCGTTCTGTCAATCTGTACTAATCCACTAAAAGCTTTATATAAAAACAAGTTCACATTTAGCGCTAAGGCTCTCTCTTATCTCTCTGTGCACTGCCTCATTAGGTTGGGGGGAAGGGGGTGATCAAATTGGATGAAGCTCCAAGCTTTGAAGGTCAATATAACAGGGATCCTGTATGCCAGACTCTTGCTTGTCTGTTTCAAAGATCAGACAGACAGACTCAGCCTGAACATGGTGTCTGCATGTCTGTCTCTCTACACCATACATAGGCAACTGGCGGCCCGGGGGCCACATGCGGCCCCCACCTCCACTTAATGCGGCCCGCAGGTTAATACCGGAATACTGATATATTATTGATTTCAGCTGTTACAATTCCAAACATGACCTGCTTTAATTCTGTCAGTCTATATTAGTAGCTTAATGACTAGTAAAGTAGTATTAAAATCTATTTGACTTGACTTAAGCCTTTGTATTCCTTTCGGAACATAGGCCATTGATGAATCGTTTCCACCCTCGTCTGTCTTGGGCCATCCTCTCCAGCTGTTTCCACGTCAGTCCCTTCTCCTTCACTTCCTGTTCTGTGCTCCTTCTCCAGGTGTTTTTGGGTCTTCCTCTGCTCCTCTTGCCTTGTGGGTTCCATGTTAGTGCCTGTTTGGTTATTGATGTTTTGCTTTTTCTTAGTGTATGACCAATCCAGCTCCACTTTCTCCTCAACAGCTGTACCTCTATTGTTTCCTGGTTGGTGCGTTCCCACAGGTTGATGTTATTAATACGATTTGGCCAGAAGATCCTGAGGATGCGTCTTAGGCAGTGGTTGGTGAATGTTTGTAGTTTATTGGTGATGTTTTTGGTGGTCCTCCAGGTTTCAGATCCGTACAGGAGTACAGATTTTACATTGGAGTTGTAGATTTTGAGCTTGGTATTGAGTGAGATATTTTTGGTTTTCCAGATCTTATTTAATATGTTGAATGTGGTTCTTGCTTTCCCTATTCTTGTTTTGACATCTTCCTCCGTCCCACCGTCCACAGCTAAAACACTTCCCAGGTATGTAAATTTGTCAACCTCTTCCAGTGTCTGGTCCCCGATGGTTATGGAGTTTGTGTTCTTGTTATTAATGCGCATTATTTTGGTTTTTGGTCCATTTATTTTAAGCCCAAGTCCGGCTGCTGTTGTTTCTAACAGTTGGGATTTCTCTTGCATCTGTGGGTGGCTATGGGAGAGTAGTGCGATATCATCCGCGAAGTCGAGGTCCTCGAGCTGTTGTGTCAGACTCCATTGGATGCCAGTCTTTTTATTGTGGGTTGTTTGTTTCATGGTCCAGTCGATGCAGAGGAGGAAGAGGAAGGGGGAAAGCAGGCAGCCCTGTTTTACCCCTGTGAGCACTGTGAATGTTTCTTGTGCATGTCCCTGGTGGAGCACTTGGCATTGCATGTCCTGATATGTGTTCTTGATGATGTTGATGTGTTTGGGGGGGATTCCGTAGTGTGCCATTAATTGCCATAGCAGCTGGCGGTCTACACTGTCGAATGCCTTTTCAAAGTCAATGAAATTGACATAGACCGATGTGTTCCATTCTATGGATTGCTCGATGATGATCCTGAGGGTAGCAATTTGATCACTGCACGATCTTTCGTTCCTGAAACCAGCTTGGTTCTCTCTCAGCTCATCATCAACCCCCTTTCGCAGTCTCTCTAAAATAATGCGATTGAGCACTTTGCCTGGTGTTGATAGCAACATGATCCCTCGGTAATTGTTGCAATCCCTGAGGTCTCCTTTCTTAGGAATAATTGCAATAAGCCCGTCCTTCTAGTCTGCTGGTATATTTCCCTCTTCCTCCCATATTTTCTTGATCAGCTGATGTAGCATGGTGGTTGAAGTTTCAACATCAGCCTGTAAGGCCTCAGCTGGGATGTCGTCTGGCCCTGCTGCCTTGCCACGTTTTAGTGCTTTAATGGCCTTCTTTACCTCAGATCTTGTTGGGGGGGCACAGTTGATGTTCAGCATGTGTGCAGCTGGTGGAATCACTATCTCTTGGGCAGGGGGTGGTCTGTTGAGCAGCTCCCTGAAGTGCTCTGTCCACCTCTGGTGTTGGTCTTCCTTGGTGGTAAGGAGTCGTCCCTGTTTATCACGGATTTGTGTGTTGGCCTGTCTAAACTTTCCGGATAGTTTCTTGGTGGTCATGTAGAGTTCCTTGAGGTTGTTTTTTCCAGCTGCATCCTCTGCTTCTTGTGCCAAGGCCTCGATGTAATTCTGTTTGTCGCGTTTAGCGCTTTTCTTCACCTCTTTGTTTGCCAACTCATAGTCTTTGTGCGCTGCTGCCTTTTTTGCCCGGGTTTTGCATTTGTTTAGTGTGTCCTTTTTTGCCCTCCTCTCTTCTATTCTTTTTAGTGTTTCTGTTGACAACCAGGGTTTATGGTTTGTTTTCTTTTTCCCCACCACTTCTAGACATGTCTCCTTCCATATGTTTTTTAGGTTGTCCCAGTGTTCTGTCACAGGTTGTTGGAGTTCTTGTAGGGCTTGGAATCTGTTCTGTAGGGTGGTTTGATACAGTTCAGTTGTTCCTATGTCCTGGAAGAGCTGGATGTTGAATTTCGCTCTGCTGTCAGAGGGGTTGTTGCAGCGCTTCAGCTTTAGTTGAACTTTTGCAGTCAGTAGGTGGTGGTCTGACGCAGCGTCTGCCCCCCTCTTCACTCGTACGTCTAGGAGAGAGCGCCTGAACTTCCTGTTTACACATATGTGGTCGATTTGGTTTTCGGTAGTGTGGTCAGGTGATATCCAGGTGGCTTTGTGAATTGGTTTATGGGGGAAAACTGTCCCTCCTATGACCAGGTTGTAGTCAGCACATACGTCTGCAAATCTCTCCCCATTTTCGTTCATGATGCCAAGTCCTTGCTTTCCCATAGCTAGTTCGTATCCACTGTTGTCATTTCCCACCTTGGCATTCATGTCGCCCATGAGTAGGAGGATGTCTCGTTCTTTCCTGGCCTGGAGTAGATGTTGTAGCTGGTTGTAGAAGTTGTCCTTTAATTCCTCATCAGTATTGTTGGTAGGTGCATAGCATTGTATGACTTGGAGGTTGATTCTTTTATGGGTGGTTTGGAATCTTGCAGTGATGATCCTTGAGTTGATGGGCTCCCAGCTGATGAGGGCCCTCTGTGCTTCTTTGGAGAGCATCAGTGCCACTCCCTCCGTATGTGGTGCGTTTTCATCTGCGTGTCCAGAGTAGAGTATGGACTCACCGCTGCCCAATTTGACTTCTCCTGTCTGGAGCCATCTAGTTTCGCAGAGGCCGAGGATAGAAACCCTGTATCTCCTCATCTCGTCTGCAATGACTGATGTCTTCCCTGCTGTGTACATGGTCCTGACATTCCAGGTTGCGATGTTGGTCGGTTGCCTAGGAGATAGAAGATTCCGACGCACCCTCTCCACATGGTTTTCAGTATGCATCTTCATCCTCTCTTTAGCATGTATGCTTGTAGAGTCTTCATCTCTTAGGTTGTGGGGTTTCTTTTTCTTCATCAATGTTTCTGTAATCGGTTAAATCCACTTCACGGGTGATTGGCCCCTGGAGCTTTACCATTGCCCTATTGGTCAGCATGACCTGCTTCCACCTCTCACGACGGGGACGTTAGGGTTGGATTTTGAGAAAAAATCTATTTATGTCCAATGTATTTGTATTTAGGTTCATAAAGTTAACATGAGTATATAACTAAATGCGTTTGAAATTTAATCAAAATGTTACATTTCAGGATTCCAATTAAAAAATAACAACAAATAATTCCGGATTCCAATTCAAAAGAAGCAAAAATAGCCGATCTACAAGCTCAAAACGCATCGCAGCGCGATGCGTTTTGAGCTTGTAGATCTGCTATTTTTGCTTCTTTTGTATGAGATACTATAATGATAAAGTAGTACGTAGCAATATGCAATGTGGCCTTCTGGAGTGAAGGTGGAAATATAGTGGCCCTCTCCATCATCAAAGTTGCCCACCCCTGCTCTACACTTTCAAATCATGCAGCGTTAAATTTATCATTTATCACTCCTGAATATAAGCAAGACAAAATGGGCGTAGAAGTGTCACAGTCTATTACAACTGGCAGAATACAAATAAGGCACAATTGTAATTGACAAACTGTGAAAGGGAAACAGATTTTAGTAATCGTGGCACCAGCTATCTGCTACTGAGGGTAGGCAGAGGAAGTCCAGATGTTCCTCTTTAACCCATTTAAACCTAAAATTATTGAATGCTTTAACCAGTGAAAAATAGCAGATATAAAAGCTCACAGCCAAGCTTGTAGATCTGTAGAAAAAAAGTCGTGAAAATGTGTGCAAATTTTTGAATATATGTATTTTCAAAGCGAACGTTTGTAACTCAAATTTTGCTTCTGGGTGGTCCCTGGAACTAAATATTTTGAGATGCGCGTCCGTGGCCAAATAAATATCATTTTGGGGGTTTGAGAACCACTGACATAGTAATCTCTCAAGAACAGACTAACTGAGCTCCAGTTAAGTGAAAAGGACCTTTTTTTTTTGACGATGGAGATAGCCAGATTGCTGACATAGAAATATAGGTTTTTCAAAAAAACCTTAGAAGGCTTCAAAAGACACTAATAGAATCGGGTCAAAATTCTAATTTTCATGACTTTTTCAAAAATAGCAGATCTACAAGCCCGCAGCGCGGCACTCGGTGCCGCGCTGTGAGCTTGTATATCTGCTGTTTTTTAATAGTTAAAGCATAAAATAATGATACATAATAATGTGTACCCGTTCTAAATGGATTTTAATGAACGGAGAAGGATGCCAAACAGGGCTTTCTACCAAGGTAAGCAGGTTCAACCACAACTGTTGAATTGCCAGGAGTAAATGGCCTCAGGTTGTTTCCATAGACATGGACAGCAATGAAATAGGGCTGTGTCAAAACTGCTGATAGTGAGGTTTGAAACCTGCCCAGTGAAGGGGAATGCTGAGATGATATAGATGGCACTGACGCACGCACGGCCACACGCACACACACACGCAGGGGAAACGTGGGACTGAGTTAATAGGGCCCAAGGTGGAGGGGCCTAAATTATTTTATACTTTAGCTATTGAAAAATAGCAGATATACAAGCTCACAGCGTGGCACCGAGTGCCGCACTGCGAGCTTGTAGATCTGCTATTTTTGAAAAGTTGTGAAAATGTGCGCAATTCTTTGAATACATGTATTTTTTAAGCGAACATTTGTAACACAAATTTTGCTTCTGGGGCGGTCCCTGGAACTAAATATTTTGAGATGGGGGTCCGTGGCCAAATACATATCATTTTGGGGGTCCTTAATTCACATGAAAAAGTTTGAGCACCACTGACATAGAAACATAGGTTTTTCAAAAAACCTTAGAAGGATTTGAAATATTCAAAGGCCGCAGTGAATCCTCCCAGGGCCCAGAATTTGGTGCGACACTCCTGCACACACGCAGGCATGCAACGCACGCACGCACACGCACACACACACACACACACACACACACACACACACACACACACACACACACACACACGTATGAATATCAGATGTGTTGCAACAGGGAAGCGCAATACTGCTCCTATTGTATACTAGTAAGACACCTCAGGGTGAATTGCGACCTGAGGTGTCAGATGGCCAATTCTTGGCCATCTGGCCAGTGATGTATATGGGACCAGTTACTCATAATGGAGACCCCTTCATGATAGTTATGTTATGTCAAAACATGCCCATATATGGACATTACCAAATATGGGCATTACCATATATGTCCTTAATATTGATAACATAATATCCTTAATATTGACATTATAGGAATCTCCATATATGGATATAAAAACGTACATAATAATGCCCATATTTGCCCATATAATGCCTTGGTGAGTTAGGGCCTTGGTTTGATGCCTGTGGATCTCCATATATGGGCATAAGGGGGTACCCTAACATTCTCATTTTCGGCCTGGGATTTCAGAAAATCTCCATGTATGGGCATAAAAGTATTTTTTTCTTTTTCTGGGAATGACCATATATGGACTTTTTATTTTATTTTATCCTTTATTATTAATAATATGTATCCATATACATACAATATATGTTATGGGCCATGCCTTTTCCATCTGGACAGTATTTTGGGGCTTTTTCTGCTTTTTATTGACAGTAGGCTGAAGGTGATGTCACGTGACATCCTTTTTATGACAGGATTGAAAACTGTTCCTCAACGATGTCTCTTTGGAGAAAATAAATATGTACAAATCTAAACAAAAAACATGTCCACCTGCATTGTGATCAATAAAGCTTTATCTTAAATACACAGAGAGGCAACTATATCTGCTATGTGTGAGCTTCCATTTGAGATGACAGTATTCCCATGTGCGGGTAAAGGTTAACGCAATGTGAATTTGACCTAATTCAATGATTCCAGTTAGTTTGCCCAAGGGAAAACAAAACCACGTGGCTAATGCTAATGTTTTCTCCTTTGTTTTGCCACATGTCTGAGTCCGTTCACTTCATATTTAGCATATTATTTTAATATAATTTGTTCAGAATTGATGACTACTATTGTGAATAATATACAGTATATCATAAATACAATGCTGTTGTAGGACAGTGGATATGGTGCCGTAGAGAGCAATGGGTTGTTTGTTAAATTATTCATTCATGCGCAGGTTTCCAGTCTGCTACATTGATCTGCCATTTGCCAGTCTGTCAACCGGCTCCTCCTACTACTGCAGAAGGTAGACCTTCTGTGTCCCATTTAGGCCTAGAATTATTGAATGCTTTAACCAGTGAAAAATAGCAGATATACAAGCTCACAGCGCGGCACCGAGTGCCACGCTGCGAGCTTGTAGATCTGCTATTTTTGGAGAAAAAAAGTCGTGGAAATGTGTGCAAATCTTTGAATATGTGTATTTTCAAAGCGAACGTTTGTAACTCAAATTTTGCTTCTGGGTGGTCTCTGGAACTAGATATTTTGAGATGCGCGTCCGTGGCCAAATAAATATAATTTTGGGGGTCCTTCACATGATAAGGTTTGAGAACCACTGACATAGTAGTCTCTCAAGAACAGACTACAGACTTCTGTGTCCCAGTTTCAATAGATAGTTATGATGAAATTGCAGCCCTCCTTTCTCTATCCTCTGTGGAGGGAAAACGTTTAATCTGGGCTGTCATTCCATAAGGGATTCTCTATTGGCACCCACTGTCCCGACTGGATCTATTCATTTCTGTGTTCTCTGAAATGTCCTCATTTCTAGACTGTGTATCCCAGTTTTAGAAATTCACGCAGTGTTTTGGACAGGCTAGACCAGGGTTCCCCAATAGGCGGCCCGCGGGCCATTTGCGGCCCGCGGGGGGCTACTGTCTGGCCCCCACCAACCCCAGTAATAATGGTGGTATAAGAGCAGCAACAACACTAGTATATCGTTGTTGTCGGGTGGAAACCTCGTATCTCCAAATTTGTATGTTCTTTCGCAAAGTAAAGCCCTGCTTCATCATACAAGGCCGTCGCACAAAAGTAGTGAAAACAGCAGATCTACAAGCACAGTTGTGTGCTTGTAGATCGGCTGTTTTCACTAGTTTAAATCATTTTTAAAATGATAAATGCAAAACAAACGGTTTGGACATACAAGATTTTCACCCGACAACGACGATATCTGAACTGTCACTGGAGTAGTGGGAACGCCACCGTCGCCCCCTGCAATGTTGTGGCCCTCGGCTTGGTACCCTAGACATAATTCGGCCCTTGGGGAAAACTAATTGGGGAACCCTGGGCTAGACAATGACCCCGATGATCGGTGGGACATACGTTAGTGTTAATATTGATCCATGGTGATAGATACACTCAGTAACTCTCTGCATGATCGCTTCATATGCCTCCTTGTGTTGAAAAGGTTGTCATTTCGATCAATGTTCATGGCATGGCGCCAAAGGGGCCTAGATGTGTATTACAGAGTTTGTCTCGAGGGACAGCTACCTGTTAAAATGGGAGAAGTGGGACGCGCACGATGGGGGCACAGTCTAAATGTGAAATGAGCAGACTCCTGCCTGAACTGTACTTTTCTTTGTATGAATGTTGTTTCTTTGTTTTTGTTTTTGTTCTACATTGTCTCAAATGTCCTAGTTTTAGCTTGTGTTATTCTGCCCTACAAAAGCAGAGTGCAGTAACTACGTACCAGAATTTCACTAAAAAATGGGTTTAAAAGTTTTACAGGCAAGCTGATCAGCCAAATGAAATAAAGGCATAAAAGTGATATTACTCTGATTGTATATCTGTTCTTGAGCTAATTGTTCATCCCCCAATATCAAGAAGTAGTAGTTACTGCACTCTGCCTTTGTAGGGCGGTATTGTAAAACAATACAAATATTAATCATTTAAAAAATGATCAAGGTTAAAAATGAAAATGAATAAAAATTTGGTCACAAAAAAAAAAAAAAAATGATCAAGGTTTGTCTCTATCTCTGTATCTCTGGACCCCACGAAAGAAGACAACAGACAACCATTAGGCAACATTATCAACGTTGGCACACCAGGCAATCACTGATGTTAGCACTGGATGTTTATGATAAAAGCATCACTGTAGCGATATAGCCCAATGTAAAAGGATGAATTATGGCAATTATCCCACTATACAGTTACGGTCTTTGCACCCTGCTGTGTTTTTTCAGCTGAATATAGAAGTGAATTTCAGAACACTAAATAAAAAAATCAACCTCACGTTATGTCAATCACATTTGCACACTGCCGCCCGTTTCGTATTTATTTTCGGAACGGAAGGTACATTTTTTTTCCGATTTTTGCAACTGTCACCACTGGGTCCCTTGCTCTCTCTCTTCCTCTCCTCTATCTCTACTTGGCCTAAAAAAGGTTTTTGCTGATTTCGGATTTTCAAAAACGCAACGAAAAAACACAGCAGTGTGCAACCAGCTTAACATTTTTAGATTTATGCTTCTAGTGTAGTGTTCATAGTTACACGGTATATAATCTAGACTAGAGGAAAGACTCATTTCAATGAATGTTTCCCACCCAGTGTGTACATGCGAAGTAGTGACCTTTATGACTACGTCACAAATCACCTATATCCCATTGATCAATTAAGCCATGGAAAGAAGCAACAGCACACCACCACTGAGGCAACGAGACAGAGCTGGCCGTTGATGTTGATACAAGATGGGGCAAGGATTAACTCGTGCGATTCCTTATTCCTTGTGCAAAGCCAGACATTAATCAAATAGGTTTCATGTCTAAACACGTATCACCAGTTTGTAATTAAACCCTGGACACTAGTCGAGGTGATCTGTGAATTAAGGTGTGTAGAGATCGGGAGCTGTGTTTGTGTAGCCTAGCTGCAGCTAGACATCCCCACACATGTTAAAACAAGGAGGAGATGGTCTAGAGTCGTGTACTAGCTCTCCGACTGTGGCACGCCTCTTTGCGCCCTGATCTCGCGCTCGTCCCTGGGTGGCTAGCTACAAAAGAAAGGCTGGTTTTTGGTCGTGAGGGCGGCCTTATCACATTTTCTTGGGTTAAGAGATTAGTAGACTCATTTACACATCAACAACCAAACAACATGGATGCGGCCATCGCCTCTGTTGTTAACGAATTGGAACATAGGCCTATATATTTTCTAAAGGAAGAACAAATAATCGCCCTTAAAGCTTTTGTTGAAAAGAAAGATGATTTGGCAAGCGGGATGTCACTAACGGTTAATTTAGTAACCGGTTAGCCATCAGCATTAACATTTTTGCTGTGCTGTTGAGATGAGGTGCAAAATGCGCTGCTCGTCCCAAAACATGATCACTTTTCCACCACCCAAAACTGCAACTGCTTACTTTTCCCTCATGATATGGAGCCTATTAGCAGCTTCCATTTTTCATTCTCAAGAGGATTTACCAGAGTATTTTACTATCCTACTGTATCCTCGTTTGACAGTCTGTTAGAACTTAACAGACCCAAGATGGGAAACTGTGTCAGCATTGTAGCAATGTAATAGCTCAGCCTTTCTGGCTAGCAGTCTCTTCAACAGCCAACACCTCAAGCAGCTGTTTTGTAGGCAATTTGATTTGGGTATCTATAATTTAACACATTTTTAACTAATAGAGATCTTAGTGCATAGTACTGTTCTTCTTTTATTTTTTGAGGGAAACTCAGAACTGCATTATTTTACTTTAAAACGTTTGGTATCGTTTTTGTGACCCATTTGTTAATGTTGTTGTGGTGCTGTTAGGTTACATTAAACATTGCAAGTACAGTGATTGTATCACTTTTTTCTCTTTTATTCCTTCAATCATCATTCCTCCGTGACTCCCTTTTGACTCTGCTCCTGTTTTACATCTGTTCTAAAACCTTTGTAGCCTGTTTCCTCATCATTCTCCCAAATTCCTTCCCTATCTCAGTTCTTTATTTAGAACCTCATAGCGTCCCATTACTGTACATTCCATCCCATTCCTTTCCATTCAATGTCTATCCCAAGGTCATGAATCCTCTCGGTAAATATGTGTCAGCCAGAAGACAGCTAGCGTGGCCAAGAAAGCACTGGGCTGGAATGCAAGCCCAGCTGCCTCTCAGCTGCCCTGCACTCCTTGCTTTTCTCTTTGCACCAATCATCTCTGCCTCTTCCCTCAGGGACGTGCTGGGCCCCTGATTCAGCCCGGGAAAAAGAGTTGGAGAGGCCCTCAATGCGCGCTATAGAGAGATCTCTCTATAGCGCTGCTGCTACTCAAAGATTTGCCATTTCAGATCATGACAAGTGACAAGCCAGTGGGCCAATTACTGTACATGAGTTATATTTCGTCGTTGTCAGGTGGAAACCTTTTGTTTTGTATTTATCATTTTAAAAATGATTTAAACTAGTGAAAACAGCCGATCTGCAGGCACACAACGCCCTGCTGTTTTCACTACTTTTGTGTGACGGCCTTGTATGATGAAGCAGGGCTTTGCTTTGTGAAAAAATGTACACATTTGAAACTTGGAGATACGAGGTTTCTGCTCGACAGTGAGGATTTACTTTGTTGGCCGCCCAGCCCCCAAAATGGAACGAAGGCCGGCATTTTATTTCATTTTTTTCCTAATGGCCGGCCTGGACCGGCCGAGAATGAACCGGCCGTTCGGGAGTTGTCCCGCTTTTCCCAATGGCCAGCACGTCCCTGGCCTCTTCCCTTGTGATAAACAATAACACATAGGGAAAACTGCATGGGTCTTTTTACACAACAATGTGCCATTCTGAGTATCTGCCATGAACGAGCAGCGGGGGATTTTTCTAAAGTCAATTCTCTTCACTTTCAGAGTTAAAATAACAGTCAAAACATGTCTAAATCTCTACATCAAAGAGCCAACATGGGATAAATACAGTGAATACAGGATTATAGTGGTTTATTTTGCCACAGCTGTGTATCATACACAAGGTTGTAATGAGACACAGCAAGGGCATGGCATTACTAAGTCCAGAACAGAAAGTCCAATGACCAATGGTGAGTTGGCACAGCAGCATGTTAACTTTTATTGAATGCTTTAGCTATTGAAAAATAGCAGATCTACAAGCTCAAAGCGCGGCACCGAGTGCCGCGCCGCGAGCTTGTAAATCTGCTATTTTTGAAAAAGTCGTGAAAATGTGTGCAAATCTTTGAATATATGTGTTTTTAAAGCAATATGTTTGTAACTCAAATTTTGCTTCTGGGTGGTCCCTGGAACTAAATATTTTGAGATGGGGGTCCATGGCCAAATAAATATCAGTTTGGGGGTCCTTCACATGAAAAGGTTTGAGCACCACTGACATAGTAGTCTCTCAAGAACAGACTAACTGACCTTTTCTTTGATGATGGCTGGCCAGATTGCTGACATAGAAACATAGGTTTTTCCAAAAACCTTAGAAGGATTCAAATGACACTTATAGAATCGGGTCAAAATTCTAATTTTCACGATTTTTCAAAAATAGCAGATCTACAAGCTCGCAGCGCGGCACTCGGTGCCGCGCTGTGAGCTTGTATATCTGCTGTTTTTCAATAGTTAAAGCATAAAATAATGAATAATGTGTACCCGTTCTAAATGGGTTAAAGGAGAAGAAGAAGAAGAAGAAGAAGAAGAAGAATGCTCCAAAAGCACTAATGGATATTCTTGTCATAACATTTGTTTCACAAAACCAGAGTCAGGCGCCCCCCACTGTGGCCACCACAGAGAACCCAGATGGTTGACATCAATAGAAATCCCTTTATAATTGTGATAAAAAAGAGTTCTGTGTCTGGCCAATTAAAAACTGACGTTTATTAGCACATTATTCTTTGAAATTAATATCAGCCAATTAAACCAAATTGGTAACCTTCTCTATTTGTAGAACTAGGACTAATTGGCAGAAAAAGTGACACAGCAACATCCTACAAGTGGATCTGAGGCCAACTCTAAAGATGTCTTCTAAATCCTAACAGTTTTCTGAAAAACACATGTTTATACACTGTTGTTGGTTATTAGGGTTCATGCCACTTGCACTTTGTTAAATGTCTAAATTGTAAGTGTAAATCCAGCAGAATGCTGACAAAGCATACAGCACTATATGATGTCTCAAAACTGTCACTTTCACCATATACTCTCCATAAGAGGCTTATGTGTTTTCAGATTACATAACCTCATAATGGACAATCAATTTCGTCAGGGAAAGTACATGTGGGCTGCCTCTGATAGCAGCTTATACAGTATATACTGTATACAGTATACAGTAAACCCTATATAGCCTATAACTGATTCTGAAAACCTTTTCATTTGCACAGGGATAAACCAGGTCTATTATTAGACTGTCTTGTTTTAACGGGCCTACTGAGAATCTGGGATTTCTAGAATATAGGATTTATGTAGGATCTATTCTAGATAAATATATGCATAAAACTAAATAAAGAATAACATACAAGCTGAATTGCAGATACAATGATGGCATTTTCAAACAGTTCCAAACCCTACTCCTCTGTCAGTGCCCTTGGGTGAACTCCTGTGTTGTTGATGCCTGTGTGTGTGTGCGTGCGTGCGTGCGTGCATGCGAGAGAGAGATAAATGACCCTCGCCACTCCCAACTAATCTCTCTCTCTCTCTCTCTCTCTCTCTTTCTCTCTCTCTCTCTCTCTCTCTCTCTCTCTCGCTCTCTCTCTCTCTCTCTCTCTCTCTCTCTCTCTCTCTCTCTCTCTCTCTCTCTTCAGAAGTATCTTCAGCAGGGATGTGCTGGGCCCCTGATTCAGCCAGGGAAAAAGAGTTGGAGTTGAGTTATATTTCGTCGTTGTCGGGTGGAAACCTTATATGTCCAAAACCGTTTGTTTTGTATTTATCATTTTAAAAATGATTTAAACTAGTGAAAACAGCCGATCTACAAGCACACAACGCCTCGCACCGCGAGGCGTTGTGTGCTTGTAGATCGGCTGTTTTCACTACTTTTGTGCAACGGCCTTGTATGATGAAGCAGGGCTTTGCTTTGTGAAAAAATGTATACATTTGAAACTTGGAGATACAAGGTTTCTGCCCGACAGTTACGATTTACTGGCCGCACAGCCCCCAGGCCTGGACCGGTCGGGAATGAACCGGCCGTTCGGGAGTTGTCCCGCTTTTCCCAATGGCCAGCACGTCCCTGATCTTCAGAAGTATCACTCAAGAAATATTACTGTTCTGGGACTAGTGTCATCTTAACAGATTCTGAATGAGAGATCCAGCTGCAAAGAGATGAAACCACACTTCTTGGTTCATGCTTATATGACCAACCACTAGAAGGGCATATGAGCTAAGATGCACTATTGATTCCTCTGTGAGTCATTAAAGTGGTCAGTATACAGCTGGGCCAGAAAAGCCGTCCTTTAAACAGCCTATTTTACAAGTTAGAGACGAACTGGTTATAGACTAACTATAGCTAATCGTGAAGCCGTACTGTATATTAAAGCAGCACTGATAAGAAACATTACATCTTATTTGCATTTTGCAATGGTGGTACATGTACTCAAGTAGAAAATAGCTGATCTAGCCCAGGGGCGTCAATTCAGGCTTTTGCAAATCCCGCCCCATTCTGCCCTGTTACTATGGTGGGACATTAACCCTGGGCAGATTGTTTTTATAGTGGCAGTGAATGGGATTTTTTTTTTTTCATAGCCTCATTATTGCAATTTAAAGTACCAAAGGAAAAACATCTAGGTGATATTAATAAAAAGGGAAGACAAAGGTACAGTAGTTACATTACAAAACAGGGGGTTTCCCCGAAAATATATGTTTTAATTTGTTTAATCCCAGTGGGACAGAATCACTATTGCAGATTCTTTTATAGTGGAAGTGGATGGGATTTTTTTTCCCCTTCATAGCCTCATTACAGCTATATAAAGTACCAAAAAAAACACATCTACGTGATATTAATAAAAAGGGAAGAAAAAGGTACAGTAATTACATAGCAAAACAGTAATTCTCCCCCGAAAATATATGTTTTAATTAGTTTAATCCTCTGGATCAGAGAGAGAATAGAAATAGAAGGAGAAAGCGCATTGCATCTTGAGTAGGAAGAGGAGAACTATAATCTGTTCTCCTCACATAATAGGCTGGCTTTTCGTAATTCTGCCCATTCAAAATATATGTACCCAATCGTAACAAGTTAGACCATTGATAAGGTCCATGTGAACTAGTCTGTTGAAGCTTATTCATTACAATGATCGCAAACGCTATGGTCGCGAGCGGCCTGGCCGTGCTCCGCAGTGCGGACAGCCGGTGAAAGACGGCTGCCACTTTCTCCGACTGCAGAACTCCACCCCCGCTTGCAAAAAGTGAATGTATTTTTCTGGTTGGCCAGTCAGGGAGTCTCAGGGACCAATCAGAAGGCTGACAAACGGTGAATTGGGTATGGCAGGGGTATGCAGCTGCCATACCCTGGGTCCAGGGGGGGAAATAAAAGTTACCTTTAAAGCTATACTGTGTAAGTTGCTAAACTAGTGGTCAGTAGCGCTATTGCTTTTTTCGTCCGTTTTTCGCCCGGAGTCGTCGCGGACCACCGCCGCGGACCACAGGAGCGGCGTATCGTCTATTTTCAAAAGATTTGTATACATTTGAAAAAGTGTGATATGGGACACTCTGCACAATGAGTACTTTCTACTTTTGGTACGTTAAGTACATTTTGATACCAATACTTTGGTACTTTTACCCCAGTACATTTTGAATTCCGGACTTCTACTTACGTAACAGTATTTCTACATTGCAGTATTGATACTTTTACTTAAGTACAAAATGTGATTACTTTTTCCACTGCTGCCCATGGCTTCAGTGGTTCCGGTATCCAAGTCTCTTGACTATGAATGTTTGCTTTATTTAATTCATTTAGTTTCCCTGTGTTGAATAAGCGTTTCGGTAGCACTTTATAATGAAGTACCTCAATAAAGGCTAATTAACAGCTAATAAGGCACTTATTAACAATGAATTAACAGCTAATAAGGCACATTAAGTCCTAATAGTGCATTTATAAACCCTTTACTATGCACTTATTATGAGATCAATTAACACTAACAAATCCTTAATACAATCTTTATTATAACAGTATAAACAATTAATTAAGCCTTTATTAACACTTTATTAGGCAATTTAAAGCCACCTATTCTAAAGTGGGAACACATCGGGTACACCCGCCACTCTGACATGTCGGTTATATGTTTAAGATGTCCCCTTCATGAAATGGATTGTCACATTTCTGCAAAAGTAATTAAATTGACCCATAAAGTGACTCACCACTCACCTTGAAAAAGAGAGTTCCAAGACAATCCTTACTCATTTTCTAACTGCTGGTTGTTTTTTTTTTCATCATACTTGCACAGATGGTCTGCAGGTAGTGTCCCTCCATCCCAAAGCAACCAGGATGCCAATATTTGGTTCTATGGTGAATCAGCAGCATTTTATTTCAGGCCTTATTATAAGCGGATACATCAAAAAGTGTGCTTTTCTGAGGAATATTCACATGTAGTATTACATGTTGTGAATTAATTACCATTATGTCCTACAGTAGCAATAGGCTCTGCATACCTGTAGTCCCGGATTTTCAGGCAGACATTTTTCCCATAGTTTGATCGTTTGATCGGCACAGCATGCAGGCTTGAACCTGAAACACACAAATCCGCTATCGAGCAAATCAAGCGAAGCAATTGGAAAATGAACCGGAAGTGGGTATATATGCCGCCTTCTGGAAACCCGGGACTGTGGTTATGCACATATTGGGACCACCGTAGCAATTAAAATCACTACAGAAGAACATTCCATCCCAGTTGCTTGACTGTTTTCAAGGCCAGATAGTTCTAAATGACAACATTGTGTCACAACACAAGCCCCTTTGTCTAGTTCCAATGTGACAGAGGTGGAGCCTATATGCAGACTGAGGAATCTTCTCTGTTTGCGATAACCCTAGAAATAAATCACTTGAGGAATCACTGGTGCACAGGAAGACACTGAAGACAGACAGACAGACAGACAGTATATAGATCAGAGGTTCCCAAACCTTGTGACCCAAAAGAGAACATTTTGTGTTTTATCGGGACCAAAACAACACATAAATACATAATGAATGAACCACTTAAGCCCTATTTAATAAATAGTGAAAGTAGCCAACTTGAGCTGCGACCATTAACGTACACTGAGCTTTGTGGAATAAACTCCCTTTCGCACTAAGAACAACAGGCTCACTCGCTAGCTTTCGCCGTGGACTGAAGACTCACCTTTTCAGACTCCACCTAAACCCTTAGCACTACTGAAACACTCAATGACCATACATGAAGCTAGTTAGCATTTGTTTTTAGGTTTTTTATTTAAAAAAAAAATCTTTACTGATTATATTGTTATTTTTTTTCTAGATCGATATTCATATGCATTTGTTATATTGCTGTTAATGTACTGACATATTATCTTATTTATTATAGTGATGTTTTATCTGCTTATTGTAAGTCGCTTTGGATTAAAAGTGTCTGCTAAATGCCTAAACTGTAAACTCTATATACTAACTGAAACAAACTCTCTCTCTCTCTCTCTCTCTCTCTCTCTCTCTCTCTCTCTCTCTCTCTCTCTCTCTCTCCCCTATAGAGTATTTGTAATGTCCGCAGGCCTACAATTAGCAAACCCTTCCTATGTTTACACATGTGTGCAAAGATGCACGTATGACATGCATACAAACATATAATCTCAGCTGGAGGGGAAACGGAATATTAATGAAATGCCTACGCTCTCTGCAGTTATTTCCTGTGATTCAAAAAGACTAAAAACAAAAAAACAAAAGTAGGACACTCTCCCTCAAAAGGCAGCAGAAGTGATTTCCCCATAATGCTTTTGAATGCAAAATTCATTTGATACTGAGTTGGCATTCGAGGAGAACGACGGTGCCATCGATCCACACGTGTGAAGATGTGAAATCACTCACAGCAGAGGAACAGGTCACACCGAGTGACAGGGGAGGTTTCCAGTTCAGTTGGAAATACACTTAGTCTTTTTCACACAGAAGCACTTTTTATGGGCATGCATGCATGCACGCACGCACGCACGCGCACGCACGCACACACGCACACACACACACACACACACACACACACACACACACACACACACACACACACACAGTGTACTGTGCGGGGTCAAGAATCTCTCAGACAGGCAATGAGCTCATCATACTTGAATGTCTTCCTTTGGTGAATGCTTTTCTGCAGCTTTCTGGCCACAGTTTCCTGCCTTTATCTATCTAGCCCCCCCACACTCTCTCTCTCTCTCTCTCTCTCTCTCTCTCTCTCTCTCTCTCTCTCGTTATTTGAATTCATATTATTTTTCTCATACAACACAAAACATTACAAATTTGTATATCTGTTCCGTTACTTTGGTGATCAAGAAGCAGTGGTAAATGCATTTATACGGTATATAGCGCCTTTATCCAATGATTGTCATTACATTCACACATTCACACACGCATTCACACACCGATGGCGGAGGAAACCATGCAAGGCACCAACCTGCTCATCAGGAGCAATTAGGGGTAGGAATGGAGCTCCTTCATTTTTATTGACAACACAAGCGTAATTTGTATAGGGTTGATGGGTTTAATAAACCCAAGGGCCCCCCTACTGGGGACAGTATTATAAATTCATAGGCTATTATATCGTCGTTGTCGGGTGAAAACCTTGTATGTCCAAAACCATTCATTTTGCATTTTTCATTTTAAAAATGATTTAAACTAGTGAAAACAGCTGATCTACAAGCACACAACGCCTCGCACCGCGAGGCGTTGTGTGCTTGTAGATCTGCTGTTTTCACTATTTTTGTGCGACAGCCTTGTATGGTGAAGCAGGGCTTTGCTTTGCGAAAGAACATACAAATTTGAAACTTGGAGATAAGAGGTTTACACCCGACAACGACGATAAGTATTTTGTCATTTCCAATATATCAGGGGTCCCTCACGGCAGTACAGGGCCCTTTTGATCTGAAAACCCATGCAGAATAAGATCAAATTTCGCCCCTGATTGACAATGAGCACCTTATCGATCCTGCTAATTGAGCCTGGCTTTTAACAAGCCCAATATTGAGAGTTTTCTAATATTTTGTTGAAAGAAGTGAGATGACAAATTCTGTTGACTGTGGTTTGTGGCTGACCACCATCTATGAAGATGACAATTGAGTACCTGAGACGAATAACAGTTTAAGTCCATATTTGAATTTTTTTGAATATATATATTTTTGGATTTACCAGACATTTTGTTTAATTGTCAGTTTTAATGTTATCTGCTCCCGTTGTCTGCTGAATATTGCTTGTACGGACTTAGACTGTTGTTGACATCAGGCTGTTCCGGAGGAAATCGGCGCAAGCGCTGACTCATTGTGACATCACTTCATAAAAGGCTCTGACATCACGTACACCACATGACCCCACACTCCTATGACAGAGATCTACATATATGGGCATATGGGCATTCTGACATCACTTCTGCTGACTCAAAGACAAACAGGCAAACAGATGGTCGCTGACTCATTGTGCTCAAGATGAAGACAGACAGATACAGAGATATCCATATATGGGCAAACATCACGTACGCCACATGAGTCAACAAAAAATGCCATGATTACGTATTGAATGTCATCAGTATGACGTAACCGAACCATGGGTAGAGGGGCATCATTCCCCACAGGTGGCAAAGCAAAGAGGCTGTGTATACTGCTCAAGATGAAGACAGACAGATACAGAGATATCCATATATGGGCATAAAATGGACGCTGACAAACTAAATAAAATAAATAAATGGGGTTTGCGTTAAAGGGTGGGGCATTCATTCCCTATTTACATCGTTCCCGAGTAGGCAGGTCCCCGACTAGACGATTGGCCGCCCGAAGGGAAGAGATCTCCATATATGGGCATAAAAGGGACACAGACAGACAGATACAGAGATCTCCAAATATGGGCATAAAATGGATGCAGACATACAGATATCTCCATATGGGCATGATAAATCCATATATGGGCATAAATGGACCCAGGCAAACAGATGGTCAAAACGGGTCCTATGACAACAGTTATAATGGGGTTTGCATTAAAGGGTGGGACACAGACAGACAGATACAGATATCTCCAAATATGGGCATAAAATGGACGCAGACATACAGATATCTCCATATGGGTATGATATATCCATATATGGACATAAATTGACCCAGGTAAACAGATGGCGGAGCTGATTGTTGACATCAGGCTGTTCCTGAGGAAATCGGCACAATCGCTGACTCATTGTGACATCACTTCAAAAAAGGCTCTGACATCACGTACGCCACATGAGTCAACAAAAAATCTCTGAATGTGTATGTATGTATGTGAATCTCGAGAACCGTTCTTCCCACCGGCACGCGCGTTCTCCAGATATGGGCATAAAATGAATCCCCGAATGGGCAGCTGATGTCTGACATCAGAGTTTTCCGCAACCGGTACTGTGTGTGCAGAGATCTCCATATATGGGCATAAGGGGACAAAGGCAAACAGATGGTCAAAACGGGTCCTATGACAACAGGTATATTGGGGTTTGCATTAAAGGGTGGGGACAAAGGCTAACAGATGGTCAAAACGGGTCCTATGACAACAGGTATATTGGGGTTTGCATTAAAGGGTGGGGCATTCATGGGGTCCGCTCCAAAAAAGAAAATAAAAGAGACAAAGACAAACATAAGACAAGCGACAAAGCGTGGGACTGGGAGGATGACTTGAATGATGCAGATTTAAGCAGGCTGTGTATTCTGCTTAAAGAAGAAACAAACAAAAAGCGACAGAGATCTCATATATGGGCATAAAATGGACGCAGATAAACAGATATCTCCATATACGGGCATAAAGGGACACAGACAGACAGATACAGAGATCTCCATATATGGGCATAAAATGGACGCAAATAGACAGATATCTCCATATATGGGCATATGGGCATAAAATGGACCCAGAACTATATCTGCAGTGATCTCCATATATGGGCATAAATGGACACAGGCAAACAGATGGTCAAAACGGGTCCTATGACAACAGGTATAATGGGGTTTGCATTAAAGGGTGGGGCATTCATTCCCTATTTACATCGTTCCCGAGTTGGCCAGGTCGCCGACTAGACGCTGGGCCGCCCGTTAGTGTCTTATAATTCCTAATTGCGACCGTCAGGGAGCAGTTTACTATGAAAACCTCCACCGGCCGTCCGTCCGTCCGTCCGTCGGTCGGTCGGTCGGTCGGTCACACGTCACACGTCACACGTCACACCTTTGCCCTGCTCATATCTCCGCATCAGTATATAGGGCTTGTTTGTTTATTGTATGACATCACGCCACATCATCAGCTGTGGACTCTGTGATGTCATTGTATCGCATCAGTATATAGGGCTTGTTTGTTTATTGTATGACATCACGCCATATCATCAGCTGTGGACTCTGTGATGTCATCGTATCTCCATATATGGCCATCTCCGTATATGGAGATATAAGTCGTCCATGCCCAAGTATGGGCTGGTGAGGTCAGACTTTGTGTGATGCGTAGGTTATCTCCATATATGGAGATTCAACATTCCAGGCAATGCTCTCTTCCCTGGTGAGAATTGCCCCTTTATATAGGGCTTGTTTGTGTATTGTATGACATCACGCCACATCATCAACTGTGGACTCTGTGATGTCATCGTATCTCCATATATGGCCATCTCCGTATATGGAGATATAAGTCGTCCATGCCCAAGTATGGGCTGGTGAGGTCAGACTTTGTGTGATGCGTAGGTTATCTCCATATATGGAGATTCAACATTCCAGGCAATGCTCTCTTCCCTGGTGAGAATTGCCCCTTTATATAGGGCTTGTTTGTGTATTGTATGACATCACGCCACATCATCAGCTGTGGACTCTGTGATGTCATCGTATCTCCATATATGGCCATCTCCGTATATGGAGATATAAGTCGTCCATGCCCAAGTATGGGCTGGTGAGGTCAGACTTTGTGTGATGCGTAGGTTATCTCCATATATGGAGATTCAACATTCCAGGTGTAACTATGGCTACCCGTATGACGTGAGAGGTGGAGGTTGTGATATTTGTGGAGATAAGCGACATAGGGCTTGTTTGTTTATTGTATGACATCACGCCACATCATCAGCTGTGGACTCTGTGATGTCATCGTATCGCATCAGTATATAGGGCTTGTTTGTTTATTGTATGACATCACGCCACATCATCAGCTGTGGACTCTGTGATGTCATCGTATCTCCATATATGGCCATCTCCGTATATGGAGATATAAGTCGTCCATGCCCAAGTATGGGCTGGTGAGGTCAGACTTTGTGTGATGCGTAGGTTATCTCCATATATGGAGATTCAACATTCCAGGCAATGCTCTCTTCCCTGGTGAGAATTGCCCCTTTATATAGGGCTTGTTTGTGTATTGTATGACATCACGCCACATCATCAGCTGTGGACTCTGTGATGTCATCGTATCTCCATATATGGCCATCTCCGTATATGGAGATATAAGTCGTCCATGCCCAAGTATGGGCTGGTGAGGTCAGACTTTGTGTGATGCGTAGGTTATCTCCATATATGGAGATTCAACATTCCAGGCAATGCTCTCTTCCCTGGTGAGAATTGCCCCTTTATATAGGGCTTGTTTGTGTATTGTATGACATCACGCCACATCATCAGCTGTGGACTCTGTGATGTCATCGTATCTCCATATATGGCCATCTCCGTATATGGAGATATAAGTCGTCCATGCCCAAGTATGGGCTGGTGAGGTCAGACTTTGTGTGATGCGTAGGTTATCTCCATATATGGAGATTCAACATTCCAGGCAATGCTCTCTTCCCTGGTGAGAATTGCCCCTTTATATAGGGCTTGTTTGTGTATTGTATGACATCACGCCACATCATCAGCTGTGGACTCTGTGATGTCATCGTATCTCCATATATGGCCATCTCCGTATATGGAGATATAAGTCGTCCATGCCCAAGTATGGGCTGGTGAGGTCAGACTTTGTGTGATGCGTAGGTTATCTCCATATATGGAGATTCAACATTCCAGGTGTAACTATGGCTACCCGTATGACGTGAGAGGTGGAGGTTGTGATATTTGTGGAGATAAGCGACCAACGGTCGCTTATCTCCCGATTAGGGAGTCTTACTGGTATATATGAGTTAAGTAAAAACAAAATCTAATTCAACAAAATGAGAGGGAGTACATTAAGACTTTAAGAGATTAAAAACTTCTAGTTTGTGGTTTACAGTCTGGTAAATCAAAACAATATCTTAGACTTAGACTTGTTATTCGTCTCAGGTACTCAATTGACAAAAGTAACAAATATTATGCTATGCTCGATAACAGGCTTGATGAGCCCAAAGCTTATTGATACCGGGTACTCAATAAATGTGTTATCGAGTTTGTAGTGGACCCTTATTTCGAGCTCCATCCCCTAATTAGGGGTTCAGAGTCTTGCTCAAGGACACTTCAACACCAACTCTGGGGGGGCCCGGGATCGAACTGGGAACCTTAAGGCTCCCAAGCGGCCGCCCAACCTCCTGGGTTGCTAGGCAAGTGATTCAGTTCTCCGTATAATGTGTCTGTCTGCTCTGTGTGAGTGTGTGTGAGTGTGTGTGAGTGTGTGTGAGTGTGCGAGTAGACATTAAGCTTGATAAATAGCCAACGGTCTGAATCACTCAGTGGAGATTTATTGTGGGCGAGGTGCCCTAAGCTAAGAATGTGTGCACATGCATGCAGATGGCCCCAGAGTTTCTGGGGTGTGCATATTTACGCTTGGATCTATATCTGTAAGAAATGTGATTTTAATGTGTTCGGTTGATAAAATAAACAAAAAACACCATTTACCTTAAAATGATCTTTTATAAACAAAACAAGATATTCACTGGCACAAGACCGTTGTCAATGAGTTCGCCTCGCTCAGTCTTAATGGCTAAACAGTTAACAGCCCAAGCTATACCATAAACACTTTGAAAATAGCTCTCAGGCTCCAGCCATGTGTGTGTGTGGCTCATGTTGGAACAGCACTAGCCTCCCTTCATAATTAGGGTTTTGCAGACGCCTAATTGCAAACACACCTAACAGACTGACTGCTTTGAAATGTAAGAATTCATATATTACGCTTGTGTGAACGTAAAGCCTTTGTTACAGAGGCGCAAATCTGCGCACACACGTACAGTAAATGGCCGCGGCGTGTGTGTGTAGGTGTATGTGTGTGTAGGTGTGTGTGTGTGTGTGTGTGTGTGTGTGTGTGTCTGTGTGCAGACTGTGCATGTGCCCCGTCAAAGCATGCATGTGTGTCAGTCGCTAGGGGAGCGGTCGTTCATCACTATAGTGACTCTCTGGAGGGCTGGTTTGGAGCTTTTTCGCTGGTGTCTGAAGGAACAACAAAATAAGAGGGCACTCCAAAGTCCAACCCCCCACCTTGCTCTCTCCTACTCCCCCCATCCGCCTCCCCCCCAACCATCCTTCTCCATTCCTCCCTCCTCTTAAGCCCTGGCACACAGCTGTGCCTGTGGTATCCAACCAAAAAAAAAACTAAAAACCGGACCGTTTTAGCCGTTGCCGTGCGAAACGCAGCCATCCAATCAAGGGTGTATTCAGAAATCTACAAATTGTTCCGTATACGATTTCTTTGCCGTGCCTCGAAGCTTGCCAAATGCCTCATTGGCACGTCCAGAATAGTCGTGCCTGTTTGCTATACACGCTGCAGATATTGCCCCGAATGTCAAACAGAATTCAATTAACTATTTCTTATAACTCCCCACGGTATTTTGGCTTGGGGGTCCTCTTTGGCAGCCAGAGGGCTGGGTGACCCCAACCAGGGGCGTCACACCAAATTCTGGGCCCTGGGTACAAGGATTCACTGTGGGCCCCCCATGAATGTTAACTATTGAAAAATAGCAGATATACAAGCTCACAGCGCGGCACCGAGTGCCGCACTGCGAGCTTGTAGATCTGCTATTTTCGAAAAATTGTGAAAATGTGTGCAAGAAACCTATGTTTCCATGTCAGTGATGCTCAAACTTTTTCATGTGAAGGACCCCCAAAATTATATGTATTTTGCCACGGACCCCCATCTCAAAATATTTAGTTCCAGGGACCCCCCAGAAGCAAAATTTGAGTTACAAATGTTCGCTTAAAAAATACATATATTCAAAGATTTGCACACATTTTCACGACTTTTCAAAAATAGCAGATCTACAAGCTCGCAGCGTGGCACTCGGTGCCACGCTGTGAGCTTGTATATCTGCTATTTTTCAATAGCTAAAGTTACTAGGGCCCCTCCACCTTGGGCCCTGGTAACTCAGTCCCACTTTCCTACCCCTTGTGACGCCCCTGACCCCAACCTTCTGGAGGGGTCAGTCTCCTGCACTAAGCGGTCCCATAGAGGCCATTAAAGCTTCCCCTTAAGTCCTAACGGACTTAAAGCCAAACGGGACCTGACCGTGGGGTAACTCGGGGCAACGATCGATGCATGGGCCGGCCTGTATTTGCTCTCCTGTGTAGCTTCGCCACAGGGCATTGAGATGCGATTTCATAGAAAAAGCACTGTATTTCTTTTTTCTTACTACTTTTATCTTTTGTTGGGGAGCAGCTGCGAGCTGCAGGGTTTTCTGTTAGCTATGCTTTGAAATGAAGTCTAATGGGCAGTGGTGTAAAGTAACTAAGCACATTTTGAGGTATTTGTACTTTACTTGAGTAGTTCCAATTTCCACTTTCTTTACTCCACTACATTTATTTGAAAACTTTAGTTACTAGTTACTTTGCAGATATAAATGATACATTATAAAACATAATCCACTTAAGCCCTACTTCATACCTAGGCTAATTGAAAATAGTCGACCTACAAACTCACAATGGGTCGCAGCACATTTTGTACTTTTACTTTAGGTACTTTATGTACATTTTCAAGCCAATACTTTTGTAGTTTACTCTAGTACATTTTGAATTCAAGACTTTTACTTGTAACAGATATTTTCTATATTGCAGTATTGATACTTTTACTCAAGTAAGACTTCATTTCCACCTCTGGAAAGTAAATATCCACTTTATTTTTCCCACGCACGCACACACACACACGCGCACGCACGCACGCACGCACACACACACACACACACACACACACACACACACACACACACACACACACACACACACACACACACACACACACACACACACACACACACACACACACACACACACACAAGCACTTGCACATGCACACACATATATACTCTTTACGCTATATACAGTACAGTACACCTACTCACAAAGCTGTGTGCACTTTGGGTTGCCCTCTGTGCCTTTAATGCATGCTGGGATGCATACAAACACCCACACACAGGTCACACACATGCACATTGCACAAGTGCACTTTTAACATCAACAGATGAGCAGGTTTGTTCTGTATCACTGCCTACGATGCATGGTTTCACACCATATGCGTATATCCTCTTTGTCTATTTATAAGGTATCCATCCACCCACGTGGCACGTGATGTGTCTGCCACCAAACATTTCTGTTCCACACCTGCACACAACAGACACTTAACCAAACCGTTGACTGGAGAGTCGCCCAGTGGTTTATACCAGTGGTTCCCTAACTTTTCAGCTTGTGACCCAAAAGAGAGATCAGACGTTTGCCTGGGACCCAAACTAATAAAAACAGCAGACCTATAAGCTCATAACGCGGCACTTTGCGCCACGTTATGTGCTTGTTGATCTGCAATTTGTGGAATTTCTTAGATTTGGGGTATTTATTTATGAAATTATTTAGAAAAATGACAAAATGTGTCTTTAATTGAAGATCTTTTCTTTTTCTCTTAAAAATAAAGTGGATATTTACTTGCAACCCCATAAAAATTGGTCCGCGACCCACATATGGGTCCCGACCCAGTGTTTGGGAAACAGTGGTCTATACCTTTTCCCCCCTCTGCACTTAATAATATCTTGACTGAAAATAGCACATCACCCCAGAACGTTCAACCCCAAAATAGGGACACTGTAGTGTAGGGTTCATGTGGTTATAAAGTTAGGGCACACGCGCACACACAGCTCACACAAAAGAGCACAGACACACATGTACACTACACACGTGCACATACTGTACAAAGACACACACAGAGAAACCCCCAGCAGATGAGAACAGGACATCCCATGCTGTTTGTTCCCTGATGTGCTAGAGCTGTGCTGCCAGTTCTCTCTGACAACAGCACAGCAGCATGCTGTAATTGCATATAGTCGGGGGCCGTAAGGATATCTCGTGCTAATCAGTCTAAAAGTGCAAAATTTTGCACAGATGTAGCCCAGGGTATGCTCTAATGATTTAGCTAGGGCGCCCGAGTCGGCGACCTTCGGGGTCGCCACAGCGGCCACATCAAGTTGGGCTCCCATTGACTTTCTATACAGGAGGAAAATACCCAGAAAAACATTTTTTTTTCTGGGTTTTTAAGTAGGATCTGAGGGGTCTAACTAGGGGTTTGTCATCATGCTGAATCCATTGCAAGCATTTGTTTTGCACAAAAAACATTCCTAAATGGCCTCCGAAAACGATGCATGTATGGGTGAGCATTCATGTTAGTCGGAGGCCTTAGGGTTTTTTTTCTCGTGCTAATCAGTCTAAAAGCGCCAAATTTTGCACAGATGTAGCCCAGGGTATGCTCTAATGATTTAGCTAGGGCGCCTGAGTCGGCGACCTTCGGGGTCACCACAGCTCCAGAAAACACCCAAAAAACTCTGAAAAGTGATGACTCATCACTTTTCATCAAGACCATCGTTCTCTGAGGCCATTTGTAGCCCAAGGAATGTTTTTTGTGCAAAACAAATGCTTGCAATGGATTCAGCATCATTACAAACCCCTAGTTAGACCCCTCTCATCCAACTTAAAAACATACAAACATAATAGAAAAACATACCCTTTTTTCTGGGTATTTTCCTCCTGTATAGAAAGTCGATGGGAGCCCAACTTGATTTGGCCGCTGTGGCGACCCCGAAGGTCGCCAACTCGGGCGCCCTAGCTACATCATTAGAGCATACCCTGCGCTACATCTGTGCAAAATTTCGCACTTTTAGACTAATTAGCGCGAGATTACCATGTCATCTCCCTTAGGCCCCCGACTAATACTGGCTAAGCATATCATCAGTGTTCATTTTGTCAACTAAAATATGTCAAAAGGTGTTCTTCGACTACCTATTTTCACAGACGAAAACTGAATAAAAACTATGATGACAATATTGACAATTTTGTCAACAAATAAAAACGGACTAAATTATTAGGGAGAGACTAGTGGAGAAGAGATCCAGTAGAACTAAAAGACAATTTTATGTTTGGTTGGTATGAATGGTATGTTTGAAAATAGCAGGTTCTATTAGCTCACAATGTGGTGTCACAGCATGACACGTTGTGAGCTTGTAGCTTGTAGCTACAAGCTTGGGATGGGATAATAAAGGTATCTATCTAGCTTGTAGATCGGTAATTTCAGCATTCAACCAAGGCATTACGAAGCCAGATATTTTATTAAAATCAACTGTAGACATAAAACATTCCATATGACTAAAATATGACTGAAACTAAATTAAGTTTTATGCTAAATACTATGACTAAAACTAAATCAAAATGTGCTGTCAAAAGTAACACGGCATATCACAAAAACTGTATTATTTGTGACTTCTGTGGCTTCTGTATAATAAGTGTGTCTGACTAAAAGGTTATCTTCCCTGACCTCCTTCCTTCAGTGGTCCCTTGGGATGTGGGAATGTGTCCTGCCTCAGACAATCCTCTAATCTTCCTGCCATTGTCCTCTGGACAATCGATCCCTTTCCCTTCTACCATATGCCTGGCACATTTATCTCTCAATATGGGCTTGGTGGCTCAATCACACTTAACAACACTTTAGAATATAGCCTATGTATGTATGTATGTATGTATGTATGTATGTGTAACGGAGGTGATCCGAACCTCCCCACCCGGCTTTGAACCCGGGTCTCCCGCGTGAAAGTCCAATATCTTAACTATCACTCCAAAGGGACATCCCTATGGAACGAGAGCAAATACTAGACTTTTGAGGCTTCAGGCTGGGGCTGCTACTCTCTCCGCCACACTCTCTCCGCGACTCTCTCCGCCACACTCACCCCCCTTTGACCTCCTCCTACGGCTTCCCCGTAGGAGGAGGTCAAAGGGGGGTATCTGCTCTCGTTCCATAGGGATATCCCTTTGGAGTGATGGTTAAGATATTGGACTTTCACGCGGGAGACCCGGGTTCGAAGGGATCGAGGGGATCACCTCCGTTACGTATGTATGTGTGTGTGTATGTATGTACCTGTATGTATGTATGTATGTATATGTACGCATGCATCCACATATATATATATATATATATATATAATATATATAGAGAGCTGTCACTCTCCATTGATTCAAAACCATGTGCAGCATTATTGCAGCACAATTTGGATGTGTACATTTCATAATAACGTGTGTGTGTGTGTGTGTGTGTGTGTGTGTGTGTGTGTGTGTGTGTGTGTGTGTGTGTGTGTGTGTGTGTGTGTGTGTGTGTGTGTGTGTGTGTGTGTGTGGGCCTACATGAAGTCATATTTCTGTATTTGTATCAGTCACACTTCTTTTTTTTTAACAATATGACAAATTTATTTTCAATTTAGAGAAAGCTTTCATGAGTATCATGATCATTTGTGACACTCCTCCAACACCCAAACAAACCAATGTGAGTGCATGGTGTGCAGGTTGTTGCAGTCTGTCTGAGCCATGCGGCTAAAGAGATTAGAGCCCGGCTCACAACACGGCTGATGTCTGACCTTACAGGACGCTTTAAGGCAGTAAACTCTCTAACCTAATGGCTCTGGATTTACCTCTCTCTCTCTGCAAATCTGGTTTATTGTCAAAATTCACAAACTGACAACTGAATGAAATACATAAATCATACAAGAACAATATAAATAGCTCAAAACTAAAAGTAACTTTTTTTTTTTCAAATTCAATGCTAAATGCCACTTTCAACGCCACTTTGACTTTCAATTATTCAACTCTTAATTACACCTGAAAACATCTGTAATCAACTGCAATCGACTAATCAAGGGCTTAAATAGTTGCATCAGATGTGTAATCTGGCCTGACTAGAAGTTTGTCGACTTGTTGACTGGGATTAGTGAAGTAAAAAATATGGCTAAATCTAAAGAATGGTCAGAAAAGTTCAGAGAAGAGATTATTGCTTTGTAAAAAAAAAAAGGAAAAGGATATAAAACAATTGCAAAGACACTGAATGTTCCAAAAAGTACAGTTTTGAGCATAGTTGACAAGTTCTAAGTCAAAGGAAGAGTGGCTACACTAATGAACAAATTTGTCAGAGGGGGTTGAATAAATTCAAGCACAACTGTATGCACTTTGATCATCTATTTACTCTGCCAGCTGAGAACGGTGAATGGTAGTCTGAATAACACACGCACGGACGCGCACGCACGCATGCACGCACGCACGCACCCACGCACGCACACACACTCTCATTGGGACAACTGATGCTCAGCAGGGAGGAAAGACTAATTAACCCTCTATACCAGGGTTCCCCAATAGGCGGCCCGCGGGCCATTTGCGGCCGCGGGGGCTACTGTCTGGCCCCCACCAACCCCAGTAATAATGGTGCTATAAGAGCAGCAACAACACTAGTATATCTTGTAGATCGGCTGTTTTCACTAGTTTAAATCGTTTTTAAAATGATAAATGCAAAACAAACGGTTTTGGACATACAAGATTTTCACCCGACAACGACGATATCTGAACTGTCACTGGAGTAGTGGGAAAACCACGGTCGCCTCCTGCAATGCTGTGGCCCTCAGCTTGGTACCCTAGACATAATTCGGCCCTTGGGGAAAACTAATCGGGGAACCCTGCTCTATACTTACATTAGTAAACCTGATTTGTTGTACAGTTGTCTCTGCACCTTGGTACGCCTTATGCACACCAAATCTCTTTGCTGAAAATAGCTGAGACACGGTGTGAGCTTGTAGATTTGCCTTTTCCCCCTAAAAAAGAATAGGGATACTGGGGTTCAAGTGGTTCACGTCCTCCTCCTCCCCTCATGCCAATCAGCAAGCTACAGTATGTCTGCCAGTCAGTGTGTACTCAGTATTTCGCAGAATTTGCAACCCCTCCATTCACTCCTTTAGTCTTTATGCTGATTCTCTGCCAGCACCTCTTTCCTCTGTCCCTTCTTTCAAGGGTCCTGATGGGATGGGAAGTAGTCTCGCGAGGCCAGACTGTTGCCTCCGCGATTTGGGCAAATGCTCCCGGCATACAGTCTGGCAAACGGAAATAGAAACAATGAGTGCGAGATAAAGCGGATGTGACGCACCTGCTCCCTTGGTGCAGTAGCAATAACATGTCCTACTGGAAGCGTTAAGTCTCCTTTCAATATTTCTGGGGGGGGGGGGGGGGGGGGGGGTTATTTCGACTTTCTCTGTTGTTATTGGTGTTACCTCCATGATGTTTTCAAACGTTTTATTAAACTATACACCCATAACAAGAATACGCTGCTCGAATGACTTTGTCTGAGCTATTGTGCTTCTGTTATGTTTCCAATGGGACTACAGTTCAGTGCAGCACTGGCTACTTCCGATACTCGCCGTTCGGGAGCTGCCGTTCCAGACTCTATATAGCATTCGGAGATTGTGGAATAGTTGTCTGGCTACGCGAGAATATATGGGATGGGGTGGGGGTGGGGGGTTGTGACATCCCTCACTGGACTGGCACGCTCAACAAGGTAGCCCCACACAAAATTTGTATTGTTACGTTTAGTTTTTTTATTATTCCAAAAATTTGGAAATAGCACATCTACAAGGAGAGTGGAGGTTCAGTGGAGGAGCATGCTTCATTCACTTCACATGCTTTTCATTTTCTGGTTATGGAATGAGGCTGGCAGGGTACTACGTCAGTCAGGCACCCGGAACAAGTGGCAAGCCAACTGACACTATGGGAGTAACCTCGCCTACCAGGCTTTCTCCCGGGAGAGAGCCTGGTGTTCGTTCACAACAGACCGTTTGGTTTCCGCCTAAAGCGCGGAAACCACTAGAAGAAGCGGCGTCGCTTTGATTTGGTTCCCACTGTTTGTTTCCCCAATCCCTATTAAAATGCTCGAGTAGCCTAGTGTGGTCTTGCCGGTCGCTAAAAGTTGGACTAAAACATGCATATACCAAACTAATTTTTCAAAAGCAAAACTACTCCGCATCGAGGAGTTTATTAGGTAGGCCCTAAAAGTATGTCCTTGAGCGCAGGGGAATTATTTGGGGTTAAAACTGTTTCCGGTGGATAGTTCTGGCCAAATTGTAGTCCTTGAGTACTACAACATGACGTTTTGTGGTTTCCGCTCCAGACCGGTTACAAACCCGAAAAGTGAAGTGATCCCAGACTACTATGGGAGTCAACCCAGGGCAAAGCCAGGAAAGGCAAGAAGTGCACCACCTATGTAGATGCACTGCGGCGCGACAGCTTAGCTAGCTGGTTCTATTGGACACTTTATTTGTCTTTTGACGCGCGCAATGAGGGCCTCTCCAACTCTTTTTCCCGGGCCGAATCAGGGGCCCAGCATGTACACACAGATACACACGTACAGCCCTGCACAGGACATTTAGCCATGCTGCTGTGAGCACTCAGGCCATTTAGCCCCGTCAGCACACTTCCCAAGGTGACATCCACGCTGTCGCTAGGCAGAGCCATTAGCACAGATCACTGGTCTCTTTACTGCTGCCACAGAAACATTATCTCTTTGATTTCACATGATTAACTGCTGTTTTAGAAGCATGTATTTTGTGGATACTTCCATTCATCCACAAGACAGTTGGTTTCTTCTCCTCTTTTGTGTCTTATTTCCACTCCTTTCCGTTGGTGTAGGCAAAGAGGGAACAAAGATGCCGTGCAAAAAAGCCTGCAGAAGTGAAGGTTATAGGGGGCACGGTGGCGCATTGGTTAGCGCTTCGCCTCACAGCTAGAAGGTCCTGGGTTCGATTCCCCGCCGGGGGACGCTGTGGGTGCTGAATGAGGGCGTGTTTCTCCTTTGATCATCAGCGCCCACACCCTAGGGTGGGGTCGGTGATAGGGCCTTTCTGTGTGGAGTTTGCATGTTCTCCCCGTGTCTCTAGGGTTGATACCCTCACAAAAAAAACAAGCAGTAATCCTGGTCTCAATAATGCCCTCCCCCTGCCAGCCGGGGTGCTTGATGGAGGGAAAGGAACTGGTTGGAATAACGTGTTCAATCACACCAGTGTGAAGTGAGGAATGCTGCTGATGATCATGATGATGATGATGATGATAGACCCACATGACGTCTCATCATTATATTGTCCAATCAGAAAAGGGACATACAGTTACGTAATAATCATTTGATGCCTGTCCCATTTTGCATGGACAGTACATGGTCATATCATGGACAAAAACACAAAGCCACGTATTTGAGCGACTAGCAGCGCAGACCAAGTACAACGGTTTAATCAACCTGACATTGACTATATATTGAGGGTTTTAAGGGTGTATGTAGGATATCTACAGTATGAACAAGTTTAGTCTGCAACACAGTTGCATGCATGCAATATATAGTGGGGGTCCCTGCTTCATCTTTCTCTCAGCTAGGGGGTCCTTTGGATGAAAAATATTGAAGACCTCTGGTCTAATGTAAGCTGTGGCACTAACGTGCACAGCACGCACCAACCACACACTCCTTATTTCACACGCAGGCCCATCAGTGTGAAAGTAATCGCAAACGTTCATTTAACTTTGCGGTTCGCGCATTTGTACACTTTCAGGGTTAAATGAGCACTTTTACTGCGTATATACTGTATACATGAATGATTTGTAAGTTTCAGTGTTTGTCTGAAAATCGGATTATACTTTAACCCCCTGACCGTATAGGTGGGATATACTGTAATGAGTGTTCAATACATGTGTATGGATTTAAAGTTATTGTAATTAGGACATTGTCCTGTGAATACAGCACAGTAGGTCATCTATTTAGAACCAGGTTAGGGCACGAGAGGTCTTGTGTGCTAATTTTTGATCTCTCTCTGTCTCTCTCTCTTGCTCCCTCTCTCTGTCTCTCTGTCTCTCTCTCTCCTCCCTCCCTCCTCCCTCCCTCCCTATCTCTCTCTCTCTCTCTCTCTCTCTCTCTCTCTCTCTCTCTCTCTTCTCTCTCTCTCTCTCTGTTAATTGATAAGAGGATTGCTGGGCACTGAGCTGTAAGGGCAGTGCAGAGTGCACACAGCCACAGACATGTAGACTAACGCATCATTTTCGGCTTAGTTCGTAATAGAGAAAACACACACACACACACACACACACACACACACACACACACACACACACACACACACACACACACACACTGCACTCAACTGCATAGTACATAACACATCCGTACACAAATGCTATGACTGACACATAACAGATTATTGTTTTGCTTGTTAACATTTCAATCAATAATCGGGGATCAATAGCATGTTGCCATCTACAGCATGAGGAGACACAAAAGCTGTATATATATATATATTATATACATATATATATATATGTATGTATGTATGTATGTATGTATGTATGTATGTATCTATATATATATATATATATATATATATATATATATATATATATATGTGTGTGTGTGTGTGTGTGTGTGTGTGTGTGGTGTGTGTGGTGTGTGTGTGTGTGTGTGTGTGTGTGTGTGTGTGTGTGTTGTGTGTGTGTGTGTGTGTGTGTGTGTGTGTGTGTGTGTGTGTGTGTGTGTGTGTGTGTGTGTGTGTGTGTGTTACAGTGTTTTGAGATTGGGACCAGAGTGCTTGTTTTTGTAGTTCAGCTTATGGGCAGGAGGCACCGCTTGCTCCACCTCAAAAATGAGCACTCCTGGTCTCAATCTCACTGAATCTCAAAAACAACTGTGAACAATGTTCTTGACGCCCTACCCCAAGACGAAAAAATGGAAGACACGCCATCTCCGATAAACGTGAACACAAGCTTCTGAACCATTCTTTAGCCCTGTGGTCACTGAACTAAATATTGAACCTAATCGTCACACGCCCACCACAATAGTCCAAAGATTTTCATACTTAAATAGTTTTTTTCTGAGAGATAAATCAGGATGAAATCAACTTTATTATCGACCTTTCTCTGTCCCAGCAACACACTCATGCGGGACTTTAAACCAGTACAGAACACAGGACGTTCGCGAGATTTATAGGAGACCATGTATGTAGGCTTTGCCTGTAGTGGCTCCAATCGGGGGTGGTGTATAGTCATAAATTAACCATCTTTGGCTCTACTGCCCCTGCTGCAGCTACTGGCTGCCCCTTCTACCATAACTCCTAACATTTTACCAGGTTAAAGGTGCGGTAACTCAGTGTGATGGACCTTCATATCATCTCATAATTATATGATACAGAATACACAATCTACCCAAAACAAATCAGAGCAACTGCATAGAAATAACAATCCCATCCTCAACTGCCAGGCCTGAAATCCCAGGTTTTCATGCTCGTGATGTCCCCTAAGACTACAGTAAAGCCCTTTGCACACAGGCGCGTTTAACCGCACGGATAAAACGGACAATATAATTTTTTGAAAAGAAAACAATGATTCTCTACGACCTCATGCACACCGGCTCCGAATTAGCCGTGCGACGAGTGGCTGCCGCCGTGCGTTTTTTCTCGATCGAAACCAGTTCGATTCGTGGCGTCTTGTCGCATGCGGTAAAAAACTCATCACTCCTTTTATGACTCCTTTTTGGATCCGCAGCGCCGATTCCGCACAGCCTTGCACACCAAATCAATGCGTTTTATTGATGCCGCAAACAAAAAAAACGCAACTGTCCTGTGTGCAAAGGGCTTTAAGCCCTTTGCACACAGGACAGTTGCGTTTTTCTTTCGTTTTGCTGTATGAATGAAACACATTGGATTTGGTGTGCAATGCTGTGCGGAATCGCACTGCGGATCCCAAAAGGTCATAAAAGGAGTGATGAGTTTTTTACCGCATGCGACAAGACGCACAAATCAAACTGGGTTTGATCGAGAAAAAAACGCACGGCCGCAGCCACTCGTCGCACGGCTAATTCGGATCCGGTGTGCATGAGGTCGTAGAGAATCTTTGTTTTCTTAAAAAGAAATGAAATTGTCCGTTTTATCTCGTGCGGATAAACGCGCCTGTGTGCAAAGGGCTTTAGTCAGTGGCTCTCAACCTGTAGGCCACGGTGGGGGCTTCCCCAGATGTCCCCACATATACTATAAAAAACTGGTCAAGCTTTGGCAAAAAAAATTGTCAAGTAAGAAAGGAAAAGCGTGATAAATTACGAAAATAGATGATTTACAAGACAACTTGGGCATTCATTGTGAGCTTGCAGTTCTGCTATTTATTTTGGGGGGTCCTCAGTTCAAATATGATTACTTTGTGGGCTGAAAAGGTTGAGAACCACTGATGTACGCATAATGTCCACTAAGTATATCAATTGAAAAATCATCTGAACATAAAAATAACTTTCCTCAGCAGAGTAGCCTACATCATGACTGCCAGCTTGTAACATGCAGAGAGATTATTTAATGCAATCATAGCAATTGCTTTTCACGCTCTGATTTTCATCTGACCTGACACATCACCATGTGCACACTCGCACGTACAAACGGGAGCACAGATGTGTCTATGCACACATTCATACTACTGTGTATGCATGAGCGGGCATGTGCATCTGTGCGCGCAGCGCGCACAGCACGCACGCATGCATGCATGCACAAAGGACATAAACACTTACACAGCCAGTGCAGTCAGACAATAAGAAAGCAGCCAGTTACAATTACAAAGTGCCTATAAGGCAGAACATTGTTATGTTACATGCAGTTGACACACAGTAAAGACATACAGTACAGACACAGCAGACATCAATTGGCTGCTGTCTGGCCATACAGGACGCTTTGAGACAGTCAACTTTCTTACCAACTTACCAAATGGCTCTGGATTTATACAGTTTGATCATTTATTTACTCTGACAGCCAAGAATGAATGGTCAATGGTAGTCTGAATGACGCACACGCGCGCGCGCGCCACACACACACACACACACACACACACACACACACACAACACACACACACACACACACACACCACACACACTTTGTCTGCCATGTCCCATCATAGCAGGAAAACAGTCTGTCTGCCATCATGTCTCATTCTCACCACCCGTAGCATCCTGAGAGAGCCTTGCCTCTGCCCGGGCAGCATGCAGTGAGACTTGGGCACCTCACAGCCCCCACCCCCCCCCCCCCCCCCCCCCCCACTCCCTCTCCATCTGCTGTCCTTCACACGGTACATCAGTCAACATGCAAATGTACATGTCAGCATAACCTTCAGTCCCACCAAAAAAGCCTGACCTCCAAAAAGCACCGCAGCGTATATTAAAACACAGAAAGTTACTCATCTGTCCAAATGAATAATAATAAGAGCGGCTCAGTCTTACCTTTGTGACAGTCATGCAGAATCAGTTGGTGAGGAGCTGGGCCGGTGTCCCCTTCAAGCAGAGAGAGAGAGAGAGAGAGAGAGAGAGAGAGAGAGAGAGAGAGAGAGAGAGAGAGAGAGAGAGGAAGGAGGAGTAAAGAGCAAACGCCGCAGGAGTGACGAGGAGCAAGGAGAGAGGAGGAGAGAAGGGTAGCTTTGCTGAACAAGCAGAGAGAGAGAGAGAGAGAGAGAGAGAGAGAGAGAGAGAGAGAGAGAGAAGAGAGCAGGGGACAGACAGGTTAGAGTGTCTGGCTCTCTCTATGCATGCAGAGCCTGTCTGATTGCTGCTGCAGTGAAGTAATGGCTGGCGGCCGGCGTGTGCGGCTGGTTACTACAACAGGGAAAAGGAGCTCTCTGTTAGGATACACCCCTCTCTCCTCTCTCTCTCCTCCCTCCTCTCCGTCCCACACACACACACAGAGAGAGACACAACCACAGAGAGAGACACACGGACACAGATGATGCATCATGTGAAGTCTGGCTACCACGCATCTCCCGCCTCCCTTTGCTTGGAAACACACACACGCATGCAGACAGACACCACCCCCCTGTCTCCTCGTTACAATCTGATTAGTGATGGGCTAATAGAGCTTATTGGTGAGGGGAGGGAGGAAGGAAAGGAGAGAGTGGCGTTGCCTTAAGCTTGGACAAGAGAGGAGACTGCAGAGAGAGAGAGAGAGAGAGAGAGAGAGAGAGAGAGAGAGAGAGAGAGAGAGAGAGAGAGAGAGAGAGAGAGAGAGAGAGAGAGAGAGCTGGCTGCTGTGGCCAGCTCTCTGCTCACTGCTGCCCAGACGAGGCTGCATGGCATCTGCTGTGTATGTATCCGTAGTAGTAGTAGTAGTGTAGTGTAGAGCAGGGGTTTTCACGTTTTCCAGGCCAAGGACCCCTTAGTTGAGAGAGAGATGAAACAGGGACCCCCACAACCTTTTCATAGATTCCATATAGCTTCATTGTTTGACAGCATCAGTATATTTTGGATCCATGTCAATTTGTGTTTTCAGAAATGTAACCTCTTGAACTGTCAATACTTAATAAAGTTTATCTTTCACTGTGTACTTAGTCTGCTCTTTTTCCTCTCTACACCAAACCTCTTTGCCAAAAATAGCCGATCTACAAGCTCAAAACGCCTCGCTTGTAGATCTGCTATTTTTGGCTAAAGTTCTCAGAATAAGGACACTAGGGTTCAAGTGGTTAATATAAAAAAGGAGAAAAAAGTTTCTATGATTTGGAGGACCTCTATAGTAACTCTGAGGACACCCTAGGGGTCCCGGGCCCCCTGTTGAAGACCCCTAGTGTAAAGTAACTAAGTACATTTATTCAAATACTGTAGGCTACTTAAGTACAATTTTTAGGTATTTTCTTTTACTTTACTGGAGTAGTTCCAATTTTTTTCTTTCATTTTTTTTGGGATATTTTTGGGGTCTTTTTCTGCCTTTATTTATAGTGGGAAGTATAGATTGACAGGAAACAGGGGAGAGAGCGATGGGGAGAGACATACAGCAGATAGTCGGGAATGGGACTCGAACCCGCGACGTTCGAGTCCATTATAGCCTAGGTGCCCGCCTGTCCGGACCGGGCCATTTCCATTTTTCTGTACTTTTTACTTCTGCTCCACTACATTTCAGAGGGAAATGTTGCACTTTTACTCCACTACAATTATTTGAAAACTTTAGTTACTAGCTGATTTGTAGATTGTGATTATTATTTATTATTATTACTAGAAGCTGGGCCGCCCTTCGGGCGGCCCAGCGTCTAGTCGGCGACCTGGCCAACTCGGGAACGATGTAAATAGGGAATGAATGCCCCGCCCTTTAATGCAAACCCCATTATACCTGTTGTCATAGGACCCGTTTTGACCATCTGCTTGCCTGTGTCCATTTATGCCCATATATGGAGATATCTGTTATCTGTCTGTCTGTCTGTCAGCGTCCATTTTATGTCCATATATGGAGATCACTGCAGATATAGTTCTGGGTCCATTGTATGCCCATATATGCCCATATATGGAGATATCTGTCTATTTGCGTCCATTTCATGCCCATATATGGAGATCTCTGTATCTGTCTGTCTGTGTCCCTTTATGCCCGTATATGGAGATCTTTGTGATTCTGCGTAAATTTTATGCCCATATATGCCATTTGCGTCCATTTTATGCCCATTTATGGAGATCTCTGTATCCGTCTGTCTGTGTCCCTTTATGCCCTTTTATGCCCATATATGCTATATATGGAGATATTCAGAGATTTTTTGTTGACTCATGTGGCGTACGTGATGTCAGAGCCTTTTATGAGTGATGTCACAATGAGTCAGCGCTTGCGCCGATTTCCTCCGGAACAGCCTGATGTCAACAATCAGCTCCGCATAAGGATATTCCGAACGTTTTGGGCCGGTTTCGGAAAACCGCGCGTCGGGTCGGGTCGAGGCCCGGCACTGCACTCCGTGCCGCGGCGGGGAACGCGCGTGCCGAATCTGAAGCCGGTGGGACGAACGGTTCTCGAGATACGCGGATTACAGACACACAGACAGACAGACAGACAGACAGACAGACAGACAGACACACACACACGCAGAGACTTCTCGCATTTATAGATAGATTACAAAACATACATTATAGTATACCCACTTCGCCCTATATACATTTCGGCCATTTGAAAATATCAGATCTACAAGCTGAAATGCCTGTGAGCTAGTAGATCTGCTATTTGCAAAATATTTTTATACATTTCATGCATTTGAAAACGAAATGGGACATTCTGCATAATGAGTACTTTCTACGTTAGGTACTTTAAGTACATTTTGATACAAATACTTTTGTACTTTTACTCAAGTAAATTTCCACCACTGATGTTGTGTGTGTCAATGTGGCCAAACTGGCCATTAGGAGACACACACACACAAACAAACACAGTGAAGCCTAATTTACTGTACTCTTCATCATACAACTGAATCGCTTGTCTAAAATAGCAATCAAAAGAACAGTTATTTGAAGTGTATTATCCTACTTTCTGTGAATGACGCAGTCATATGATGAAGCATAAATAAAGAGAGAGGGAGAGAGAGAGACATTACATCAAGATTCCGTCTCATGGTTTGCTGTAACTTCTCTCTGGTCATCATAACATACTGTAGCTCCCCGAGACCTTTTTCCACTAGTGTATTATACGAGCAAGGCACAATTAGGGTTTTGTTGTTGTGTGTGCGTGTGTGCGTGCGTTCACATGGGAGCAAGAGAAAAGGAGGGAGGAAGAGAGATTCAGGCCTAGAATTATTGAATGCTTTAATCAGTGAAAAATAGCAGATATACAAGATTGTAGATCTGCTATTTTTGAAAAAGTCGTGAAAATGTGTGCAAAACTTTGACTATATGTATTTTCAAAGCGAACGTTTGTAACTCAAATTCTACTTCTGGGTGGTCCCTGGAACTAAATATTTTGAGATGCGGGTCCGTGGCCAAATATATATCAGTTTGGGGGTCCTTCACATGAAAAAGTTTGAGAACCACTGACATAGTAGTCTGTCAAGAACAGACTAATTGACCTTTTCTTTGACGACGGCTAGCCAGATTGCTGACATAGAAACATAGGTTTTTCAAAACACATTAGAAGGATTCACAAGACACTTATAGAATCGGGTCAAAATTCAAATTTTTACGATTTTTCTAAAATAGCAGATATGCAAGCTCACAGCGCGGCACCGAAGTTAAAGCATAAAATAATGATACACAATAATGTGTACCCGTTTTGAATGGGTTAAATTCAATGTTATTACACCGCCAAATCACAACAAGTTGTTTCAAGACAATAGGCTCTATGCATATACTCCATTTTGTTCTACTTCCGGGTGTCTTTCGACTTCCTTCACAGGTGTTACCGATGATACTAATGAAGGGTCTGTTCCATTCTGGTCAAACAGAGTCAGGGTGCTGCTATTGTGCATGTTGGCTCACTGGAAACACTCTGCTACACCAGTGGGTCTCAAAGTGTCCTTGAGTGGGTTCCAAATGTCCCCATACTGTACAGGTGTGTAACTCTGAGAGTGTACAAATGGAAGCAAATGGACCTGCAAGGGTCCATTTGATTCCATTTGTTGATTCCATTTGTCTAGAGTTATGGGGTCCTTGAAATTAAAGAACCACTGTACAATAAATCAAACAGAGCCTTCATTAGTATCATCAGTAACACCTGTGAAGGAAGTGGAAAGACACCCGGAAGTAGAACAAAATGGCGTATATGCATAGAGCCTATACACACACAGAGCAGAGACTGGAAGTTGTCCCCCCCTGAGCAAGCATTTGGCCACAGTGGCAAGGAAATAAAATCCCCCCGTCATGGGAAGGAGAAACCTCAAGCAGAACCAGGCTCCACTCTTTAATGAATGGCAGAATATAGAAAATGTTTTTCCATATTATGTCAGGACCAGGGGTGTTGCACCAAATTCTGGGCCCTGGGTACAAGGATTCACTGTGGGGCCCCTGTGTTTTAACTATTGAAAAATAGCAGATATACAAGCTCACAGCGCGGCACCGAGTGCCGCGCTGCTATTTTTGAAAAATCATGAAAATCTTTGAATATTTCAAATCATTCTAAGGTTTTTTTTTTTTTTTTTAAACCTATGTTTCTATGTCAGTGGAGCTCAAACCTTTTCATGTGCAGGACCCCCAAAATGGTATGTATTTGGCCACGGACCCCCATCTCAAAATATTTAGTTCCAGGGACCCCCCAGAAGCAAAATTTGAGTTACAAATGTTCGCTTAAAAAAATACATTTGCACAAATTTTCACAACTTTTCAAAAATAGCAGATCTACAAGCTCGCAGCGCGGCACTCGGTGCCGCGCTGTGAGCTTGTATATCTGCTATTTTTCAATAGCTAAAGTATAAAATAATTAAGGCCCCTCCAACACCTTGGGCCCTAGTAACTCAGTCCCACTTTCCTGCCCCTTGTGACTCCCCTGGTCAGGACCTTCCTCATTGTTTGGGTTCAGTATTCTAATCTCAGCCTCCCTGTAATTCACGGATTGTTTTGTGTGTCCTGTGGTGTTTGGTTTTTTCCTGCAGGAAGTCTTGTGAGTGTCATCCGTGAGGCACAAGTTTCTGTGCGTTTCCTGTCGGGAACAATAGTGTTTCCTGCAGGGGGGGGGGGGGGCACTGAGATTTGGTCTTACATGATGAATCTGAAGTGTGTTCTGAAGTTGTATCTGAAGGAACACAAAGTTTAACTTAACCCATTAAGATCGGAGGTAACCCCGGCATGTGTGGATTGGGTCCAAACGGCCATAATGCTGGGTAGGAGACTGCTGGTCCAACTATGGAAGTCAGCCCATGTACCGAATACATGAAAGGTCGACCTAAAACAAAGTCGACCCAAACTCATTTCCCAAACGGGTCTGTGGCCTTAAGCTAGATGCAGAATAGACCGAAATCTAATCTTTGCTTCTGGGGGTCCCTGGAACAAAATATTTTGCAATAGAGGTCCATCCGTGGAACAAAATATTTTGAGATGGGGGTCCTTAACCACTGATAGGCACATTCTAAAAATGTCTTCTAAATCCTAACAGTTTTCCTGAAAAAACTTATGTTGCTATCATTGTTTCTCAAACTTTGTCATGTCAAGGACCCCCATAGTGATATGTATTTGGCCACGGACCCCCATCGCAAAATATTTTGTTCCAGGGACCCCCAGAAGCAAAGATTAGATTTTTGTCTATTCTGCATCTATAGCTTAAGGCCACAGACCCGTTAGGAAACGAGTTTGGGTCGACTTTGTTTTAGGTCGGCTTTTCCTGTTACCCATGTACCATCTAGTCTAGATTGGCATAACTTACTATTAAGAACAGCATCATATGAACGGGTATCCTTCTCTATGAAGGGCAGAATGGTCCAGTTCCATCTGAAGTGGGAAAGATTCCTCTCCTATGCTAATAACGAATAATAACAATCTCAGACTACTGGCTAGCCCCCCCAACACAGTATCCTACTCGCTCAAACTTGTCTCAAAGATATGAACTGCATATACAGTAGCCTCCCCCACCCCCCTTCTCTCTTTCTTTTTGTCTTGTCTTGGTTTCGTTTGTTATTGTATTGTTTTGTTGTTTTGTCACTGCCATGTTTTGTTATTGGCTTATTGAACTGACCGCAATGTTGTAATCTGCCTGCCTTAACCCAAGTTGTGTCTGTTAGTAATGTTAAGTGTCAAAATCCTTCTAAGGTTTTTTGAAAAACATATCGTCACTGTCGGGCAGAAATCTCCAAGTTTCAAGTTTGTATGTTTTTTCACCAAAAAGCCCTGCTTCATCATACAAGGCTGTTGCACAAAAGTAGTGAAAACAGCCGATCTGCAAGCACACAATGCTTGTAGATCTGCTATTTTCACTAGTTTAGTTCATTTTTAAAACAATAAATACAAAACGAAAGGTTTTGGACATACAAGGTTTCCACCCGACACCGACGATGTTTCTATGAGGTTCTCAAACTAAAAGGACACAAAAATATATGTATTTGGCCACGGACTCCCATCTCAAAATATGTTGTTCCAGAAGCAAAGATTTGAGTTACAAAAGTTTGATTTAAAAATATATAAATTCAAAAGATTTGCACAGATTTTCATGATTTTTCAAAAATAGCAGATCTACAAGCTCAAGCTTGTTGATCTGCTATTTCTGAAAAGCTTAAGTATAAAATAATGGTTACAGTGGTTAAAATCTAAAGTGACACAGATTTCCGGGTTAAACATGTATTTGTAGTCCTAAATATTCAGAGAATAATGGTGTGTGATTAACATCATCCTAATAGACTTTCACGTTGGTCGTTTAAACTTCTAAAACATACATGAGGGGTTCAAAACAAAATCTTGGTGTCAGTTGGCTGGATGTATATGCTTTATATCAGTGAATTTAATTTCTAATTCCATTCATTTGTTCATACATTCATTCATTCATATGAAGAATATACATTCCCATTTAAAATTTCCACTCTGTCCCAGTTGGGAAATGACTAGATGAAGATTATATGTGGCTGCCCTCTTGTGGTTTAACTACAATACTACATTATAGTCAGACCTTGGAGTTGGAAAAGTGTCTAATAACGTCTTTACTATGTTCACACTGATATTTTGGTATGCACAGCCCTCCTTACAACTGATAAAAATGCAAGATGAGAGTATGATGCAGTTTAAAGGTGCTGTGATATGTTTTGGTTACAATTTGATACATGGTTTGCTGCCATTCTGCGGTAAAAAAGAAAACGCTCCTTTCCATTAAAAATGCATTGGCAGAACCTGCCCTCATAGGTAGAATAAAAGTGTGCTGTGAGGTTTTCAAAAGTATAAAATGTATAACAGATATTTTGAAAATTGCAGATCAACAAGCTCACACGCATTTTCAGCTTATAGATTGTCTATTTTCAAATGACCGTAGCGCTGAAGTGGTTAATGTTTTGTAATAATATTCAAAATCTACAAAGTAACTAGTACTGTAACTAAGATTTCAAATAATTATAGTGGAGTAAAAGTATATTTGCCTCTGAGGAGAAGATGATTGAAAAGGTAGCATGTCATAGCCTACTGTAGATTGCTCCAGTAATGATTTAATATAGCCTAATGCAGGGGTTCCCAAACTTTTTTGTCTCAGGGCACCCCATAAATATTGTTTTTAATCGGAGGCACCCCTACATTATAATTTTCACTCCCAGCACCTTATATTTATAGCATATCGTCGTTGTCAGGTGGAAACCTTGTATGTCCAAAACCGTTCGATTTGTATTTATCATCTATAAAATGTACTAAACTAGTGAAAACAGCCGATCTAAGCACACAACGCCTCGCATCGTGAGGCATTGTGTGCTTGTAGATCGGCTGTTTTCACTTTTGTGCGATAGAGCTATCTGCCTGACAGTGATGATATTTTATTGATTATGTTGTGAGGAAAACGTTTAGATAATAGCCATTTTGGTTAGAACTGACTGAAAATAACTTTGTAATTCAAGTTTAAAATTATACTAAATATTTTTTAAGTGTCCAAATAAATTCCAAATATTATCAAATGATCTCGCAGCACCCCTGGACTACCGTCACCCACTTTGAAAACCCCTGGCCTAATGAACCCCATCTGACTTCTAGATATATTATAATATACCTATGGCCCCATCTAAAAAGAAAATATAGCAAGAACCACTTAAAGAGATATTTCACTTTTCATTTTTTTAATTTTTTTTATCAGACACGTTCCCTTCCTATACAAACGCGTTGTAACTTCAAACTCCATTTAAACCATCCATTCTTTATTATTATTATTATTACTACTACGACTTTCATTTATATTTTATAATGAAAACAGTTATCGAAAAAACACGGCCTTCTCATGTATTAGGAGGGCAGTGTGAGTCACCAGAACCAAGTTTGGGTGTTTTTGGAGTTTCAAATATCTAAATACTGAATCGATCTACTTAAAAACTGTCCCGGGTGTTCTCAAAAGCCCAATTAGACGATAAAATGACTAAAGGTTTTTTCTTTAAAGTGAATTAAGATGAAACCAAACACCTCTGCACTTCAACAAACAGTTACCACAATCTTTCAGTAGGGGGCACTATCTTTCTGTCTTTGTCCTGGATTGAACACACACACACACACACACACACACACACACACACACACACACACACACACACACACACACACACACACACACACACACACACACACACACACACACTTGTTGTAGATCGTCTATTTTCAATGGCCGAATTGTATACAGTAGGCTATACAGGGCTGAAGTGATTAATGTATGTTTTGTAATAATAATCCAAAATCTACAAAGTAACTAATTGTAGTGGAGTAACAATATTTGCCTCTGAGACGCAGGCTAGAGGAGTAGAAGCAAAAGTACAGAAAATGTGGAAATACTCCAGTAGAGTAAGAAATACCTCAAAGTAAATGTACATAGTTACTTTACACCACAGCTTTCTACTCTGCCTGACAGAGTAGGCCTACCCACCTCTGTTCCTTTAACACTGTAGCCCACCACATGATTCCTCCTCACAGAAATGGTTGCTCTAGTGGAACTTTTAATGTGCCAGGGCTCAGATTTTGGCTTTCCGAGTGCACGGCACAGTGTTCCAGCCAGCCACAGACTGCACACAAACCACTTCCTCCATCTAACGGGGAGAGAAGAAGAAGATGACGAAGAAGAAGAAGGGGGGCGGATTGCAGTCAGACTGTGGAAATGTAAGGAGAGGTGTGCGTAAAGCAGCCTACTTGAGAGAGCACGGGAGAGAGTTGTTCATATATACAGTACATGTTAGTGCACAATTTATATAGTGCCTTTATCCAAGGCACATGGATTGTGCATTACATTCACCCATTCACACACATTCATACACCGATGGCGGAGGAAACCATGCAAGGCACCAACCTGCTCACAAGGAGCAACTAGGGGTTCAGAGTCTTGCTCAAGGACTCTTAAGCCTCTATCATAGTCCAAGGTGAAGAGCTATCCACCACAACTTTTAGGTGGAAAGCTTTCCACCTCAAGTCAGAAAATAAGTGGAGGCCATCATAGTCATTCACGGTGAAGTCCTATTCACCGTGACTGACTGGTCTAGATCGACCAATCAGTGAACGGGGTGATGGGCCGATCTGTCTGAAAGTAAAAACAGAGAGATGTGTCGGGACTCGCGGTGGATAGCTCTTCACCACGAGGAATGACGTAACGTTGTAGTTTTATGACTCAAAAAGACTACACACGGCGGTACCGACTCTGATAGGGGCTTAATACGTGGATTCACACTGCGGTCTCGGGTGCGTTCTCGAGGCTACTTGGCGGATGTTTTGATAGTGTGAAGCATGCGTAGTACTGTCCTCAGAAACGCCGGCCCCGAGACCACCTCCGGAGGTAGTCTAGAGTCCGCATGATGCGTCCTCGAGAACTGTGTGTTGCAATGTGAAGCTACCGTTCCATAAACCCTACCATAAACCAAGGAAGTGGTGACGGTCAGCTAGGATGAAAATAACAATGATTGGTCTGCAACGTCACTATTAAGATACCAAGGATGCACCAGTGATGTTACTGTTATGCGATGATTACAGACGGCGTTACATTGTAATATTTCAAAGACAGCCAGCACACACTGCTTTGATTGTGTATTGTTGTTCTGTTATTGTTACAACTCAAGATAACGTCAGGAACACAGTAAAACTTTAATACTCTTTAAGATACTCTTCTTCTGTGACATGACGTTTTATATTTCCCAAGGCCCCATAGTCAACAGCGCCCCCGGGAGGCACACAAATACAATTACAGTTGAATGAAGTGTACTCCAGGGAGTCCAGGCACAGAAGAATTTTGGCCAATGTGAATGCTGGTCAGCGGGGACCAGGCAACTGTTTTCGGGAACAGTTCAAATCAATCGGACTACAGTGTGAATCCGCCCTTAACTCGAACTGGGAACCCTTTGGGAACCCTCCGTGTTCTAATGATGGTTTCTCTATCCCTGAGCCACTGCCGCCCCTAACGGGTCCATTTGGTTTCATTTGTACACTGTCAGTTAAGGGGAGACCTTGAAATTTGACAGTTTGAGAAACACTGTCAGACGTGTCAGTGAAGGAAAGTTCACCCCCAACCCGTTCACTTAGATCAGCCAACACAGGGATGCTGACAGAACCCTCGCTAAAAACTCCAGGGCAAAAATCCACTCGTCCGAGACAGTTTGTCCTCCTGGCCCCCAAGTTGTGGAATAAACTCCCTGTCGCACTTAGAACAACGGACTCACACGCTAGCTTTCGCTGTGGACTGAAGACTCACCTTTTCAGACTCCACCTAAACCCTTAGCACTACAGAAAAAAATCAATGACCATACATGAAGCTAGTTAGCATTTGTTTTTGTTTTTAGAACTTTGATTATATTGTGTTTTTTTTCTAGATAGATATCCATTTGCATTTGTTATATTGTTGATGATGTACTGACATATTATCTTGTTTATTATTGCGATGTTATCTGCTTATTGTAAGTCGCTTTGGATTAAAAGCGTCTGCTAAATGCCTAAACTGTAAAGTTTCTGAAAGGATTCAGAGGAAGTATGATTCAGATAAAGAGAGGAACGGGTGGTCTGGTTATATACTGTATATGTGTTTTGATAAGAGTCCTCTGCCCTTGTGACAGCTACAGTAGTTATTGTGTTTAATATTGTTTGAGCATGCTGACGGGTGGTGTGCGTGTGTTCTGTGTAAGCTATTTCTGTACAGCCCATGCCACATGGAGAGAATGAGTAAACAATTCCAGTTTACTCTGCACGCAAAAGTGCATCTTATACAGTATAGTAACTCACGTGCCAAAGTCATTTTCCATCACTGGTTTCTCATTCATCTCCATGGTTCTCCAGTTCCTGGCTGTCTGGAGCTCCAGTCTCCCCATGAACCCTTTGCATTGGTTCTATTGTTTCACCTGTCGTTTGTAGGGGATGGTTTTACACATACACGGACGCACGCACACACACACACACACACACACACGCACGCACGGACGCACACACACACACACACACACACACACACACACACACACACACACACACACACACACACACACACACACACACACACACACACACACACACACACACACACACACACTTATTAGTGTGGTTGCTAGAGGCAGGTATTAGGTCAGAGATTATTTTTCCGGGTTGGGAAGCTGCTCAACAATATATAATATAAATGGTAAGACGGAATTAATTTCCCAGTGGACTCCTCGTGACTCGTGTCACGGCAACCACACTTGCAATTTTGCATCTTTAATTTTTTATTCATGTCCTTGTCAAACAGAGATGTGCCTCAGACACACATAAATTGGTCCTCTGATTATAGCTCCGGCTTTATGGCCAATGTCTTGCTCTAGGACACGCACACAGGCAGGAGGTGTATGTGTCCCGAACATGTAAGTCTAGTTGGTGCATAATAATACTGAATTATTAGCCTATACTCTGCTCTGCTCTTTGATGTTGTTTTTTCTCTAGCTTCCACTAGAATAACAGTGAATTATGGAAGCAAGTTATGTGGGCATGAAGGGAATAGGTAGAGTTTGATTAAAAGCAGAATGCATCTATGCGCTTATAGCGTTATGTGGTCACGCGCGTGCACATGGCCGCAAGCACGCACACACACACACGAGCGCACGCACGCACACTCGGCCTGGAAAACAGCATACTCACGTTCAGTACATGACGGTTGGTACAAAAGGCTCACATGTGGTTGCAGTTAAGCATATCGTTTTCGGGCCTGAAGTAAAGACAAACAGTGGAAACATAGCTTACCAGCTCTGTCAAATCATGACATTACGGAAGGACTAGATAACGTTACTACCCCCTTAGAAAGACCATTACGGACCTCATTAGGTTCATATGCTATTGTGCCCATGAGCATTTTCCATCCATCCAGGTCAAGGGAATGTGTTGGGCAGCAGTATAGCTACCAGTAATGGACAAAGTAGGCTACTCAACCCAAGTGATGGAAAATGTACTCAAATGTTTGACTTAAGTAAAAGTAACATTACTGCAATATAGACATACTCTGTTACAAGTAGAAGTCTGGAATTCAAAGTGTACGAAAGTTTTCAAAAGTGCATCAAAATATTCTTGAAGTGAGCTGGTAGATCGGCTATTTTCAAATAGCCTAGGAATAAAATAGGGCTAAAGTGGATTAATGTATGTTTTGTAATATAATCATTTATATCTGCAAAGTAACTAACTAAAGTTTTCAAATAATTGTGGTGGAGTAAATTCCCCAAAACTGGAAATACTCAAGTAAAGTACAAATACCTCAAAATTGTACTTAAGTACAGTACTTGCGTAAATCTACCACTGCTCAACCCCAGACTAATCAAATATCACTCATCTATACCAGTGGTTTTCAACCTTTTCAGGCCACGACCCCCCCCAAATAATCATATTTGAACTGTGTACGCCCCATACTGATAAGCACTAGTAATTGTAGAAGTTGAGTCATTACATTTAGTTTGACTGAGTCCCCACTGATAAATACTATGAAAATAGCAAGTTCACAACGCCTCGCATTTGTTTATTTGGCCATACACTCTGGCAAATCCTTCTGTCCATTCATTAAAATGTGCATTTGGTTTCAATTTAAGGACAAGCTGATGGGTACCATGCTGGCACAACATTCCAACAGGTTTATTATCTTTTATGGATCATCTGCATCATGTTGAGGGACAATACAATAGCTAAAGCGTTATATTGTAGCGTATCATTAACTTGGCTGTTAAAGTGCATCATAAAGATATATACATATTCCTATGTTCAATCCAACTATTCTCAAACACGTGTAGGCTACATGGTTTGCATTCAAATATCTAGTGCCTTATTTATCCAGTTGCACTTAAACAATAGAGCATCGCAGTTTAAGCCCCGCCCACCCTCACTCCGGTGTCGGAAGCGTTTTCCCCCATGCATTTCATCCATAGACATTTCATAAAGTATCTATTTAAAAGTCTTTTATGACAATGAATCATGACAATAAACACTATTTTTGGCATGCAACGATTAATTAGAAAGCTGAAAAAAAGACGAGGGTACAACTTTTGCTGAAAGCGTTGCATGCAAAAAATAGTGTTTATTGTCATGATTCCTCACCAGCCGGGGTGGCTTTGTCAGAGGCTTAAAAGACGTTTAAATAAATACTTTATGAAATGTCTATGGATGAAATGCATGGGGGAAAACGCTTCCGACACCGGAGTGAGGGCGGGCAGGGCTTAAACTGCGATGCTCTATAGGCTCATAACAATAGACATAGAAAGGTAGATAGCCTCCTCTGGCTCTGGGGCATCTGTAAAAAAGGATTGGACATAAGGCAAGCTAGCAGAATTCTGAAGCAAGCTTGAAGTTATGCGTGCGTCACAGAAACGGAGATTCGGTAGGCCAATCAGAGGCAGGTGGGGGCCGGTCTTTTCAGTATCACAGGGTGCGTTCAGATATAGGAACTGAGCGCACTGGTGTGCCCTCTGGTCGTTTGTTTATTCAAACGCACCTTGGATTTTGACAAGTCCCGGAAAAGGCTGTGATTGGCCAGTCACTTTGAGTGACAGCTGGCCTTTTGCACTTCCACCTATCCTTTTTTAAAGGTCGCTCCAATGAACTGAGGCGAATTAAGTAGGCCAGGGGTCTTCAACAGTGGGTCCGGGACCCCTAGGGGGTCCTCAGAGTTACTACAGGGGGTCCTCCAAAACTGAGTGATAGAACCTTTTTTCTCCTTTTTTATATTAAACACTTGAACTCTAGTGTCCTTATTCTGAGAACTTTAGACAAAAATAGCAGATCTAGAAGTAGATCGGCTATTTTCGGCAAAGAGGTTTGGTATAAAGGGGAAAAAGAGCAGACTAAGTACAGAGTGAAAGATCAAGTTTATTAAGTATTGACGGTTCAAGTGGTTAAATATCTGAAAACACGAATTGACATGAATCCAAAATACACTGATGATCGTGCTGTCAAATAATGGAATCTATGAAAGGGTTGTGGGGGTCCCTGCTTCATCTGTCTCTCAACTAAGGGGTCCTTGGCCGGAAAACATTGAAGAACCCTGAGGTAAGCTATCTACCTGTTTCCTTTTGCAGTTCATTTTCCCACAGCTTCATTTGATTGGCACAGCAGCAGATTTGAACTGGAAACAGATGTGAGAGTTTCATGAGTGTTTTCACACACCTAAGAGAACCATGCAACATACTTGCTTGTTGGAAGTAAGTAACATGTAACAAGTAACACACTATCGAACCCAGTTCCTCTCCCCACTGAACAGGTGCCGTGACCAAGTTGACCAACCCATTTTCTTCATTTCGTCGACTAAAACTATGACATCTAGTACCTTTTTTTTCACTGACAAAAACGAAATCAAAAATAAGCTATGATGACTAAAACTAAGACTAAATATATTGACAATGTCATCAACGAATAGAAATTACAATAAAATGTTAGGGAGGGACTAAAAGAGAAGTCATTTCATGTTTGGTTGCTGTCAAAATGAACGCTGGACCAACCTATAGGAGTGGCTAGAGCAGCAACAGTGATCGCCCTCCTCAACCACCTGCCCATCCACAAACACGGGCAATAGGCTCTCCGGCTCTATGCACTGTAGCTCTAACGCTATGGACCACAGGCAGCTATATGCACTGCAGCCATATTGGACAGACATTGGGCATCTTCCTTACTTCATTCTCAGGTGTTGCCAATTATACTACATTTAGTGTGGCACAGTGGTTCTATTTTTTTTTTCAAGCACCATTAACTACAAGAAATTTGGTTATGTTTTTTCTTACCCTGACCAGGCGTGGGTCCTCCCTATGTTCCCCAGGTTCTATGTTCCCCAATCCCCGGGTTCTAGTATTCATAATTTCTCCCCATTATTGTGTTTTGAGCTGTTATTAATAATTAGAAATTAATGTTTCATCCATTTTTGGATGAGTGGGGACTGGGGAACATTTTTAAATTGAGCGGGGAACATAGAACCTTTTTTGTGGGGGTAAGTGGGGAACATAGAACCTGGGGAACATAGGTACGGTCCCACTGGGCGTGTCACTATTCTACAGGTTGGAAGATGCAGATGCAATATGAAAAATGGCAAAAGGATAATCATCATGTAAAAAGAAAAGAAAGGAGAAACTATTGGCAATTGAATTTCCCACATTAAATGGACACTTCCATAGTTGGTCATATTCGACAGATTGTTGAAACTATTGGCAATTGAATTTCCCACATTAAATGGACACTTCCATAGTTGGTCATATTCGACAGATTGTTGGCCATGCTTGGAATTGAACCTGGAGCAACTGGGGACTCTTCCTGCCCTTGCAAGCAGGCTCTCCAAACAGAGAGATACGGTTAGAGAGCATTGATTGATTGATAGATTGATTGATTGAAGACTGAAGTTTGCATAGGAAAAGGTACAGTTTCATATTAGCCTGGCAGGCATTAACCCATTCTCTCGAGACTGAGTCATGATGGCTTACACGGCTTGCGCCACTCAAAGGAAGAGGTACAGACCGAGAGGGACGTTCCCCTTTCTTTGACGATGACTCGCCAGATTGGCATTAACCAGAATGATAATGGATTCACTCACACCTTCCTCCACTGGAAACAAACGTGTGAGTGAACGTGAATCCATGTTATCAGTCTGGCCAATGCCAGGCAGCAGGCTACAGTTGCATGACAGTACAGTTCACTGGTACAAGGTCAACTAGAAAGATGCAATTGGAAATTGCAAGTGTGGTTGCCGTTGAATCTAATTGGGGACGAGCCAATCTAAATCCTTAGAGTAAAAGGTTACATCAGATGATGGAAAAGCCTGGCCTTTGAGACCCGCTGGTGTAGCAGTGTTTCCAGTGAGCCAACATGCACAATATCAGCACTCTATGATTGTGTTCGACCTCTCACCTGAATACATGTAGACTAGAACAAGATGTCGGATTTATAGGCAGTCCCCCGCCTTCCAGGTGGTCTGCAGACAAACCCACTTGGAAGGAAGCGGCCCATCATTCATAGAGGGTGACCATTCTGTAGTGGCTTTTGCGCGTGTCTGTCACGGACCATTGAAGCATGCGCATTTACAATGCACGTTCAATGGTTCGTTTGGAAACACACTGTGAGAGGCGGATTTCCACCCCTAACCCCGGAACGTGTATTATTCATAATACACTGCCTGCGCTGCGATCCCTCCCTTTCCCTCAGCTTGTCTCGTTCAAAGCTGGAAACTAGTGTCCGTCCCAAATCTGCTCCAATGCCATATCATCATATCAACAAAGCAATAAAACACAAGACAGCTGTGCCAGGTGAGAGCTCTTCTGCTAATTAAGTGTGCCTGCCATGCAATGGCAAAACACGTATTGTAATCCACCATACTTAGTTACATACTTAACTTAAGTAAGTAAGTAATGTTCTTGCAAATTTCGGCACATAATAACTGCCGCACGATTTACGCCAGCTGTAATTGCTAAGCTACGCGAATACCAGTCACTTCGCCAAAAATCCAACTTGCCAAATCAACTTGCTAGGACACCTCGCCAATGAGCAGGGTTGTCAACATTGGACTGTCAGTCCAGGAGAACAGGGGTCTGGTGGTCCTCCCCCCAAAACTTCTTAACAGATATATATTTTCCTGTGTTCTGTTGATTTTTGTGCATGTTTGATACTTTTATCAGGCTTGCTTTACTAGCATGGGTACAATTTCAGCCTTAAAATGCCAAATGTACTGTAGGTGTACAAATTTGATGACTGAAGCAAAGTAAGGCGCACCACAGACATGCGTGAAACATCTTCTCCTTATCGTCTGAGAATGGCCACTGGGGGCGCCGTACTAATGCATTCTTAATGGAAGGTTGTTTGGTGTTTTGTCGTTGCCGTGTCTCTTCAAGAGCGTACAGGCTGCGGTTGAGCTAGAGACACGGCAACGACACAAAACCAAACAACCTTCCATTGACAATGCATTAGTACGGCGCTCCCAGTGGCCATTCTCAGCTGATACAGAGAAGATGTTTCACGCAGCTGTGTGAGTCCAGCCTTAGACATCCTTAATAATGACTTCTCATCTGGGGGTCCTCCCCCAGAAAATATTTGACATAGTAGATGTAATTGCCAATCATCCTGGCGAATCCAGAAGCACTGACATTTGACAGGACTGCCCAATGAGCGTGGACAATTTGGCGAGTTGGATTTTTGGCGAAGTGACAGGTTACCAGCTAGAATAATACGCCCCCTCTGTCTTCCTTTTGGCTGGGCTTTAAACAGCCATAACTCCAGTTCCCAACATGTTATTGGTGTCTCAAACTCTGTGGGTGGTGAGGTCCCACAGACCTAACCACTTATGCTAACCGCTACTTCCCCTTATGCTAATGCTAAAAATGCTAATGCTAATGTTAACGCTTATGTTGCTATGATTTTTTCTCTTCAATGTCCCACGTTGCCATGGTTACCATAAACTTCCATGTAATTGTGCAATTGTGTAAAAAGTGCACGCCCATGCCTAGATGATGCACCACGTGTGTGCACACTGTTCACAGCTTTCAAACAAAAAAATCCGCTTGGAAATCCGTTCAGGCATTCATGATTTATTAGCCATTATGTTTTCTTCAGATGTAAACAAACATGGCTGCCATGTTTGAAAGAATGGGTTGGTATGGGGGTTAAACATGCAATTGCGCGATCGCGATCATGCCTAATACATTTCTGGAGGTCCAAAAAAAAAATTGAAAAAAAAAAATGTTTGATTTTTTTTTCTTTTTTCTTTTTTTTCAAAAACGGCCCAAACTCGGGAAACTCGGGGTTGGCACAGCGGTAGTACCTTTTCAAACTCGGGAAACTCGGGGTTGGCACCAGATGTGTATTAAAATGCTAATGCTAATCACAGATATAAAAAGCTAGATACCTCCTCCGCCGCTGCAGTTCATTGGCGCGACTGGTCAAACACCGCTGGCGGAAGTGCGTAACTGTGGAACTGCGGAAGGCACTCTGCCCCCTCCAATGGGAAAGAGGGAGTCCTGCCAGTCCTGCATCTCATTGGCCTACCGAGCTTCCCATTCTGTGACGCACACGGAAGTATCCTTCAGAATTCCCAAGAGCCCCGCCTCAGAATTCTGGAGTCTTGCATAGAGTTATTGGGAGGCTTGCCAGCTCTCTTTGACCAACGCCCCCCCACTGGAGGAGGTATCTAGCTTTTTATAACTGTGATGCTAATGTTGACAAATGTTAATGCTAATGTTAAAATGCTAATTTTAAAATGCTAATATTAAAAATGCTAATGCACACACTTAGCGAGCTGCAGGCACACTTAAAATTTAGTCTGAATTTTCTTTTCTAGTTATAATATCTTGTACAACCTGGCAAAGCAGAAGATATGGTGGTGCGCTCTGAAGAAAGGGCTACTTCTCTTTTTCTAAGCCTAAAACGTAGAGATATTATTTTATAGTTACAAAGCTGAATGTTAAAACAGGAGTCAAGAGGCATGCATTAAATCAGTGGTTCTCAAATGTTTTAATTTCAAAGATATGAATTCCTTTTTAGAAGTACAATGTGTTCATTTAAAAGTAGAATTTATGTTGACTGTCTAAGTTGAGAAAAACATACCTATCTGGATGCACATGTGTGGCCCATGTGCCTATTCACCTCAAAGTCCACATGGGAGGCAACTGCCTAATCCAAAGCTAAGTCTAATTTTCTTTCTTCAATTAGTGTTGCTTCTGTCGGTGCTTATACAGCTTCGATGCTCGTCCCAAGTTCTCACTTCTTGGCTTAACGTCTAACAGGCAAGGGTTTATTGTAACAGAACTGGAATGCTCTTGAACCTCTAGCTAGGAACTTTGCATGCAACTGTTCTTCAAAAATCCAATGATAAAACCCTGAACTAACATAATGTTTAAGGGTCAAGAGGTTGAAACAGTTCTTAAAAGTTCTAAAAAAAACATCATTGACTCTTGAGGTTAGTTGCGACCGTAGGTCGCAGTTTAGTATGTGAACGGTCACAGCTTGACTGTATGATGTATCTCTGTCTGTCTGTATGTCTCTAACGCCTGACACTGTGGTTCCCCTGACACATCACTGTGACATCACATATGACATCAGTTTACTATCAGAACCGTCACAGCTTGTCCGTAGAGTGCGTAGACGTCTGTCCGTCCGTCTGCCTGGACATGTACACTTTTTTGGCCAGATGGCCAAGAATTGGCGTCGCATGTTGCCCTGAGGTATCTTACTAGTTATCAGAATGATGTAATAGACTAGAGCAGTGGTTCCCAAACGTATTAGCTCGAGCCACGAGAAAGTCTCACAACCAGGACCCAAACTAGTGAAAATAGACTATCTGCTATTTTCACTACTTCTTAAAAGTAAAATCTTTGGAATTTATTTTTACTATTTAGTATGAAAACCTGCAGCTCATGTTCATCTGTCTTTCTGTCTGTCTGTCTGTCTGTCACACCTCATGCTCCAGACCTCATCCCAGCTCAGCAGAAGGATTTAGACTGATTTCCTGAGCGCTGCCCTGTGGAGAGTGCCGCCATGACTGCGGTTTCAACCCTACGTACAACCAGGGAAACCAATACACGCATGGCTTCCCCAACATAAGGAGTGAGTAGATAACTAAAAGTTTCATGTGCCTCCCATACAGTGTGCGTGAGACTCGGAGTTCTTTTTACTGCTGTTTATTACATAAACATCGTAGAACTGGCATAGAAAACAAAACACAAAACAATACATTAACTTGGATAATAAATTCACAACAAAATATACTGTACATGACTGAAAACACACAAAATAATAGGCTACTGACCACTTTGCCTGCATACACAGGTATGGGGGGGTTGTCTTCTTGACAAGACAAAACAAAATCAACTTCAGTATACAGTACATTCACAATAATATAATGCTCATGACTGCAGGCCTCACAAATACTGACCACTGGATGGACCAGGATTCTCCAGTCTTCTTGTAAAACTGTGTCTTTTCTCCTCTTTACTTTATTTCTCTTACTTAATTGTCCTTTTACTTGAGTTCTCTTAACAGTCTTTTACTTGAGTTCTTTCTTAGCTTTCTTTCACTTGATCTCTTAGCCTTACTACATTTCTTCTCTTCCATTTACTGCATTTTACTTTACTTTTCTTCTACTTCATCTCTCCTCATGCACAAGCTCTTTCTCCGTGGACAATGTTTGCTGTTCTGCTCTCTGCTACCTCAACAGGTGTAGTGAACAACCCTTGATTACAGAGATCTCAGATCAAAGAGGTGACTTAATTAGGAACTTGGAACACTTAAAACACCCTTAGAGCGCCCCCAAAAGGACAAATACAGAAAAGATGAAAACATGGCTTGGCTGCAGTTACACCTACTGTGCTGTTCTTTGTGGGAACAAAGTCCTTTAGGTTGATATGTTTGATCCACTTCTGGCGAACATCTTTGTAACTCCTCGTCCAGCGTATCAACAGACCATGGCTGACTGCGCACTCTACAGGGGAGTGCTCAGGAAAACGCTCTATAGCTGACCTGTTCTGACATCACAATAATGTTGCAAATGAATTCCGTCCTTTATGCCCATATATGGAGATCCCTGATGTCTTCAATATCTCAGCAGAAGGATATAGCTGAACTGTTCTGACATCACAATGATGTTGCAAATGAATTCAGTCCTTGTCAGTCATCTCCATATTTGGTAAAATATGGCCGCATCTTGTCTAACCTAAACAACCAACCGCAACGCTAGTCACACTTGCAAATGAATTCCGTCCTTGTCCCTTTTATGCCCATATATTATGGAGATCCCTGATGTCATCAATATTAAGCCCATATCTGGGAATGCCCATATATGAATATGGACATATTGTGTCAGTCTCAAGTGGTCTATGACGTCAAACATCTATGATGTCAGACATCAGTCATCTCCATATTTGGGGGTGAAAATATGGCCACATTTTGCCACTTGGCCACTTCCTGGTAAATGTGGTAATTATCATTGTTATAATAATATCTTGTGAAAAGTGGAAAAAAAGTGATGACTCATCAGTTTTCACAGTTTTTGGGGGCCAATATTTTGCCCAAGGAATGTTTTCCATGCAAAACAAATGCTTGCAATGGATTCAGAATGATGAAGAACCCCTAGTTTGACCCCTCACATGCTACATAATATGGGGAGAAATTTGCCTCAATAATATTTGTGTGTCCAATACCATACTGCACAAATATTTCCAGGATTTGCACAAATATTTCCAGGATTTGCAAATGTTTTTTTTGATTGCACAAACATTTCCAGGATTTGCAAATGTTTTTCCGTTATTTACAAATGTAAATTGCAATCCACAAATAGAATGTATTTATTTGTGTGTGCATTCAATCTAAAATATCATTTGTAACTCATCAAGTCTGCATTTGAATTGTGAATCTGCATTTGTGAATAGACCAACACACACACGCATTCCTTTTTCCTGTTCCTTCATTTTGAGACAAACGTACCGCTTTTTAACAGAATTTTTACAAATGTTTCCACAATTTACAAATGTGTTTTTATGATTTACAAATGTCTTTCAATAATTTACAAATATTTTTCTATGTTTTACAAATGTGTTTTTACGATTTACAAATGTCTTTCAATAATTTACAAATGTCTTTCAATAATTTACAAATGTCTTTCAATATTTTACAAATGTTTTTTTTCATGTTTTACAAATGTCTTTCAATGATTGACAAATGTCCTTCAATAATTGTGGGCTCGCCTATAAGGCGAGCACACTTTAGATGTTGTCATTGTGGGCTCGCCTATAAAGGCGAGCACACTTTAGATGTTGTCATTATTTATCTATCAGTCATATCATGCATACTGTAGACGGGAACTTCGGTTCCTTTCTACTCCTACATACTTAGTGAGAAAATGAAAATAAAAACATCAATGTGTTCAGCTTACAGTGGCGAAGTGTGCTATTATTTTATACAGCAATCGGCCAAATGGTGGCGCTGTAGGAAGCCTTCGAAAGTGCGAACTTTGAACAGGGATAGCTCATGCTGTGTTTTAGGTACAGCCATGAAACCTGTATACATGTATGCGTCTCCTCATGCCGAACAACTTTTACCCTCTAACTTTTGACCTCTGACCTTTAGGTCTCCCACAATTCGGAATAATATGAAAAACAGTAAAAATCTATCTCCTCCTGGGTTTTTTTCGTTACGCGCACAAAACTTTTTTCACATGAACTTTGGACCAATACGGTCAGATTTATCTCGGCGGATTTCTTTTAAAGTGAAATATAATTTTTTAATAATTCAATCAATATTGCGGTTTTATGGAAATTATTCTTCGGCCTCTAAATCATACATGCAAAGTTACACGTTCATGGCATTTGGCAAAGATGTGGAGGGTTAGTCAAAGTATCACCGAAACCAATTTTATTCCAATCGGCCAAAGGGGGGCGCTATACGAAGCGTTTGAAAATTCAAACTTCAAACGGGCATAAGTCATGACTCGTTTTGTTTGAAGACATGCAACTTGTTACACGCGTGCTTTGACTCAAGCGGAAGACATCTGTGTCGTTGTTAAGTAAGCTCCGCCCTTAAATTTTCCGCCATTTTGAGCAGTTTGTAAAACTGCTCAAAATGGAATTTTCGCTCCACGTGCACAAAACTTTTTTTACGTGAACTTTGGACCAATCTCTAAAGATCTGTCAGATCGGATTTCTTTAAAATTGAAACATGCTTTTTTAATAAATTCAATGAATATTGCAGTTTTATGCAAATTATTCTTCTGCCTCTAAATCATACATGCAAAGTAACATGTTCATGGCATTTGGCAAAGATGTAGAGTGTTAGTCCAAATATCACTAAAACCAATCTTACCCCAATTGGCCAAACGGGGGCGCTATATCATTTTGAGCAGTTTGTGAAACGCTTAAACCTGTTAGGATTTCTTTAGCAATTTGCATGAAACATTCTACACACTATCTAAGGACCTTTATCTAATATGCCTATGAAGTGCACACACACACACACACACAAAAATATTATAATAATAAATATAGCTGCAAGCAGCGATAAAGTGGCCAAAGCCAAAAACACCTCAAATCATGAACACAGCCTGCAATGTGCGTGAAATCTTGCAAGCACATTCCCAATAGGTCAAGGAACAGATACCACCCTTCTCACATTGGCCTGTTATAGCGCCACCAGCGGGTCAACTTTTGCATAACAATTTTTTGGAACAAAATGGACCAATCTTTGACGTCAGTAACGTCAAAGTGAGCACTGCCTGCGATCTTGACATTTTGTGATTTTATAGCCATTGTTTTCTGGCTTGAAGCGAGCCCACAATTGTTTCGAAGGAACAATATTTGTCTAGTTGTGGGCTCGCCTATAAGGCGAGCACACTTTAGATATTGTCATTATTTCTATACTAGGCAGGCAGTCAGTGCAAGTATCAAAAAACTTCGGTTCCTTTCTACTCCTACATACTTAGTGAGAAAATGAAAATAAAAACATCAATGTGTTCAGCTTACAGTGGCGACGTGTGCTATTACTTTTTACAGCAATCGGCCAAATGGTGGCGCTGTAGGAAGCCTTCGAAAGTGCGAACTTTGAACAGGTATAGCTCATGCTGTGTTTGAGGTAAAGCCATGAAACCTGTATACACGTATGCGTCTCCTCATGCCGAACAACTTTTACGCTCTGACTTTTGACCTTTGACCTTTAGATCTCCCACAATTTGGAATTATATGAAAAACAGTAAAAATCTATCTCCTCCTGGGTTTTTTTCGTTACGCGCACAAAACTTTTTTCACATGAACTTTGGACCAATACGGTCAGATTGATCAACCAGATTTCTTTTAAAGTGAAATATAATTTTTTAATAATTCAATCAATATTGCGGTTTTATGCAAATTATTCTTCGGCCTCTAAATCATACATGCAAAGTTACACGTTCATGGCATTTGGCAAAGATGTAGAGGGTTAGCCAAAGTATTACTGAAACCAATTTTAGTCCAATCGGCCAAAGGGGGGCGCTATACGAAGCGTTTGAAAATTCAAACTTCAAACGGGCATAAGTCATGACTCGTTTCGTTTTAAGACATGCAACTTGCTTACACGCGTGCTTTGACTCGAGTGGAAGACATCTGTGTCTTTGTTAAGTAAGCTCCGCCCTTCGATTTTCCGCCATTTTGAGCAGTTTGTAAAACGCGTAAACCCGCTTTTATTCTGGAATTTTCGCTCCGCGTGCACAAAACTTTTTTTACGTGAACTTTGGACCAATATCTAAAGATCTGTCAGATCGGATTTTTTTTTTAAATTGAAACATGCTTTTTTAATAATTCAATGAATATTGCAGTTTTATGCAAATTATTCTTCTGCCTCTAAATCATACATGCAAAGTAACATGTTCATGGCATTTGGCAAAGATGTAGAGTGTTAGTCCAAATATCACTAAATCCAATCTCACTCCAATTGGCCAAAGGGGGGCGCTATATCATTTTGAGCAGTTTGTGAAACGCTTAAACCCGTTCGGATTTTTTTAGCAATTTGCATGAAACATTCTACACACAATCTAAGGACCTTTATCTAATATGCCTATGAAGTGCACACACACACAAAAAGAAAAATAATAACAAATATAGCTGCAAGCAGCGATAAAGTGGCCAAAGCCAAAAACACCTCAAATCATGAACACAGCCTGCAATGTCCGTGAAATCTTGCAAGCACATTCCCAATAGGTCAAGGAACAGATACCACCCTTCTTACATTGGCCTGTTATAATAGCGCCACCAGCGGGTCAACTTTTGGCACAACACATTTTTGGAACAAAATGGACCAATCTTTGACGTCAGTAACGTCAAAGAGAGCACTGCCTGCGATCTTGACATTTTGTACTTTTATAGCCATTGTTTTCTGGCTTGAAGCGAGCCCACAATTGTTTCGAAGGAACAATATTTTTCTAGTTATTTATCTATCAGTCATATCATACTGTAGACGGGAACTTCGGTTCCTTTCTACTCCTACATACTTAGTGAGAAAATGAAAATAAAAACATCAATGTGTTCAGTTTACAGTGGCGAAGTGTGCTATTATTTTCTATAGCAATCGGCCAAATGGTGGCGCTGTAGGAAGCCTTCGAAAGTGCGAACTTTGAACAGGTATAGCTCATGCTGTGTTTGAGTTACAGTCATGAAACCTGTATACACGTATGCGTCTCCTCATGCCGAACAACTTTTACCCTCTAACTTTTGACCTCTGACCTTTAGGTCTCCCACAATTCGGAATTATATGAAAAACAGTAAAAATCTATCTCCTCCTGGGTTTTTTTCGATACGCGCACAAAACTTTTTTCACATAAACTTTGGACCAATACGGTCAAACTAATCTCGGCGGATTTCTTTTAAAGTGAAATATAATTTTTTAATAATTCTATCAATATTGCGGTTTTATGCAAATTATTCTTCTGCCTCTAAATCATACATGCAAAGTTACACGTTCATGGCATTTGGCAAAGATGTGGAGGGTTAGTCAAAGTATCACTGAAACCAATTTTATTCCAATCGGCCAAAGGGGGGCGCTATACGAAGCGTTTGAAAATTCAAACTTCAAACGGGCATAAGTCATGACTCGTTTCGTTTGAAGACATGCAACTTGTTACACGCGTGCTTTGACTCAAGCGGAAGACATCTGTGTCGTTGTTAAGTAAGCTCCGCCCTTTGATTTTCCGCCATTTTGAGCAGTTTGTAAAACGCGTAAACCCGCTTTTATTCTGGAATTTTCGCTCCACGTGCACAAAACTTTTTTTACGTGAACTTTGGACCGATATCTAAAGATCTGTCAGATCGGATTTCTTTAAAATTGAAACATGCTTTTTAAAATAAATTCAATGAATATTGCAGTTTTATGCAAATTATTCTTCTGCCTCTAAATCATACATGCAAAGTAACATGTTCATGGCATTTGGCAAAGATGTAGAGTGTTAGTCCAAATATCACTAAAACCAATCTTACCCCAATTGGCCAAAGGGGGGCGCTATATCATTTTGAGCAGTTTGTGAAACACTTAAACCCGTTAGGATTTTTTTTTGCAATTTGCATGAAACATTCTACACACAATCTAAGGACCTTTATCTAATATGCCTATGAAGTGCACACACACAAAAAAAATAATAATAATGAATATAGCTGCAAGCAGCGATAAAGTGGCCAAAGCCAAAAACACCTCAAATCATGAACACAGCCTGCAATGTGCGTGAAATCTTGCAAGCACAATAGGTCAAGGAACAGATACCACCCTTCTTACACTGGCCTGTTATAGCGCCACCAGCGGGTCAACTTTTGCACAACACATTTTTGGAACAAAATGGACCAATCTTTGACGTCAGTAACGTCAAAGAGAGCACTGCCTGCGATCTTGACATTTTGTACTTTTATAGCCATTGTTTTCTGGCTTGAAGCGAGCCCACAATTGTTTCGAAGGAACAATATTTTTCTAGTTTACAAACGTTTTTCCTGGATTTACAAATGTGTTTTGCAATTCACAAATATCCCATCAGATCCACATGTGTGAGTCTGCGCCTCCTCCCCTCCCCTCCTCTCCTCTCCTCTCCTTCCCTCCTCCCACACACGCATTCATTTTGACACAAGTGTCACTTGGAGAATTTTCTCTCACAGGGAAGATTTTCTCACAAATACCTGCCGATCCACGTGTGTCTGCCCCCCCCCCCCCCCCCCCCCCCTCCCTGTTTCAACTGCTCCAGCCCCTCCCCCACCCCATGGCATCTATGACCAGCTGGGCATGATTTCAGCTAATTGATCAGCATCATAACCAGCCAACTTTTACCCAGTGTGGAGTGTGTGTGCTGTTTATATTGGCATATTCTTACTTAGGACGGAGACCCCTATTTGTAACTATCTTTCAAGACGGGAACCCCCTTTTGTAGTGTGGTACGACGTGTACTTCCGTAGGATTTTTGTGCCAAAATTGATTTTTTTGCAGAACTTGGTCCAAACTATGAGAAAATGATGGGTGTATAATTTTCCGGACCCCCACCCCCTTTCTGGGGGTCATCTATTTTAGGACCTCCCAGAACAGTACGCCAGCCAGTTAATGTCCAATTGTCTTAATATTAGAGTTGTTTTGTAGGTTTTAAAACATTCTGAGTTCATTTATTACACTTTTGAAGCAGCCAGAATAACCTTTCTGACTTTTGGTTGGGGTCTTTCCTCACCTGGGACCCCCGGAATGACCCCTGTGCCTATCTCAGTAATCGTTCTGCTCCTGCTCCAGAACAATGTCATATTAGGACATCATTGAAGCATAAAAGTCTTTGTAGCTGGGCTCTGAAAACTAAAATGAGTAGTAGCAAATACCAGGGGTCTTCCACAGGGGGTTCGGGACCCCTAGGGGGTCCTCAGAGTTACTATAAAGTGTAATTCTAAGGATTTTTTTGCTAAAATGTATTGATCTGCTGCTTTGGCTTTTATAGGGACCAAACTGTCAGGAAATGATGCGTATCACATTTTTCCGACCCCTGCCCCCTTTCTGGGGGGTCATCTATTTTAGGACCTCCCAGAACAGTACACCAGCCAGTTAATGTCCAATTCTCATAATATTAGAGTTGTTTTGTAGGTTTTAAAACATTCTAAGTTCATATATTGCACTTTTGAAGCAGCCAGAATAACCTTTCTCTCCTCACCTGGGACCCCCAGAATGACCCCTGTGCCTATCTCAGTACTCATTACAGTCCTTGCTCTGGTTCTGCTCCAGAACGGTGTCAAATTAGATCATAATTAAAGCATAAAAGCTTTTGTAGCTGGGCTCTGACAACAAAAATGAGTAGCTAATACCAGGGGTCTTCCACAGGGGGTCTGAGACCCCCAGGGATCCTCAGAGTTACTACAGGGGGCCAGCCAAATCTCTGGTCACCCCAACCTCCCAGTCAGCCAAGACATTTGACTGGAACATACCCTCCACTCTCTGAATTCCATCCATTTTCTTCAATTGGTGGAAGCTCAGGGCAATTTGTCAGGTATCATTTATACTGCATTGTGATGTAGTTGGCATTGAGGATATGTGGTAGCAGTGCAGCTCCAAGTTCTTTGACTGAAATCCCATCCCATATGAGTTATCGCAGATGAAGGGTTGTTGGACCAAAGTGCTCCAATGACTCCAATGTTGATGGTTGTAAGTGCCTTGCCCAGCCCTGAGGCTCATAGGGCAGGAGCCTATGTCCTGTTTCTGTAGAGTGAGGCAGCTTGATGTACAAGTACCCCTGCACAGTGGACATGATAATAGTTTGTCACAGGGACATAGCCCAATCCAGCCTTTGATGCTGAGGTCCCATTTTCAGAATCTTTATTATGACCCAGCTGGGGATCGACCCCAACCTCCCAGTCTCAGGAGGAATGGAACCCTTGCCAAGGTATGTTCCAGTTAGGTGTCTTGCCCTCCCTACTCAAAAGGCAATACTTGAGCTCATCAAATGTGCTCAAGCAATAACCTGCCATGCACTCCTCTCTGCAAATTATATGGTGGAAACTGTCAACTCTATTAGACAGGACATTCAATTAATGGACATGTTGTTCTACGTGGCCAAAGTGGGAAGTTGCAATACTTTCTTGTAATCCCTGCAGTAACACCTGTGAATCATAACTGTTATTGCGACCATAGGTCGCAAGTTTACTACGAAAACCGGCACATCTTGTCCGCGTATCTCTGTCTATCTGTCTGTCTGAAGGTCACACCTGACACTGTGGTTCCCCTGACACATCACGGTGACATCACAGGTTATATCACAGGTGACCTATTTATATGTAAAAGTACATATAGGGGCATTCCCCAGAATTCCTGTTTATGCCCATGAAGATCCCTGATGTCATCGATATACATCACTGGCCAGATGGCCAAGACGTGGCCCATATCTGTGTGGCTGGTTCAGATAGGGATCTCCATGTATGGGCATAAAAGGGATTGTATGTTGTGATGTCATGGGAACCACTCTAACATAATCCCTTTTATGCCCATATATGGAGATCCCTGATGTCATCAATATTAAGCCCATATCTAACAGGACTTCATATGGGAATGCCCATATATGGAGGAAGACAGCCCATATCTGTAGGGCTGGTTCAGAGAACTTCAGACAGGGATCTCCATGTATGGGCATAAAAGGGATGTACCATCAGTACATGGATCTCCATGGGTACCAGGGGTCTCCATATATAGGTAACTGGTCCGATATACATCACTGGCCAGATAGCCAAGAATTGGCCATCTGTCCATAAACCATCAAGTACACTTCATAAACCAAGGAGAATAATATTCAAAAATAGTTAGCACATTGCAGAAATGGTTGCTGAAATAACCATTTGACTGCCCCCTGTAGTAACTCTGATGACATCTGGGGGTCCCGGACCCCCTGTGGAAGACCCCTGGTATTAGCTACTAATTCTTTGTTGTCAGAACCCAGCTACAAAAGCTTTTATGCTTTAATTATGATCTAATTTGACACCGTTCTGGAGCAGAAACAGAGCAAGGACTGTAATGAGTACTGAGATAGGCCAGGTGAGGAGAGACCCTAAACAAAAGTCAGAAAGGTTATTCTGGCTGCTTCAAAAGTGCAATATATGAACTTAGAATGTTTTAAATCCTACAAAACAACTCTAATATTATGAGAATTGGACATTAACTGGCTGGTGTACTGTTCTGGGAGGCCCTAAAATAGATGACCCCCCAGAAAGGGGGCAGGGGTCGGAAAAATGTGATACGCATCATTTCCTGACAGTTTGGTCCCTATAAAAGCCAAAGCAGCAGAACAATACATTTTAGCAAAAAAATCCATAGAATTACACTTTATAGTAACTCTGAGGACCCCCTAAGGGTCCCGAACCCCCTGTGGAAGACCCCTGGTATTTGCTACTACTCATTTTAGTTTTCAGAGCCAAGCTACAAAGACTTTTATGCTTCAATTATGTCCTAATATGACATTGTTTTGGAGCAGGAGCAGAACGATTACTGAGATAGGCACAGGGGTCATTCCGGGGGTCCCAGGTGAGGAGAGACCCCAAACAAAAGTCAGAAAGGTTATTCTGGCTGCCTCAAAAGTGTAATAAATGAACTCAGAATGTTTTAAAACCTACAAAACAACTCTAATATTAAGACAATTTGACATTAACTGACTGGCGTACTGTTCTGGGAGGTCCTAAAATAGATGACCCCCAGAAAGGGGGTGGGGGTCCGGAAAATTATACACCCATCATTTTCTCATAGTTTGGACTCTATAGAACCAAGTTCTGCAAAAAAATCAATTTTGGCACAAAAATCCTACGGAAGTACACATCGTACCACACTACCTACAAAAGGGGGTTCCCGTCTTGAAAGATAGTTACAAATAGGGTTCTCCGTCCTAAGTAAGAATATGCCAATATAAACAGCACACACACTCCACACTGGGTAAAAGTTGGCTGGTTATGATGCTGATCAATTAGCTGAAATCATGCCCAGCTGGTCATAGATGCCATGGGGTGGGGGAGGGGCTGGAGCAGTTGAAACAGGGAGGGGGAGGGAGGGGGGGGGGGGGGGGCAGACACACGTGGATCGGCAGGTATTTGTGAGAAAATCTTCCCTGTGAGAGAAAATTCTCCAAGTGACACTTGTGTCAAAATGAATGCGTGTGTGGGAGGAGGGAAGGAGAGGAGAGGAGAGGAGAGGAGGGGAGGGGAGGAGGCGCAGACTCACACATGTGGATCTGATGGGATATTTGTGAATTGCAAAACACATTTGTAAATCCAGGAAAAACGTTTGTAAATTATTGAAGGACATTTGTCAATCATTGAAAGACATTTGTAAAACATGAAAAAAACATTTGTAAAATATTGAAAGACATTTGTAAATTATTGAAAGACATTTGTAAATTATTGAAAGACATTTGTAAATCGTAAAAACACATTTGTAAAACATAGAAAAATATTTGTAAATTATTGAAAGACATTTGTAAATCATAAAAACACATTTGTAAATTGTGGAAACATTTGTAAAAATTCTGTTAAAAAGCGGTACGTTTGTCTCAAAATGAAGGAACAGGAAAAAGGAATGCGTGTGTGTGTTGGTCTATTCACAAATGCAGATTCACAATTCAAATGCAGACTTGATGAGTTACAAATGATATTTTAGATTGAATGCACACACAAATAAATAAATTCTATTTGTGGATTGCAATTTACATTTGTAAATAACGGAAAAACATTTGCAAATCCTGGAAATGTTAGTGCAATCAAAAAAAACATTTGCAAATCCTGGAAATATTTGTGCAAATCCTGGAAATATTTGTGCAGTATGGTATTGGACACACAAATATTATTGAGACAAATTTCTCCCCATAATTAAAGCAGATTTTCTTTTTTTTAATATGTATGGAGTCAATGGGACAGTGAATATACAAATGGACATAACCTTTTTTCGCGATGTTTCCGGCAAAGCAGGCCTCTCATTCTGTGGACCTTAATGACCAAACTAATAGATAAAACGGAAATAAAAAGTGCAAATCACAGGTTCAACCCTATTCCTTGAGCTTTTGGGCATGTGGATCCCCGACTAAGTGGATATAAAACCTAAATGAAGTTAATCAAGGCGTACTGAGGGGATTTGGAAAGCTGCATGAATGTTCTTTCTGACCCTCCACTTAGTGTTTTGTTCTCTTTTTGAATATACATCAAGCAAATGTTTGGAATCCTAACTGCTGGGGGGTAATTTGCACTCTTTGATGGTATTCAAGCTTGATTGTGTTTGATTAAGTTGGTAATTAAAATTGGTCCATTGTTCAAGGTCTTATTTAGCGCCAGACTGAAACCAATTTTTGCACCACACTAAACAAGTCAGAAACTAGAGTTGACTACAGCCAGTTTCTTTTCTTTTCTTACCCTTTTTTTCAACAGCATAAATCCAGATGTAACAATGAACATCAGTCAAGCTGAATACGAGAGGCTGTCGTAAACACTAAGCGATATGAAGGGGGATATTACATTTTAATCAACACCACACCTCATGTGGTAGATGGCAACTATTCAATACATTATGTGCATTTTCTTTGAAATGCATGCTTATTTCTGCGTATAAAATGCAGGAAAATCTGGCTTTTCTATTTTCCCTTTACCATAATGCGCGACTGCCAAGATATGATCATTTAAAATTCAGTAACTTTGGCTTGTGGGTTGACATAATGTGGCAAATGTATACACAGTGGCTTGGAGAATCTTACAGTGGTCCAAATGCACATTAGATCCAGGGTGATGTCTTATCAAAACCAGCTGACACCAGTATACTGTACTTGAGTGACGGCCACTAAAGCTTTCCATGTCAACCATGTTTCACCATGGCCAGATATGATGATGATGGTGAAACTGGCAAACCGGTATCCATTAGTCATGTTATCGTGCTGGTTGTGTATGTCCCACCACATGCCAATGCGAAGCTGGCTGCTGAGTCAATCTCCAGCATCACACAAGACCTGCAGCGCGCCTCGCCAGACGCGCTTGTGATAATAAACGGAGATTTTAATCACTGTTCTCTTTCCGCCACTTTGCCGTCCTTTAAGCAGTTTGTGAAGTGCCCCACACGGGTAGCCTAGTTCCAGACCCTGAATCGCTAGCCACACCCCTTTAAATTTTTTGTTTTGGCGATTCAGTGGTCTAGAAGTGCTCTCATTGAAGAGTCCTCCCTCGGTTGAAAATCCGTACGGCGAATCAGCGTCGTGAATCAGTGTCTTGTGATCAGCGTGGGTGGGGGTTTCCCAGAACTCATGTGTGTTTCCAAGTACACCAGCGCTGCCGCCGTACCGTACCGCGCATCGCGGCGCGATAAAATGCGGTAAATTGCGGTAAAATGCGATCGTATCGATCTCGCTATGAAACACCAGTAGCAGGCATGTTATGTTGTGTTTGATTACTAGTTCGTAGTGCTCCTATTCTGACTGTTTCTTTGGTTAGCAAGTAGTACTAGCAAGCAACAGGCTAGCCACTAGCCAGCCACACTATGTCATGTGTTGGTCGGTGAACCAATCGCTGAAGACTGCCTCTTTTTGGCAACGCCCATCCCTGCAATCGCCTTGGGGGAAAGCACTTTCAGACTGAATAATGAAGTGAAACGAAATGTCAATTCAGGCTGAGTGTCAGGCTACCACACGGGGTGATCGGACACTTGATCTGTTGATCTACACGAACGTTAAGAAGAGCTAAGTTGTGAAGAAGCTGTCTGCTCTTGGACAATCTGACCACAATATGTTGGCAGTGACGCCTTGCTATTCTCCCATTATCCGGAGACTGAGCCTATTAAGACTAAAACTGTGCGCGTGTGGTCTGATGAAGCTTGTGATAAACTCCAAGCAAGCTTTGAATGCACTGACTGGTCCATCTTTTTAGATGATGGTGATCTTGACCTGGACAGTAAAGTTGATAGAGTTACTGCTTATATCAATTTCTGTGTAGATGATGCCATCCCCTGTAAAAAGATTACGATATTTCCTAATGACAAACCCTGGTTGACAAGGGAGGTTAAAGCTGCTATTAACCAAAAGAAGAAGGCATTCCTCAGTGGGGATAACTACTTGTTCAAACAGGCTAACAAGGAGCTTAAAGCTAAAGTAAGACAGGCAAAGCTCAATTATAAAGAAAAGGTAGAAAGACAAATGTCTAATACCAATACTAGGGGCCTCTGGAAAGGCATTAAAACAATCACGGACTGGACCAACAAGTCCAGTTGTCCGGGCTCTGGGATTGATGTTAATGAGGCAAATACATTTTTTGCTAGGTTTGATACATTTGATTTCTCTGCTGAGCAGGCGAGTATCCTCTCCTCTCTAGCTCAGCCAAGTACTGAGGACAGCTGTCCCCCTATTGTTATAACTACTGATGAAGTTCGCAATGTGTTTAAGAGCATTAAGGTGAACAAGGGCCCTGGGCCTGATGGTATCGACCCTCGTACCTTTAAGGTCTGTGCTGATCAGTTGTGCCAGGTCTTTCATTCTCTGTTCTCTCTGTCACTGTCTTTACCTCCTCTTCCTGCTATGTGGTTAACATCATGTCTTGTTCCTATTCCTAAAAAGAACAATGTACGTAATAGCCTCACTAACATGAGACCTATTGCTATAACATGCCACATCATGAAGTGTTTTGAAAGGGTTGTGTTGGGCCACCTTAGAGAGCAGGTGGCTCCTTATTTAGACCCCTTGCAATTTGCATACAGGAAGCGGGTAGGTGTTGATGATGCTCTGATTGTTATGTTACATCACATGTACACTCACCTTCAATCAACTGCCAGTTCTGTTAGGGTCATGTTTTTTGATTTTTCTAGTGCCTTCAACACTATACAGCCACATATCCTAGCTAATAAATTGAGGCAGTATAAACTGCATAATTCAACCATTACCTGGTGCATGAAGTATCTAGTGCCTCGACCTCAGTTTGTTAAGCTAGATGATGCTGTATCAGATGTTATCTGGACAAAAACTGGAGCCCCTCAGGGAACCGTTTTAGCTCCTTTTTTATTTGTCCTCTATACTGCAGATTGTAGGCATAGTGAGGCAAAGTGTCACATGCAGAAATTCTCTGATGACACTGTTCTAATTGGTCTCATCAACAAGGATGACGATCGGGCCTATAAAAAGGAAATCGATCTATTTGTTCGCTGGTGCGATGATAACTTTTTACTGCTTAATGTAGAAAAGACCAAAGAGCTTGTTGTTAACTTTTGTAAAAAGAAGGTGCCTATCTCACCTGTCATCATCAAAGGGCAGGAGGTAGAAATAGTTCAGTCCTATAAGTATCTTGGTGTCCACCTGGACAGGAAGCTGGACTGGAAGATGAACACAGATTCTGTGTTCAAGAAAGCTCAGTCTCGACTTTTCCACTTGAGAAAGCTCAGATCCTTTGAGATCAGTAGGCCACTCCTTCATGTATTCTACCAAGGTATCCTTGCTAGTGTCCTCTTTTATGCTGTGCTCTGCTGGGGGGGCAGCATCACGGCCGATGATAAAAACCGAATCAATAAATTGATTAAAAAGGCTGGCTCAGTGATTGGCCTCCCTCAGGATACTTTGGATATCACTATAGCCAAGCGAATGAGGACCAAATTGAACTCTATTCTTTCCTTCGAAGGCCATCCTCTCTATAAGGTATACTCACTCAATGCCAATGACGTCTCATGACTGCTTTTTTCAATGGGCCCTGTGTGCCAATGACGTCTTTGACGTCTTTAGATCAAAGGCTATAAAATTTAATTATTATTATTATTATTATTTTTTTTTAAAGATGTCAAAATGACCTGAGATCAGAGAGATGCTTTTCTCTGTTTGTGTGTTGGTTCCCTCGTTTAGCTGATTGAGAAAATGTGTGTTCATTCTAGTGGATGGACACTTTTTTTGATTCAAACAGCTCTATCTCTGGAACCATTTGTCTGATTGACAAATTTTGAAAACAATTATAAAAAAAAAACATTTTTTTTCATTGCATAGTAAAGAAAAACATACAAAATCATGGCACATCTACCTTGGAGCCATTTTGGCACTTGGCATTGAGTGAGTTAATGACCTGCGTAGCAAGTTTAGCAACAGGTTTTTGATGCCTACAATATCTACTGAGCGAATGAAGAAATCCTTTGTTCCTGCTGCTGTTAGATTCCTTAACGTTAACGTACATCGCTAGCTTGGTTTTGGGAGGGTGTCATGTAATTTGTAAAGTCTGTTATTGTTATTTGTTGTGTATTTGTATGTTTGTTATATGTTGTCTTTGATTTTGTGTATTTGTATTCGCTCTGGTGGCAAAACGTGTTTCCCTTTGGGGACTAAGCAATAAACACATACCATACCATACCATACCATTTCTTTCACACTCACACACACACACACACACACACACACACACACACACACACACACACACACACACACACACACACACACACACACACACACACACACACACACACACACACACACATCCCATCACCACTACTTTGCTGTATTTCAACCAACAGTTAAAGGTATATTCAGTGATTGTATTTCATTCAAATAAAAATATAATTGGTACATTTTCCATTCATTCTCCTCACTAGAAGGTGTGTTGACCATATAAGGACTTGCACCATGGCCCGTTTTACGAGCATAGCTAGATTCGGTTTTCAGAGGTGGCCAGCCAGTCCTCGACCAATCAGGGTAGAGTATGGCCGTAGTTATTGCGACCGAGGGTCGCATATACTCTGAAGAATCGTGTCGCTTGAGTGTCCTTCCTTCCTTCCTTCCTTCCTTCCGTATCCTCGTGACCGTCCTTCCGTATCCTCTGTGATGTCAGTGTGATGTCAGCGAGTTGTGACATCACTTCCTGTACAGGGCGGCTACACGAAATGTGGATAACACTATATATGGAGATAGTCCAGTCCATCATGTCATATGGGACTACCGTCATAGAAAGTAGCCATTGTTAGGCCGGAGTCATTGGCTGTCTAAACATGGAGATGTGGATAACACTATATATGGAGATAGTCTAGTCCAATATGTCATATGGGACTACCGTCATAGACAGTAGCCATTGTTAATCCGGAGTCAATGGCTGACTGTCTGTACAGGAAGTGATGTCACATGACATACTTTTTATGCCCATATATGAGTCCTAACATGGAGATGTGGATAACACTATATATGGAGATAGTCTAGTCCAATATGTCATATGGAACTACCGTCATAGACACATCCATTGACTCCGGCCTAACAATGGCTACTGTCTATGACGGTAGTCCCATTATGACATGATGGACTGGACTATCTCCATATATAGTGTTCTCCACATTTCCATGTTTAGGCCCCATCGCTCACACCCTCGGTGGGGTTGGCGATAGGGCCTTTCTGTGTGGAGTTTGCATGTTCTCCCCGTGTCTCCTAGGGTTGATACCCTCACAAAAACATGAACAAACTCCCCCCAGAATGATAACAACTAGAATCGTCAGAGAAACACTGTGGTTGGCCAGATAGTCAAGAATTGGCGCGACCTCGTCCTTTAGGGCGAGGTCGCATGTCACCCTGAGGTGTCTTACTAGTGTTATGACGTTTAGTTATGATGGTCAAAATAAAAGTTTTGAGAACCACAGTCGCTCTGAATTAAGAACGTCTGCTAAATGCCTAGATTGTAAACTACTGAACTGAACTGAATCAGTATCATACATATCCTGAAGCTGGAGATGTAGGCCTGCCGATATTCAGTGATTGGGTCTAATGATCAAAAGAAGAACATTATAAACATTATAAATCTATAAAAAACTAAACATTTCCAGTAAATTTCCACTAAACAAGGCCAGTAAGGGACAAGATGACCCCCAGCCACTTTCATTATCACTGAATACACCTTTAACCGAAGCTAATTCAGGAGCATGATATTCGGGTAGAAGACCCTCCTACAGTAGATGTAAGGCAAGGCAAGTTTATTTGTATTAATAATATTTATATCTTGAATGTATATAGCGCATTTCTGAGGACCCAATGACTTTACATGGGGGCATGAGAAAACAACAAATAAAAACAACTTTATTAATAGGAGAAAAACACTGAGTTTAACTCTCCCCACACTTTGAACGTTCACGTTCGCCCCAATTCTCCAGAGACCTCTGCGCCAATACGGCGCTCGTTCGGTTCGTTCGTCTGATGACTGTAAGCTGATGAGGGGTCGCGCGGCCGTTTACTGTAAACACATATGTGTTAACATCAACGGAGAACAATTCACTTCCTTGTTGATTTCCTCTGGCTGTAAGGCTCTGTGGCCAGTGACTGGTCTTCTTCTTCTTCAACACATAACAGGCAAATTCACATTCATTCTCGCATGACGCCGCCCTCTGCTGCCTGGCAGACCAAAGTGCACTATTGCACAATAAAAAAAAAAAAAAAAAAAAAAAAAAAAAAAAATGTCTGTCTATCTACTATAACGTCGCAAAGGTAAGCCGCTTTTTGATGGCACCAGACCCAATAAATAAATAAATAATCTGGCAGTAGGAGAGTTAAGGAATAAATGAATATATAGTATGAAATTGATAACAAAGGGGGGGGGGGAGTGAAATTAGCTGGGGAAAGCGATATTGAAGAGGTAGGTTTTGAGGGCATATTGTACATTTGTGCGTAACTGTACATTTCAATTTGAAAGATGAAAGAACAACATCATTGTTGGTGTTCTTATCATGATAACATTCTCGATGCAACAGACAATTAATGGACGGTTATGTATAATACAGTTATACTTTAGTTAATCAGACTCATCAATTCAGTCGATGATAAAAAAAATCACACTCGTGTGAACTGAGCGGTGGTGTGTGTGTGTGTGTGTGTGTGTGTGTGTGTGTGTGTGTGTGTGTGTGTGTGTGTGTGTGTGTGTGTGTGTGTGCAACAGCGCCCCTCCCTTAACATGTGTGGTCAGAAAAGGTTACTGCAGGCTACAGACAGACAGACACGGAGACACGGAGACAGACAGACAGACAGACCCACACACACGGCCACGTATAGGAGCGTTGTGACCACCGCTCAAAAATCTGTAACTTTTTTGTATTGATTTGCTGATGTATGAGACATTAAAGCTTCCCGATCAAGGTCTTGGTCCTAAATGTCGGTTTTGATATATCTCCGGTGAATTGCTCAGACCTATGTTGAAGGCCTCCTGAAGACAATTTTACAACCAGAGGTATTAACTAGTCATAGTGTGGACTCTGTGCTCATAAAGTGTGTGATTGGACTGGGGATATGGCTGTCCGAATCCACAGGAACCATGTTTACATGTGCCTGTCAGAGGAAAGACACTCGGTGTGCAGAGACCCTGTGCAACTCCAGACCTCGCTCCTGCAATGACGCCTTAAACCCCTAAATCACAAAGCAGTAGAGAGTGTTGAAAAAGCCATGAAAGTCTGACTCGGTATTTCCAGCTAAACATCTCATTCCTGGACACCAGCTGTTTGGCAGAGTGAAAAGGAGGCTCAAGCTCCATCTATTTTATACTTTGAGTCCCTGGATGAATATTTTCCAAGGTCTCTTTATTTAAGAATCTGGAAGCAAGGGGGTGCTGTGGCGTTCGTTATGTGTCTGCTTTTCTGTTGTGTCTCTGTCTGGTGGACTGGTAGCTGTGAATTAGCCTATTTCATTCTCATAACCAAGGATGGATCCATCACCGTGCAGGTGCATGAAGGAATCTCTCCCGCAGCCTGCAATAGACCATATTCACGCCGCGGCCATTTGGATCACATGACTTCCTGGGATAGCAGCCTGCATTACAAACCGTTGTGAACAATGGAGCGATGGTCCCAAAATATGAGTTCTATTCAACCATTTTCTTTTGTCCAAATCGACAAATGGGCAGATGACAACATCAACATCCCCAAAAGGATTAAATAGAAGGGTACATCCACAATATTCATGGTAGTTAGGTTACACTGTTACTCTGTACAAAGACCTGCTACAGTATCTGTGCAGACTAGTGCTTGCTCTGCCATCATATAGTTAATATTACCGTATCGTGATTTTTACATATTAATCAGGAACAATCTAACAACAAATAGTTAATATGATGGTGGAGCAAGCACTGCACAGATAGCAAGTCTTTGAACACAGTAAGGTTGCAACCTAACTTACCTTGAATATCGTTACCATGGATGTAATCAATCTACTGTAGCCCTTCTATTTAATCATTTTGGGGATGTTGATGTTGTCATCTGCCAATATGTTAATTTGGTCAAAAGAAATTGGTTGAATAGAACTCATATTTTGGGACCATCGCTCCATTGTTCACAATGGTTTGTAATGCAGGCTGCTATCCCAAGGTAAATAAAAAGAAGCTACGGACAAATACGTCATTTTCGCTATCACGCAATTCCACTCGGCAGATCCGTCGCACCATGGGAGCCAAACTGCAGCCGGAAGTTCAGTAGAATGCACTGGAGCAATGGAAGCCTGTGGATCAGAAACACTACTATTTCTGAATGACTGAGGCCTTTGTCAAATAATCACTTCTGGAAAATAAAAGACATCATATAAAACGTTTTTTTCAGCTATGTTACTTTCCAGTGTGCGCCCTGTGCAATTTTATAGAGGCATCTAAAGAGTACAAAGAACGTTTCTGAACGTGCCAAAGTATCGCAAGACTGTCCACCGTTCCCTGTCTGGAATCACGCAATACCAGAAACCGGAGGTTTTAGTGTTGCCATGTTTGGTAATTATAAGCGACTTTGGGCGACTGCAGGGGGTCCACGAAATTATTGCTTGATTAATGGAAATGAATACCCTAAATAAATAAATGTCTTCAAATAGTTTTAAAACATTTTCCATATTTATGTTAAAAATAAAAGATGGTTCTGTCCATTTTGGCGTTTATGATTACTGTGCTGTCCAATTGACATATTATTATTGACAGGTCCCTGGCCTGAACACATTATTGAAGACCCCTGTTCTTAAGTGAACACGTTGCTTAGCTACTTTTATTGATTGAAGAATGTATTAGAAGCCTGGAAAACGTACAGTTTCATGACAGTAGCCTAATGATTGGTGCAAGGTCAATTAAAAGAAGATCCTAGTAAGCTTTTCGGCTTAGGCCCATTTACACAGGAACCACTTTATGTATCTCATATAACATTGAAAGACCGACAGATGGAGCACAGTAGGCTACTTTGCATAGGATATCACTAACAAACAAGGCTTTTCATTGTTTTAACCAGTGGTTCTCAGTGGTGGTTGTACCAACGTACTGTACTGTAGCCTACTTCTCTGTACCTTTGTCTCTGCAAACTGTAAGTAATCAATCAATCGCTACTGCAATTTAGAAATAATCTCACAAGTTAAACTCAGGAATTAAAAATTAAAGTATTGGTATCAAAATATAATTAAAGTACCAAAAGTAGAAAGTGCTCATTATGCAGAATGTGGCATTTGACAAGTTCACAATCTGTCACATTGCGATGCATTGTGAGCTTGTTGATGGTTATTTTCAATACATGCAGTAAGTGCTCATAAATAGCCTAGTGCCTCGCCCTTGTTGGTTCTTTTGGGCTTGTTTTCCTAGGCCTGGTTGCTTATTTCTCAGAACCTGGCAACACTACCAGAAATTATACCTTGGCACTGTTTAGATGCCTCAATACAATATACACTGTGCACATTATAAAAAAAATAATAATAATAAAAAAAATAACTATTGATTGGAAAACAACCTGTGATATGCATTTTTTTTTTTTTATTCCTGGACCGATTAACTGACAATCGTTCAGAAATAATTTATTCACAAGCATGGTCCAGCTGGCTGCCATCCTTCTGCCATGGACTCCAATGCAGTTCACACAACTTCCGGTTCCAGTTTTGGCTCCCATGAGCGTCAATGGCGCATGCCTGGCCATGACGGCGACCATACCTTGTTTATAGTTATCTTGTGCTAACCCAGGAAGTCATGTATCTAATTACTGTAACTCCCTTCTTTTTGTCAGTAACGAGTACTCTAACACGTTATTTTTTAAATTCAGTGCAAACGGCCCAAACTTGGTAGGTGCTTTTAGACGTCCAATAGGGACAGGCTTAGCTTAAACCCCGCCCCCTCTGTATACAGTATGATAGACGGTGCATCTGTTTGCGTTTGTGGCCCCGCAGTGCGTGATAATTGTTTTTGTTGCAAAATAGGCCCCTCACGCACATTTTGGCAGCCCCAATCGTAGGGAATCGAAAAAAGATCTGACAATGTAATGAGTTCCAGTTTGTGTGAGTTTAAGATCAAATCTACAGTAGTGTGTTTTGAAGATGCAAGATGCCATGTGGCAGAAAGATCTAGTCATGTAGATTTGATTGCATGCCCTGAGGAGTTGCATCCAAGGGACTTTTTTTAAGCGTTGCTAGCTGCTCCAATACATGACTATGTGTATGTCCATGCAAAATGAACAGGCCCTCAAATACTTATTACATATCCGTATGTCTCTTTTCTGAAGATATAATGAGGAGTTGTCATGTGGTTCTATCATCATCATCATCATCATCATCATCATCATCAGCACCGCTCATTTCACACTAGTGTAATTTGTTTTAATGTATGACCTACATCTCAAGAGTTATAGACCCAAAACTGAAGCAGCCTATGGTGCCACTATAAGGATGATTTGAACAAGGGTTCTACACCATGCATTTAAAAAAAATATTAATATCATATTGTTTATGTCCCAAAAACGTTATTCAAAAGGTTTGAGTCTAAATTACCACTCCTGAATACAGAGCCCCTTTCAAAGCATTTTCAGCTGCAATACCACCTTGTCCTGAGTGGGAGGACTGCACTATTGAGCCAGCTTTGGCCCCACTCTCATCCCAGCTCCTGCCCGCCTCCTGCTCAGCTTTGGCCCGACCCTCATCCCAAAATGAAAATTCCTTGTGCAGTCCCTTTAAGGTGAAAGTTCTTTCTTGGCCTACTGCGAGTGTGTGCATGCAAACTTTCACGTTGATCGGTTCAGTGGCGTCCATGATCAGCTGTATACAGACAGACAGACAGACAGACACATGGACAGGGGCAAAAACCTAATCCCCAGCCCCGGCCTTTCCAAGTAATTGGATAAGGACCAAATTAGGGTAGACACATTTTTCCTGTCAGCTTTATATATAGGCTATATATATATAAAACAAAATACGCCCTCTTCTCCTGAGCAAGTCTTCTACCAGATCTGGTACAAAATAAACAAGAGATTTTAAATCGCCAGCTTAAACAGAGTCTGCCAGGGTCTACAACAACAGAACAGTATACAGTACCATATGCACTGACGTTTTCGAAATAACAAGCCCACGAAATGTGTTACATTATCTACCGATGTGTTGTCATTTAAAACTCTGTGAGAGGGACTTTAGACTGGTGTTTGAGTGGTCAACCTGCAATAAGATAATTGTCTACAAGCTTTTCTCGAAACCTAATAATTACAAGCTGAAAATTGTAGACTGCTTGGTTTTCCATCGAGATCCAAGTGGGGGAAAAAAAAAGTATTATTTTCCCCCACTACAGTTTTTCCATCTGTCTCCAAATTAATGTAAATGCAAGCGCAATGAAACAGGAGTATGTGTTCTCCCATGATGGAAGCAAAAGGTTTATTTTAGACCACAAGACGGTATTACCTAAGAGTCTGTACGAGAAGCCAATGAGGATCCGGCACCCTCATGAGTCGTGAATTGCTTGACTGGAGATAGGAATGTGTTAACTCATTTTGATTGATTGTGTACAGTGGTTCTCAAACAGTTTTTTTTTGTCTTATGTCACTCCTGTAAATAACTTTTATCCAAGGCACCCCTAAATTACATTGTTACTTTATAGAACCTCACATTTATGATATAACGGTACGTAAATATGTAAATCAAAGATACAGTATATGTGTCACCTCACCAGGAAAACTTCATACTCGACACTTTATAGACCGGGTACGCATTATTGCGTAACATTTTATGCTTTAGCTATTAAAAAATAGCAGATATACAAGCTCACAGCGCGGCACCGAGTGACGCGCTGCGAGCTTGTAGATCTGCTATTTTTGAAAAACCGTGTATGTTTCGGTGCTCAAACATTTTTCACGTGAAGGACCCCCAAAATGATATGTATTTGGCCACGGACCCCCATCTCAAAATATTGTATCAGGGACCCCCCAGAAGCAAATATATATATTTTTTAATACTTTTTATTGCAATGATTTCAATTCTTACATTTCATATTTCACATTTTATATCCATAGTTGCAATTATTTTCTTTTCTTTTTTTTTTTCTATAAATTTACATCTTTTTTTAACACGTGCAAAAACCCACCACCTACAGTACATAACAACACAATAAAAAAACATAAAATAAAATAAAAATAAAATAAAATAAAGAGGCTTTTTTGTTTGCAAATATTTGAGTTACAAATGTTCGCTTTAAAAATATATATATATTCAAAGATTTGCACAAGTCTTAATGATTTTTCAAAAATAGCAGATCCACAAGCTCGCAGTGTGGCACTCGGTGCCGCGCTGTGAGCTTGTATATCTGCTATTTTTCAATAGTTAAAGCATTCAATAATTCTAGTCCTAAATGGCTTAACCACTTGAACCCCTGCATCCCTATTCTGGGGGGAATGTTCACCAAAAATAGCTAGATAGATCTACAAGCTAGTAGATCTACAAGCAACGTTGTGAACTTGTGATGCATTGTGAGCTTATGTAGATCATATATTTTTGTCAAGGAGGTTTCGTGTATCCGTCTCACTAAGTAGAGGGTTTAAGTGGTTAAACAAAATATGTTCAAAGTATTCTGCGGCACCCCTGGACTTGTGTCATGACGGCACCCTAGCCCAGGGGTTTTCAAAGTGGGTGACGGGGCACCCTGGGGTGCCGTGACGGCAGTCCAGGGGTGCCGCGAGATAATTTGATAAGATTTGGACACTTGAAAAAATATTTAGCGTCATTTTAAACTTTAAGTACAAAGTTATTTTCAGTCAGTTTTAACCAAAATGGCTATTATCTCAACGTTTTCCTCGCAACATAATCACTAAAATATCGTCACTGTCGGGCAGAAACCTTGTATCTCCAAGTTTCAAATGTGTATGTCTTTTGGTAAAGCAAGGTCCTGCTTCATCATACAAGACTGTCGCACAAAACTAGTGAAAACAGCCGATCTACAAGCACACAACGCCTCGCATCGCGAGGCGTTGTGTGCTTGTAGATCTGCTGTTTTCACTAGTTTTAGTACATTATATAGATGATAAATACAAAACGGTTTTGGACATACAAGGTTTCCACCCGACAACGGTGCTGGGAGTGAAAATTATAATGTAGGGGTGCCTTGGATTAAAAAAATATTCATGGGGTGCCCTGAGACAAAAAAAATTGGGAATCCCTGCCCTAGGGTGCCACGGCACACATGCAGTTTGAGAACCACTGGTGTAGTATCTAGCTGTGCTGCCTGGCAGACAACCTCCAACAGGAAGGTGTCCTCTTCTGGAGGGTGCCTGTCACGGTCGTATGAATGTGTACATCAGGCCTACAATCAGGCACGTGCACACATAGACATCAAAGGAGGCTTGAGCCCCTGCCCTTTTACCCGTCTGTAAAAAGTGCCCTCTTCAGACCACAAATGCAGTTTTTACTCTGGTGAAAGAAATGCAAAATGCCCTCTTTCCATGCCATACTTGAAGGCACCATCCAAGGGAATCTCCTCGTCCAAACTCTCCTGAACTTGAATGCAGCATCTTATGTTAAAAGAATTGCCCTCTCTGTGTAGAAATACATGCCGTTACGCCACAGCTCTAGTATTAGTTCAGTGTGGTATCACGCACCGCAACGCGTCGCGCTGACAACGCGTCGCGCTGCGACGCGTTGTGAGCTTGGAGGTCTGCTATTTTCGCCCACAATTTTGCTTGAGCTTGGAGGTCTGCTATTTTCACCCACAATTTTTGCCCACAATTAACTTACAGGCAACACATTTTACTCTAACCTGTGCTTGGAGGTTCTTATGATGGGACTAGGGAGAGATTATGAATAGACCAGGAAAGAAATCCCACTCACTATGGTTATAAGGGAACACATATTATATAAATGTTCACAAAAGTAATTACATATGGCTGTGCATGGCTTTGTGTTTAAGCTGGGTGTCGAGAGACGACTTAGCTCTGAATCTGGATGCGTGAGCCATCGTATGGTGTTCCACTGTCGTCCATCTTGTGGCCTGTGGCTTCAGTTTCCACATTAGTCTACTCCCCACTATTGCTACTGGCACGAGTTAACCTGTAGAATTCACTGCCAGATATCTGGAAAAATTAGAATGACTCACACAAAAGCTCAGACATTTCTTGCCCTCTTTTTCGAATAATGTGTATGCCTTTTTATGCCCATTTTTTACCATAAAAAGTAACGCTTACAATGGCATGTGACTGCTAATGAGATGGTATCAATTATCAGGTATACCTCCAGAAACCACTTCCAATGGACATAATAAAGTCAATAGACCAGAACAGTGAGCTAGGTCAGTACATTAAGGTTAGCTGCCTGTTGGCCATAACAATTACTTTGAAGTTTTTGCCCCATATATACTTGTATTGCTGTAACTTTTATGGTTCCCAAGATAATTATTATTTCCTTTGCCTACTCGTTCATCGTGGATCCAGTAGTTAGCAGTTTCTACCAGTTGTGTTTGTATGCCACATTCTCAGCTAGAGAAAATGACAAATGTGGAACAGACAGCTAGACTAGACAAGAATGGAACAGATGTTGATTCATGGTGAGGTACCCCCCTTTTCCTACTTACTGTATATTTAAAAATGTGTCTTAACGGAAACTTTTAGGCTAAATAAAGTTGATAATATTTCACACCTGAGTGCTGACGATTTATTTTGTTCACCACGAACAAACCCTATTGTTCAACCCTATTTTAATCTAGAAAGCAATGTAGCACACTAAATACTGGGCGCACGTGCAAAACTGATACCAATCTTCTCGCTGCACAAAATTATCCCTTTTAAAGACGTCATTTGTTGCTCTTTTCCTTTGATATTTTGGCTGCTTGCTTGCTTTAATGACACGGCTTGGATACACTATTTATCTCTAGAACTAACAGAAGTCCACATTCTTAACTATGCATTTCCGCTTTCTTGCCTCTAAAACATACCACAACTTGCGCATAATAATATGTGTGTTCTTGAGTTACTGTTGTATTATGTGTTTCCACTTCAGCTTGGTTGTGGGCTAGGCTTACTTTGAAGTTCTATGCCATAGATCACGAGTTGAGTTTACAGCTATGTTAGAATGTTTATTCTTAAGTGTCATCATTTGGAAAGATGTATGAACACAGAGCCGCTGAAACGACCACTGTTTAAAGAATCTCAGGATATGTCCTCCTAAAGAAGCCTCACGACCGTCATGCTGTAGAACTAAGAATGGAACAGTGCTGTAAAGTAAAGTGTAAAGTACATTTACTCAAGTACTGTTCTTAAGTACAGGTTTGAGGTTTGAGGTATGTTCAATTTGCTTTACTTCTACCACACTACATCTCAGAGGCAAATATTGTACTTTTACACAAACTTACGGTATTTGAAACTTTTAGTTACTAGTTACTTTGTAGATTTCGATTAGTATTAAAAAACATGCATTGACCACTTCAGCCCTATATGTTGGCTGAAGTGATCTACAAGCTCCGTTCTGAGCTTGTAGATCTGCTATTTTCAAAATACTTTCATACATTTTAGAACTTGTGAAATGGGCCATTCTGCGTAGTGAGCACTTTAATTTTAGTACTTGCCAGTACTTTTCTACAAAGTTTTGAATTCAGGACTTTTACTTGCAACAGAGTATTTATACGTTGCTGTATAGAGCATCGCAGCGGAAGTGGTTTACTGGTCCCACTAAAGAATCTCCCATTCATTTTCCCCATAGACTTTTACAAAAACATGTGTTAGGCCTAGAACCAAGCCATCCAGGATTGTAGTGAATCATGACCATAAAACGTTTGATCCTATGTGAAAACATATTTTAATATTGAATTATTTGATATAGCCTACTACATTTAAAGGACAACTTTAGTTTTTTTACAACAAGGGTTCATATTTTAGATTGTAATTAAAGAATATAAAATGCATGTTAAAATTATTTAATTTACTTCTTTCTATTGTTTTAGAGATTCTTATTTCAGTGGTTGGGGGCATGCATGCGTGCAAGTGGCTAAATATGTCATTTTACACAGAATAAGCCCATTCCCAAGATACAACGCAACCTTTCATGGTTGGATGTGACTTTTGGGGGCTAGAAGTGTTACTGTAAATAGCAATAAAGAAACTGCTGGCTTACTGTGTCTAAAAAGACATATTTAGCCACTTGCCCCACATTTTAGCACGGTAAACGCGATAAAACAATAGAACAAAGCAAATGAAAACATTTTAACACTCACTTATTCTTTTCTCTAATTACAATCTAAAATATGAACCCTTGTTGTAAAAAAAACAAAGTTGTCCTTTAATAACTACCCTTTGATTTTCAAAATGTTCTTTTCATAGAAACAAAGGTTGTATGGTCATATATGATTCACTGCAAACCTGGATGGCTTGGTTCTAGGCTTAACATAATTGTTACAAATATTTTCGTGAAAGTCTATGAGGAAAATGAACAGGATATTTTTTAGTGGGACCAGTAAACCGTACGCCCACTGCGATGCTCTATGTAAGTAACAAAGCAAGTAAGAAATATGAGGACTTCTTCCCCCACTGGAAAGGAAGACTAAAAAGAATACAGCGTAACATAAAAATCGAACAATGTCTGCACATGCCAATGTAACAGGATTTCTGCACAGCAGCCTAGACCAGAAAACCACTGGATTCCTCCCGACCGACCATTCTGTCACTCAAATTTCCCTCATCCAAATCCCCTCTCTCTCACTACTTAGCTCACTGACTGAAACCTTCCACTGTGAGTTCACTATGGCGGCTCATTCCTGTCAGATGATCTCACTCACCACAACACAACATACAGCATCCATCATCTTATGATGTGCATCCTAATCATCACACGTATTCCGATCGCAACAGCCTTTATTTACTACGTGTCACTCCCTATCACTCTCTCTTCCATTTTCCTCACCCTACTGCCCTCTCAATAAGAAAGGCACCCCCCCCCCCCCAAAAAAAAAGAAGAAGAAAAATATACTTTTCAAGTAGAATCAATGACATCTACATCATGCTAACATCAACTAAAACTATTTAGTCAGAAGGGTGCTTTGTAGAGTGCATCTCTCCGCCAGGCCAGGTGGCCTCCCCATGCATGCCAAGTCGTGGGTACAAGAACCTTGATGTACCCCTGGATAGGACATTTAAGCAATGGACGGCTACGGCGACGGTAACCGGAAATGATCAGCGCTCGATGTATAAACCTGCCGCTGTCGCAGCCGTCTCTACAACGCCATAAACTCCCTTTCCACGTCTGCTGCGTAGATGCGTCGCCATGGGAACCAAAGAGTTCAGTAAAAGGGGTGGGACCCCGTCGCCGATCGCTGTTTTCTTAACGATTTTGACTGCTACGGCGATTACGTCATCGCAGCCGTACTCCGCCTGGCGTTGAAAATCGTCACGCTTAAAGTCGCTATTTTCCGTAAATCAACACATATGAAGTAAAAGTGACATGAAGGGCCTCACTTATCCATCGCCTTGCATAATCTTCTCTGTTGCCGAATACTGTGGCCCAGCCTGGAGCAGAAGCCCACATGTAAAGAAGGTTGATAGTGCCATTAACAATGATCTCCGGATCATTACTGGCTGCCTCAAGCTGATTCTACAGCAAGGAAAGCTCAGAAACATGACTGTCATATCCCATGCATGATACAACAACTAAGGCAACGTGCCTCCAAGCAGACTCGTGTCCCGCCACCCCCTGCAATAAGGCAGCACAAGAGATGCTTATACAGTAGTTCCATCCCCGAGGACGAGTCTATATAAATGCATGGCCGGTGGCATCCTGGAAGCAGGAATGCACCCACGTGTATCTGCCACTATACATTCGGGACCTTAGGAGATGACTTTGAATTGGAAGATCTACCACATCGGCAATTGACCCTGATGAAGCGTTTACGCATACCGCTGTCGTCTGATGATGGGGCCAGGCAGAGAGCACAGCATGTGAGTGCGGAGAGCTTAAAGGGGAAGACCTCCCATTTTTCCAACATTGAACTATATCATTAATATACCTTAGAGCAGGGGTCTTCAACGTTTTCAGGCCAAGGACAACTTAGTTGAGAGAGAGATTAAGTAGGGACCCCCACAACCTGTTCATAGATTCCATATAGTTTCATTGTTTGACAGCACAATCATCAGTGTATTTTGGATTCATGTCAATTTGTGTTTTCAGATATTTAACCACTTAAACCGTCAATACTTAATAAACTTGACCTTTCACTCTGTACTTATAGTCTGCTCTTTTTCCCCACTACACCAAACCTCTTTGCCAAAAATAGCCGATCTACAAGCTCACAACGCCTCGCAGCGCGAGGCGTTGTGAGCTTGTAGATCTGCTATTTTTGGCTAAAGTTCTCAGAATATTGACGCTAGAGTTCAAGTGGTTAATATAAAAAAGGAGAAACAAAAGTTTCTATCACTCAAAGATTTGGAGGACCCCCTCTAGTAACTCTGAGGACCCCCTAGGGGTCCCGGACCCCCTGTTGAAGACCCCTGCCTTAGAGGAGTTGTGTGGAAATAGAAAAAAAAGTTCCCCCTCTTCTGTGTTGCCTAGAACTGGAAGATTGATTTTGCAATACAAACCCCAAAATCAATCCTCCAGTTCTAGGCAACACAGAAGAGGGGGAACCTTTTTTTTTTATTTCCACACAACTCCTCTAAGGTATATTAATGACATAGTTCAATATTGAAAATGGGTGGTCTTCCCCTTTAAACAGACAGCCATGCACATAATCAACACCTGCCCCCTGTATTGACCACCTTCAGAGGAGGGCCTCTTCCTTGTGCGACCGGAGACGAGGGCGTGGCTGAACGACACTGAGTTGGACATTTTGATGCCGACAAACAAAAGAAGTGCAGAGGCCTCTCCTTCAAATTTGGGGTTGATTTATTTTTTTGTAACACAGGCCCCTCCAGGCATAGCCTAGTTCCAGACCCTGAATCGCTAGCCACACCCCTTAATTTTTTTGTTTGGCGATTCAGGTCTAGAATCGCTCTCATTGAGGAGGCCTGCCTCGGTTGAAAATCCGATCGGCGAATCAGCGTCGTGAATCAGCGTCTTGTGATCAGCGTGGGTGGGGGTTTCCCAGAACTCATGTGTGTTTCCAAGTACACCAGCGCCGCCGCCGTACCATACCGCGCATCGCGTCGCGGTAAAATGCGGTAAATTGCGGTAAAATGCGATCGTATCGATCTCGCTATGAAACACCAGTAGCAGGCATGTTATGTTGTGTTTGATTACTAGTTCGTAGTGCTCCTATTCTGACTGTTTCTTTGGTTAGCAAGTAGCACTAGCAAGCAACAGGCTAGCCACTAGCCAGCCAGTCATGTGTTGGTCGGTGAACCAATCGCTGAAGACTGCCTCTTTTTGGCAATGCCCATCCCTGCAATCGCCCTGGGGGGAAGCGAGTTCAGACTGAATAATGAAGTGAAACGAAATGTCAATTCAGGCTGAGTGTTCTGTATGGAATATGAAAATGCTGTATGATACGTCTTCATCATATGAAAATAATGTAGGAGTAGTAGAAAAAAGCGTGTATTGAAGAAAATGAGAAGTGGCGGAAAATCGAGTGGAAGTGGGCCTGTTCTATGGAGAGTTTCATCATGATCCAAGGATTCCAGCAAATATTTTCGATTGTATGACCAAGAGTTATATTCCAAAACTGGAGCGGCTGGTATTGCGCCATGGCCGATTTTAAAACACACACAGACACACATACAGATTTAGGGGCGGAAACATAATCTCCGAACTTAACCCTTCGGCCTGGCAGGGACAATGACACCGGAAAACTGAATGATTAACTCACCGTTACAGAAATATCATTTTTAAGTGGACGACAAACAATTTTTTGACAGGTTTTGATATGTGGTTTCTGGAAGCGTTCCGCATGTGCCTTCGACATGTACAGTTTACAGTATAATATGTTTTACAAGGATCTTTTTCAAGGGCTCAGTGACTTCCAATATTCTATCCAGGTTAATGCGTAACACAGGACCGCAAGTTTGAAATGTGCAGCAGTCTCTCTCTGCACATAAGGTGATTCGGGTCCAAGCACGAGTTGCTTTGGAAAAGTATTCCATTTCAAGAGGCTACTTGGAGGACTTTGTGTGTGTGCTGGAGAGCGTAATAAGATCATCCGTTGTTGTATGCCGGCCGTGCTTTTTTCTTGGATTTGATTTGTGGAAAGTAACATCTCTACAGGCAATAAGATTCCGCATGTACAGTACATCTGAATTTCACAATTGAACGATTTCCAACAACTGCTCTTGGCAGTTTAATGCAGAGAGACAGCATCTGACAAGGGACATACTGTACCAAGTACCAACTTTAATGTTTTTCGAAGTTGGTTTGGCCAAGGGATTTTCTGTGTGACTGCATGTGGACATAAAGATTACATAAAAAGCATCTAGTATCTATGGATGGTTCGGGCTTCACACTTGATGCTGAGGAAAAAGTACTCACATTTCTTACTTAAGTAAAAGTATCAATACTGCACTATAGAAATACTCAAGCTCAAGAAAAAGTGTTGAACCTGTGATGGCATGATATACTTTTTGTTTGTGTTTCTTTCTCTTAATTTGGTCATTAGTCCACTTTTGTCAGTGGTTCACATCACACGGTCAAAAAATAGCGGCTTCATTATGCAAAAATTGACATAATTTTGTTCCGCAACGTTTCCGGCAGAGCAGGCCCCTCATTCGGTGGACCTTAATGACCAACTGAATAGAAAAAAACAAACAAAAAGTATAGCATGCCATCAACAGGTCCCTGGCTATCAATAACATATTGTCAATTCACTGGGAAGTTCAATAGTATCCCAGGAGAAAATCGTATCTGTTGAGTGACAGAGAAGCATGGAGGCAGCCAGGCAGGACAAGCGGGAGTGTAGAGGGAGTATAATATTTGATACCGCTGGGCTTTATGCTAATGTCTCCAAGGTTAGATTTTGGCTCTAGCAGTAATCTCACAGAAGGCTCGGCTCAAATATTAATGGATGGACTGCTATTGAATTGTGCTGTATGTAGGATACAGTAGATGTTTCAATTTGTGATTGGCACGTTTATTAGAGTAGCTTGCCTTGCACAATTAAGCAGCAGTCAAAACAACTCGGTCATTGGTCATAGGCTGCATCTGTAACTTATTCAATGCCTCCAGTGGTGAACACATTACTCAACCCACATACTTGAGTCATTTATTACTCAACTACGAGAGAAAGTTGCTCAAAATGCCCACTTTAAAATAGTTAAGAATTCAAAAGTACAAATGACAAAGGATGTCTTCTTCAATATGTGTATCCAAGCATCCAAAAATATGAAAACTCAAGTAAAGTATAGATACTCTAGATCAGGGGTCTTCAACAGGGGGTCCGGGACCCCTAGGGGGTCCTCAGAGTTACTACAGGGGGTCCTCCAAATCTTTGAGTGATAGAAAGGTTTTTTTTTCTCCTTTTTTATATTAACCACTTGAACCCTAGTGTCCATATTCTGAGAACCTTAGCCAAAAATAGCAGATCTACAAGCTCACAACGCCTCGCGCTGCGAGGCGTTGTGAGGTTGTAGATCGGCTATTTTCGGCAAAGAGCTTTGATGTAGTAGAGGGGACAAAGAGAAGACTAAGTACAGAGTGAAGGGTCAAGTTGATTAAGTATTGACTGTTCAAGTGGTTAAATATCTGAATACAAACATTTACATGAATCCAAAATACACTGACGATTGTGCTGCCAAACAATGAAACTATATGGTGGTTGTGGGGGGTCCCTGCTTCATCTCTCTCTCAACTAAGGGGTCCTTGGCCTGAAAACGTTGAAGACCCCTGCTCTAGATTTAAGTACAGTGTACTTTGTTACTGTCTACCAGTGCCACTGAGTTACTCACAAGACCAGTAGCTGAGAAACAGAAATAGAAGGCAGCTAGCGTGGGAGGACTGAGCCTCGATGACAACATAACCTGTGATAGATGTGGATCTCAACATGTGGCATGCCCTGCACAAAGCCTGAGCTCCGATGGAGGTGAGATATTTGTTGCTTTTTCTCCCTGATCCCTGGGGATTTGACCTGTAGCCTGGCTAAAGCTCTCCCAAGCCCTATCCGTCTCTCAACAGACAGCCATGCATCGCACACAAACTGATAATCCATGGGGTGATTGAGGTAATTGCTAGCAGTTGTAGAACGGTGAGGTAAGCGTAGCTTCTGTTCAGACAACTAGTATTGATTTCAGGCAGCACTTCACTGTGGGGCCCTGAGCACTGCTATTTTTCAGCGGTGTTGGAAAAAAGTCACATGTTTTACTTAAGTAAAAGTATCAATACTGTAGTGTAGAAATACTCTGTAAGCTTAGGGCACAGTCACACCAAAGTATAGTTGCCAACAGATACACAGATTTTTAAGATTAGTTTTTGGGCTTTTATGCCTTTGTTGATAGGACAGTAGACTGACAGGAAATGGGGGGAGAGATGGGGAGTGACACGCGGCAAAGGTCGTCCGGATCGGGAATCGAACTGGCGACTATGTGGCAATGCCTAAGTGGTATGCGCCTGGACCGGCGCCCCTGCCAATGCATTTCAATGGGAATGGAGCGGATTTTTGTAGAAATCCGCAAATGGCAGATTTCTCAAAAAACCGGCCTGATGGTGGCGCTATATGGGACAGATCCATGTTGATGAGATGAGTGTAGACATACTGTGTAGTGATTTGTGTGATTTTAGGGCAAAAACTGTAGGAGCAGTGTTCAAAAATGTGTTTTGCTAGAACTGGCCTCATGGTGGTGCTAGAAGAGGGGAATGTGAGAAAAGAGGAGATCCATGTTGATGAGATGTGTGTAAACATCTCTTTGTCTGTGGCAGAGCAACGCGGTGAGCAGCCGATTTGGGGGCGTCATTTGGTAGTTTTTTAGCTTTTTGGCGGTGGTCCCTGGGGGTCCCTGGAGCTGCGGGGGTCCCTGGAAGGGTGGAGGTTGTGGATTGGCAGACAAGGAGTGTGTGTGGAAAATTTCACATGGATAGGGGCAACGATGGCGGAGATATGAGCAGGGCAAAAGTGTGACGTGACGTGACTGACTGACTGACTGACTGACTGACTGACTGACTGACTGACTGACAGACAGACAGACAGACAGGCGGTGGAGGTTTTGATAGTAACTGCGACCTGACGGTCGCAATTACACCACTGGACTGGACCATATCTCAGGAGGAGGGAAAACGACTAGGACTTTCAAAACCTTAACTTTTAACACCCTGCTTAGTTCCGCCCCTTTGGCCCCCTATCCATGTCCCCTTCCATCACCCTGTTCTTCTTTTCCCCCTTTCCTGAAAATGAGTTAAATACCCACATGGCAATTTTGGTCAGCAGAACAGTCAGCATTGGGGGAGAACTGCCCTCATCCCACCACCACCACCCCCTGGTCTGGAAAATACTGACAGAAACAACGCAGCTCCCTACGCGGCGCTGGCACACTGCCTCCATTCAGAGCAACACAACCTTAATTTTAATTGTAGGTCTCTCTCCGATTCATCATTTGTCTTGCAAGCCGGCAGGCAGCAGGGAGATTCTTGAGCTATGAGATAGAGACTGTGCCCACACAGTATCGGGTTGAAGACATTCTTGTGATGACCTTTTTGTTTTATGTTTACGCAGACGTTTCTCTCTTAATAGTTACCAACCACCCTTACTGTAATTCTCTGTTCTTTCCCATTTGTGAAGGTTTTGTTCCGAGATATGTTTTACAACAAAAATGTTGACTGAGTTTTTTTTATAACACCACAAATCATATCAGGAACAACATACACATATTGTTGCATACATGCACTGGCTTCCCAAAATGTGAGATGAACGCCATAAACAAACAGAGAAAAACTGAAAACTAAATAAAAAAAGCTCCTTAGTGTTACTATGAGAGCATAAAAATGCAGGATTAAAATAAAACATTTCTGTATTCTTTGAATAAAATCAAGGATTACCTTGCTTTTGTTCAAATATCATTGAGAATGATATGCTCACTATTCCTCACAAATAATATGCTGTTCTACATGATTATTGCTTCTCTATGTTTATGTTACCTGACAGAAAAAAAGAGTGTAACTTCATGGATATTTCTAAATTATGATTTTGGCCAAGAATCTCAGAAAGAAAGTACTGTTGATTACTTATGGCTTCTCCTGAAACCTTAGCCGATTCCCCACACTACTGTAAGTCAGGAATAAATGTGGCCATAAAAATAGAATAAACTATATCACTTATTATGTCTAATTTATGCTCCCTTATACAGTACAACGCTGTGTTGTGTGATGAAAACAGCCGATGCGACACATTATATGCTAAGCTTGTAGATCTGCTGTTTTAGGCGCACAAAGGCGCCATACGATGAAGGCTTTTTGGCAACAGTGGTTGCATTAACTAATTTCAAGAAGGTCGGGCCAGTCACACTTAAACCAACATTGCAAAGGGGCACCAGCAGTAGGAATTGGTCTTAATTTCCTGACTTCACCCGCAGGAGAGGAGGACTGATGATGAGAGAGCAACTCAATGAGCTTTTAAGCACTCGTAATGAAAGCAAAGCCTTGATGTGTATATAGTTTTCTTGACGACTTGTTTTCTTGATTATACTTTGTCCTCGAGCTTTGTTTGCCTGATAAGTGCGTCCTGTCTTGAAAAGAGACAGAGATCTTGTGATTTCAAGGAGGTTTGAGTGCAGCTTGCTAGAGGTGGTGATGTGTGTTGGCAGGTCAGTCTTCACACACTTACAGACAGATGCTTAGGGATCATCTGGGCTGAGTCTTGAATCCTGATATTTGAGGTTTCCGTTTACGATGAGTTTTACAGGCACTCACACATATGCTCCATCTGCCTGTACCTGTTCGTTCAATCTCTCTTCAAAGTAAGGACAAAGTCACAACAAAGCTCTTTGATCAAACAATTCAGTTCCATTTTCGGTAAGTGTCGTATTACATCTAACGTCTGCATTTGTGTTGTCACAGCACTACCACAATACTTGATTTACTGAAGAAGTAGAAGGGCTTTTATGTACATCTGCTAATTGTCTACTCCAGCCGAAGGCAGAGAGAGACTATGTTTTCGCCTCCGTCCGTCCGTCCGTCCGTCCATAAAGTTTGTTACCAGCTAATCTCCGGAGGCGTTGGCCCGGTCGCTGCCAAACTGAGCACACACACTCCCTGGATACCAATTCAGAACCTCTGCCCCACATTTTTCACATGGGCCTGTTCTAGTGCCACCAGGGAGTCCAATTTGTGCTAAACTACCTTTTGGCCAGTACAGATTTCGTCCAAAAATCACGCAAATCGGTAGACAGTATCTCTACAGTCATGTGATCGACATGGATCTGTCTGATTGTCCATATTCCATCCTGATTGGCTGAGATTGGCTTTCAAAGTTTGTAAGACTGGTCAGTTTTGAACAAAATGCCTCAAATCACGAACACAGCGTGCAATTTTTGAGAAATTGTGCACGCACATTCCCACTAGGCAGAGGAAGAAATGCCACTTCAAACTTTTCAAATCGGCCTCATGGTGGCGCTATAACAGGCCGCCTGGCCTGGTGGAGACCTGTGCTCGGAAGAGCACTGCTTCTAGTTTAGCTGTGAAATCGGGTTTATCAGTTTAAGAAAATCTCAATAATCACTTTTGTATAATGAAATAATTTTAAGATATACAGTAGTGAATACAAAGTGGGGAATAGGTAACATAATACAGTAAGCGTGAATGGATTTCATGAACATTTATTTGTACCTTGAAACCAAACTAATATACCATACAAATTATACTGCAACCTATAAGTCAGACCATTATACGCATGTAGAGCTCAACGGTTCAACTGTGTGGATATGTGGTAACGTACAAGCCCCACATTTGTGTCATAGTGGTTCTTGTGTGGTTACATCATGATGATACCATGTGGCGCATAACTTCAGAGCGAGGGATTGTCTGTGTTTTAACAAAGAGAAGTTTGGCGGTCGTACTTTTTCACAATCGATCGCATGATCGAGAAGTTTTGTGGAACGTTAAGCAAGTTTTGTTTGAGTTTCCAGCCTTAAAAGACCGGTGTATTACCAGGCTGTCATACTCGATCTCTTTGGCTTATATGATGTTATTATGGAAAAGCCGTCCAAAATGCCCAAATAGCTTCTAGACTTTGGCTTTGATCAGGATCTCTGAGAAAGAGCAAAACTGTGCTCTTAGAGACAAATAGAGATAAAATCCGGTTAGGAATGTACATATACTGTACGACTGTGTTGTGTTTAGTTTGAAGATGGAATGTAAACAGATTGTTTTTTATCTTTAAAAGTTAAGTAGATTCACGCAATACTTTGTAACTTAACAGTGCATCTCTCCCTCAACCACATAATATCAGTGTTGAAGTACTCAAGCCCAATTATGGACCCAATGTGTACATTTTTTATACACTATTTAAACTTTGCTGTGTATCCACTGTATACTCAGCAACCATTGCTGAATATTCTCAGTCTAAGTACTATGTTAAAGTAACCACGTAGAACCTGCATACTTAATTGACTACACTAGCCCATCAGAAAAGTTTACAGCATTTGAATTGCAGACTGAAATTTGGGGCAAATGTTTGCCTATTTGGGATTTGGGATTTTTACTTTACATCTCAGCACAGTCAGCAGTGTTAATTTTGACAGAAAGTTAGTGTTTTACTCATCTGAAAAGTTAGTCTAGTTTTAGTCGACTAAATAAGATTATAAGATTATAATCTACAGTTGCTTTCGTCGACAAAAGTTTTTTTGCAAGCCTTGATGGCGTCGTAATAGCTGATTTTACACTTAACTTGATTGCATGCTGAAAATAGACGTTTTACAAGCTCACAACGCGTCGCAGCGCGACACACTGTGAGCTTGTAGATCTGCTATTTTCAGAGCGCAACACCCGAGCTCTGCATCCAAACATAAAATGACTTGTCTTTTAGTTCTGCTGGATCTCTTCTCCACTGGTCCAGCTTCCAGCATCCAGTCTAGTTCTTAATCTGTTGACGAAATATTTAGTCATGCAGTTTTAGTCATTAGGTTTGTATTTAGTTTTTCATTTATTTTTCGTCAGTGAAAACAGGTAGTTGACAAACAGTATTCATCATAGTCAGGGACGTGCTGGCCATTGGGAAAAGCGGGACAACTCCCGAACGGCCGGTTCATTCCCGGCCGGTCCAGAACGGCCATTAGGAAAAAATAAAAAAATAAATGTCTGCCTTCGTTCCACTTTGGAGGCTGGGCGGCCAACAAAGTAAATCGTCACTGTCGGGCAGAACCTCGTATCTCCAAGTTTCAAATTTGTGGATTTTTTCGCAAAGCAAAGCCCTGCTTCATCATACAAGGCCGTCGCACAAAAGTAGTGAAAACAGCCGATCTACAAGCACACAACGCCTCGCGGTGCGAGGCGTTGTGTGCTTGTAGATCGGCTGTTTTCACTAGTTTAAATCATTTTTGAAATGATAGATACAAAACAAACGGTTTTGGACATACAAGGTTTCCACCCGACAACGACGAAATATAACTCTTGTAATTGACCCATGGCTTGTCACTTTGTCACAAATCTTTGAGTAGCAGCAGCGCTATAGAGAGAGATCTCTCTCTATAGCGCGCAATGAGGGCCTCTCCAACTCTTTTTCCTGGGCTGAATCAGGGGCCCAGCAGGTCCCTGATCATGGTTCTTACTCGACAAAATTAAACTGCATCTCAGCCTGAGTTGAACCCAGGCCCGGATTGACAGTAGGGAGTAGGGGGACGATTCCCGGTGGACTGCGCCGCCGCCACTGGCCTGGTGGCCTGGTGTTTTCCCCTAGCCTCAGGCCAGCTACAGCCAGTGCAGCGCAGCGCTTGATTGCGCTTTACTAGTGCAAAAACTGGCCTGGTGCCTCCTGAAAAAAATAAAAAGATCCCCTTTGCGCAGGCCACATAGCCAGCAGGGCTTCATACAGCAGCCCTGCCTGTGTAACTTGACACCACAGCTGGCCTGTGCTGACAGCTACTCGCCCCCTCCCCTCTCTAAACAGAAAAGCAACATGGGTTTTCTCCCCAAGGGATTGGTCAAAAAGGACAGCAATCAACTTTTTTTTTTAGAATAATCAATGCGTGATTGGTTAGTTTGGCTTTCTGGCCAGGCCCTACCACAAGCGTGCTCACAGACAGGCCGACCGGCTAAGGAAGGCAGCACACAAACACACGTCTGACTGAGGATAGTGGCCAGACAGCAGAGAGAAGAAGGCGACAAAATAAATAAATAAATAGTTAAATTATGGACCCCAACCCCAGCCGCATAGCCCCACAAAGAAAAAGAGAAAACATGGAGCTGAAGGGAGAGAAGGATGGGGGGGAAATGTTATACTGACTGAAATGTTCAAAGCTTCAGCATGCAGTCTTCTAGTAAGAATGATGCAGCAACAAGTAAGTTGTTTCAATATAAACACTGGTTCTTCTCAAGTTTCTCAACATGCATGTGGATCCCTAGGGGAGCATTAGGCCAGATAAATTCATTGCTATTATTAGGATTATTAAGAACACAATTTGTTCCATTTCGTACCCTAACAAAGTTAGACCATTTTAATAGCATGAACGCAAATTGCTGTCTGTAATGACTATCAAGTTACACTTGAGGGTTTGGAGGAAACATTTGGTGGATACTAGTATGCACAACTCTAAAATAACTGCTGCAATTTTGTGTTGGAGCGCCTCTGTGCGGCTGCAGAGTTAAGGTGCTATCTATCCCTGAGACCACACTACTAAGTGATTATGCTAATGTATGGACAGAAGTTAAGAAATGGGAAACATTGTACTGAGTTGGAGTTTCATACACCATCTTCAGGCATATTCTACACTATTGTTGTCATATTATATATAATTTGAGCTTGACTGTGATACATGTGGCTACCTGATTGATTGATGTTTTTGTGGGATAGAGAAACATGTGAAGCTGCTGTGCTGTTGAAACAGACAATCTGTAAGCTAGCTATGTGGTATGTTGTTTGTAGGGTGGAGGCCAGTGCTTGTTAGTTCCAGTAATTATTCCACAATGTCTTCCTAACTGAATAGGAGGTTCCATAGCACTACTAGCAGAGTGGAACTACTAGCAGATAGTGATGATTCTAACTGAATATAAGATTATTCCGGGGGAGAGGTGCATGCAGAGCTCTACTCAGTGATAATACAGTACAGTACTAGATTGTACAGTTTGACATTGAACATTGGCGTTTGCATATAATATTGATATAGTAAGCTGACATCTAAATGCTTTTCTGACAAAATAATACTATATTTTTATTTAATTGCATACCATATAAATAATATGGACTGGATATAGAACACTTTCTAGTGTGACTGTTGGTATATATGGAATAATGATTTTCAGTGATTACTTAGCCCATGTGGAAAGGAAAAATGCTGTAACTGTTGTCTTCATATGATTGCTCCTGCACAGAAGCGAGTGTTGTAGTGACTACTTCTGTAGGCCTACAGTGGATGGTATATATTAGTATATTAGTTTTTTATGTGTTTTGTTTTACAAGAAACATCTCAGCCAAACAGAACTGAAACTCTGTAAGGCTGTCACATGTGTGTGAGTGCGAGTGGCAGGCGCGTTCATGTGTTTTCATGTTGCCTAGTGTTTGGGTAGAGTGGCCTGGAAGGGTGTATGGGTCCCTATGGCCCAGACAGGCCCACTCCGGCCCTGAACCGGGTCAAGTCGAGTGAGGAGGAGTGAAGAGGAGGAGGAGGAGGAGTAGAGGACTCCTGCCTGCTGTGTCAAAGTGGACCTCCTCCTTGCATAGCAGCCCCACGGTCCCTCCTACTTCCCCCAGATATAGAGGCTTTTCCCTGTGAGGGGGGAGTCAATCAGAGCGGGATCTTTAACAGTGCACGCCGCTGGGTTCTCTCTGCCTCAGCCCACACACCCGACACACACTCACACGGCACGCACGCGCACACGCATATACACGCATCAACACGTGCACACATACTGTATCCACACATGCATAACCTAATGGAGTACTACTGTTGCCTACTGCTCTGGATCTGTGGCCAGATGCTAGGTGAGTTAAAGTATATTGTATTCACGTGCGTGTGTGTGTGTATGTGCATTTCTGTTGTCTGCATTATTCCTGACATTTCTGTAGGCTGAATGGAAACATGTCTCTATTTTAGTCTAAATACTTTGGTGGTTTTATAATTGCACAATAAGTGCTTTTTTTTTTTTTTTACATTTACCCAAAAAAACATTTACCCCCAAAAAAAAGTTTTGTGCACTATACCAGTGGTTCTCAAAGTGGATTCCAAGGACTCTGTGGGTTCCTTTAGGGGGGTCTAAATGGACCCATACAAGTCTGTTACAAGTCTGTTACTCTGACTGTATACAAATGGAACCAATTGGACCCTGACAGGTCCATTTTGTTCCATTTGTATACTGTCAGAGTTAAGGTGAGACCTTGACATTTTAAACGTTTAAGAACCACTGCACTCGTCTACTATATACTACTGTAGGCTACACTTTGAAATAGATTAGCTTTTTTTCTGTTGTAAGTATATCAGGATTTGGAGATCGACCTTACAGTTTGCTTGTATTATCTATTCCACAATCTCATATACCGTCGCCTCCCATCATCTTGACCTCACGCTGTGGTCGAGACTCAGGGATGCTGAGCTGGCTCTTTGTTGAGGGATGTGTTGGCTCGCTCAGGTCTGCTGAGGTGCTCTCTAGCCGCCTCTCATTCATTGGAAACAGACATGTCGTTTCAAGTGAAAGCTGATGCTATCTTTTCATAATCAAGTGGTCAGAATTTCCAGCGACTCTGGGAGAGGTGCTGGTGAGTAGCCAGGACTGGGGTCAATTACCAGTGAAATCGCAATACCATGCAGCAACGTGTGTGTGTGTGTGTGTGCGTGTGTGCGTGTGTGTGCGCGTGTGTGTGTGTGTGTGTGTGTGTGTGTGTGTGCGTGTGCGTGCGTGCGTGCAAAGTCATATTTCTTTTTGATTCCGGTTTGATTCGTGTCATTTAACTTGACAATATATTACATGTGTGTGTGTGTGTGTGTGTGTGTGTGTGTGTGTGTGTGTGTGTGTGAGAGTAATCATTAATAAAGATCTCATGAATCCTCAATTTGGTTAATAGCACTATTTAAAAGAACAACAACAAAAAAAGACTTGGTGGAGGAATGGAAATCTTTTGTAAATATTTACTTGGACTGGAATCTTGTTGAAAGCAGAGGTTTGGACATGAGGGCAGTGCATAGTGAACTTGAATGCAGACAAAAGTCAAAATACTGGCTAGAGCAGTGGTTCTCAACCTGTGGGTCGGGACCCCCAGGGGGGTCCCCAAATTATTTTGGGGGGTCCCCAGATGGTTAACTTAATGTGCCATGTTGTTTTCTCTCTCAACAGTAAACAAATCAACATAAAGTTCAAGTGTATAGAGGGTATCTACACATTTCTAAAGTGACAGTTTAAGGACTTTTTAATACCTCTAAATTCTAAAATGACAAATGAAACATTGGCCAAACTGTCAAATATTAGAGGAAGAAATTGGGAAAATAGCCGATCTACATGCTCACAACATGTAAGCGCGTGTGTGTGTGTGTGTGTGTGTGTGTGTGTGTGTGTGTGTGTGTGTGTGTGTGTGTGTGTGTGTGTGTGTGTGTGTGTGTGGGGGGAAGAGTTAAAATTATGATTATTTTGGGGGTCACAGCCTGAAAAGGTTTGAGAACCACTGGTCTAGAGTGGGAAACCCACTAGGAGACAGCAGGAGAAACCATGAAGTCATACTGTGGAAATAATTCATGATACATGATCCTTGTATCAGGAGGATTCTCTGAACCAGGCTGAGGTGACAGGCAGCTGTAAACCAATACTTTTTAACCTTTTTTTCCTCAAATAAGTTTTGAATTCCAGACTTGTACTTGTAACAGAGTATTTCTACATTGCAGTATTGATACTTTTACTTAAGTAAAAAAATAACCTTTTCCACCACTGTGTTTACAAAACATGTACTGTACAGCCCAGGTACTTCTTTGTCCAGGGTCCTTTCTTTTAAAGGTATATTCAGTGATTGTATTTCATTCAAATACAAATATAATTGGTACATTTTCCATTCATTCTCCTCACTAGAATGTGTGCTGACCATATAAGGACTTCCACCATGGCCTGTGTTGCGAGCATAGCTAGATTCAGTTTTCAGAGGTGGCCAGCCAGTCCTCGACCAATCAGGGTAGAGTGTGGCCGTAATTATGTTAAAACTTATGATGTTTAGTTATGATGGTCAAAATAAAAGTTTTGAGAACCACAGTCGCTCTGAATTAAGAACGTCTGCTAAATGCCTAGATTGTAAACTACTGAACTCATAAAATGCCACAGTTTAGTAAATCAGTATCATAAATATCCTGAAGCTGGAGACGTAGGCCTACCGATATTCAGTGATTGGGTCTAATGATCAAAACGAGAACATTATAATGGTGTAAAAAATCTATTAAAAAAAACTAAACATTTCCATGCTGTAAGGCCAGTAAGGGAAAAGATGACCCCCGGCCACTTTCATTATCACTGAATACACCTTTAATTTAACCTGTAGTTTTGATACAAGTTATTGAGGAAATAATTCCAGTGCCAACAGCAGATCCTCAGGTCACTCAGGGACAGGGTTGGCAGCTGACCGCTCCAAGGTGAGAATGCTCTACCTGAGATGAATATTGCAAAAACCTGTCAGCCAGGTTATCCACTTTGAGTTTCCTCTTTAACTCTCCTACTGCCAGATTATTTATTTATTTATTGGGTCTGGTGCCATCAAAAAGCGGCTTACCTTTGCGACGTTATAGTAGATAGACAGACATTTATTTTTTTTTTTTTTTTATTTTTTTTTATTGTGCAATAGTGCACTTTGGTCTGCCAGGCAGCAGAGGGCGGCGTCATGCGAGAATGAATGTGAATTTGCCTGTTATGTGTTGAAGAAGAAGAAGACCAGTCACTGGCCACAGAGCCTTACAGCCAGAGGAAATCAACAAGGAAGTGAATTGTTCTCCGTTGATGTAACGCATAATGGATTTTTTACACCATCACCGCGGAAAATGTGTTTACAGTACACGGCCGCGCGACCCCTCATCAGCTTACAGTCATCAGACGAACGAACAAACGAGCGCCGTATTGGCATCGAGGTTCTGTAAAAAATGGGGCGAACGTTAACGTTCAAAGCGTGGGGAGAGTTAAGGGCGCATGGTGGTGCAGTCGGTATGCAGCTAGAAGGTCCCGCAGGTTTGATTCCCTCCGGGGACACTGTGGGTGGGTGTTGGGGGACTTTTTAATAACTCTAAAATGACACATTGGCCAGATTGTCAAATATTAGAGGCAGAAATTGTGAAAATAGCAGATCTACATGCTCACAACGCCTCGCAACGCCTCGTTATACAAAATGTAATGGAATAGACCGAGTCAAACCAAATGTGTACCAAATGCCAACTCCTACAATTCCAAGTGCTTGTGCAGGGTTGGGGGTCCCCAGTTAAAATATGATTATTTTGGGGGTCACGGCCTGAAAAGGTTGAGGACCACTGCTCTACAGTACATCCCCTTTTGATGATTACTGATTATGTTTGTTATTGTGTTTCATTGCTAATGAACATGGCCTGACGGTCGCAATTATATGCAGAGTAATCTGTTTCCTCTTGTGTGTTGTCTGTGATAAGTGACCTCTACTGGTATGCACACTGCATCGCTTGTGTTGAAATACTGTCATAGAGGATTTGTTTGGAACTCTTTTTAGAGGCCTTTGGTTGACTCAAAGTGTCAATATTTAGGTTACAGTAGCTGTGCCCAGTTGGCTGTATGAGGAGTACACTGGTGTCAGATATCCCATTCCCATCCATCCCAACTCGTTTACCTTGGCTTCAGCACTGGAGTCATATAATGTGTGAAAAAGGTTTATTGGCCATCGTGAAGTATCATTCCAGAGAAAACTATTTTAATGGGAACTGGATTGATAGCATATTGCAGAGAACAGAGATGCATCTTTTTCTGAGAGGATAAATTGTAAAAACTCATTGAAAAGCTAGTGTAAATAGGGGTGGGCGATATGGTGATAATTATCGTTGAGACGATACAATGTCTCCACAATATGCCTTTTCAGAGGTATCGTATATATCGTGATACAATTGAGGGAGCCTTGTAAAAAATCCTGTTTAATTGTTAATACAGAGATTCATTGCAGAATTCAATTTAAACCTGCATTTGACCCTTACGGGTCCATTTGGTTTCATTTGTATACTGTCAGAGTTACATACAGTACTTGTACAGTTCAATTTAGACCTCCCAAAAGAAACCCAGAGAGTCTAGTTTTTGTCAAGTAACTTGAAAAATAACCATGAAAAACCAGTGTGAAAAAGAATCGTGATAAAATCATGTATCGTGATACAGCTTGGGAAAATATTGTGACATTGTATTTTTCCATATCGCCCACCCCTAAGTGTAAATGATAACTTCCAAGGAGGTGTGGCTTTCGTAATGGTTTGGACTTGGAGATGCCTTTAGCTGTACTTTATGCCAGGGGTCATCTACGTTTTTCACGCCAAGGACCTCTTATAGCTGAGAGAGAGATGAAGCAGGGACACCCACAACATATTAAATATATTCCTTTTAAACTTTTTCCATAAATTTAATAGATAGATTCATAGACTTGTTTGACAGCACTATCATCAAGTGTAAATTACATGTAACCATTTAGGCCGTCAATACTTTTCACCTTTCACTCCGTACTTGGTCTGCTCTTTTCCCCCTCTACAGTATTCACCAAACCTCTTTCCTAAAAATAACAGATCTACAAGCGTTCTGCTGTGTCCATCTGCTGTTTTCAGCCAATGTTCCCCTAAGAATACGGATTCTAGGGTTCAAGTGGTTCATGTTAAAATAAGTATTCTATGATTTGGTGGGGCCCCTGTAGAAACTCTGAGGACCCCTTGGGGTCCCGGACCCCCTATCGAAGACCCCTGCTTTATGCTCAATAGACATGCTACCCCAGTAGTTCTAGTCCTGGGTTAATAGCCATGTTCATTAGCAATGAAACACAATAACAAACATAATCAGTAATCACCAAAAGGGGATGTGCTGTAGAGCAGTGGTCCTCAACCTTTTCAGGCCGTGACCCCCAAAATAATCATATTTTAACTGGGGACCCCCAACCCTGCACAAGCACTTGGAATTGTAGGAGTTGGCATTTGGTACACATTTGGTTTGACTCGATCTATTCCATTGTGAAAATAGCCGATCTACATGCTCACAACGCCTCGCGTTGCGAGGCGTTGTGAGCATGTAGATCTGCTATTTTCACAATTTCAGCCTCTAATATTTGACAATTTGACCAATGTTTGACCAGAGGTACTAAAAAGGTCTTTAAAGTCCTTAAATTGTCGATTTAGAAATGTGCAGATACTCTCTATACACTTAAACTTTATGTTGGTTTGTTCACTGTTGAATGAGAAAACAATATTAACATGCAACATCTGGGAGACCCCCAAAATAATTTGGGTACCCCTCTGGAGGTCCCGACCCACAGGTTGAGAACCACTGCTGTAGAGGGACACATTGGGATCTGAACATGACTTTAGATATCTAACATATAATTAGAGAGAGAGGTCAGTCAGTCACAAAATGCATTATCTATTCACTCGCTTCAGCGACTGATCTCAAATTTAACATGGCATTGGTCATTAGCATTATACACACCGTGACGGAGCCCGAATTTCATTTTTCCCAAATTCTAGCGATTTCTTAGCGTTTCTTCACTCTATAGCTCTACAGCCTGTTGTCAGGGTTACGGTCCGTTCCTCCAGGCCATGGGATCTGTAGCCCCGGGCCCACACACACCTCTCTCACAGTTAGGAATGTTGCAGTCTCTCTCTCTCTCTCTCTCTCTCTCTCTCTCTCTCTCTCTCTCTGCATGGGTCACGCATGCAACGGGTGATGTGTGTCTCATCTTCCAACGGGTATAGAAAACTTATGTGGAGCAAATACATCCTCATACTTCTATTCACCTAATTTTGCTGTTAAATTATTTGTATCCATCATAAATATACACTCCTCCATGGGCTGCTCCTTACATTATGATGCTCCCACATATTCTCACGCACGCACCATGCAGTTACAGTTACTTTCCCCAAAACCCACACTCTGCACATATTTTGCAGCACATATATTCGAACGGGTAAGGTCTAGTGATTTAGATTTTAAGTATGCATCAAGTATCCATCCTAGCCTCCAGATCGTAACTGGTTCAGAGAGAGCATATGCCCTGGGGGGGGGGGGGGGGGGGGGGGGGGGCTGCTGTGTGTCATGCAGTGGGTCTGTGGTGAACTCCTGCAGCTTGGTGTCAGGCCAAAGGCAGCAGCGTGGACTAATGTGGGTCGCACCGGCAGCCACCGGGCCTGAGGTTTATTTATCTGGGCACGGAAGCCGGTACACAGGAAACCCAGGCAGAGACTCCCGACCCCGGCTTTAGAAAGCTGCTGATATTACTGGGAATATTAAATTGCTCTGCCACGTTAGGGGCTGGAGATGGAAAACTGGATTCCCTCCATTCTCATGCTTTTCACCCCAACTCTCTCTCCCCTCTGCCCTTTTATTCTTCTTGCGCAGCGCCCTTTCTTTTTCTTGGTCAGACTACAGCAAAAGCTGTTCTGAGAAAGTAACTATTGCAGTTTGCTTTCTAATTCTATGAAGCAGTGTTGTTTTTGACAGCAAATTTTGATTTAGTTTTTAGTCATAGTCTTTTGAATAAAATGTAATTTGATTTTAGTCATAATTTAGTCAACTGAAAAGTTTTAGTTTTAGTCTAATTTTAGTCGACTAAATATCATAAGCTTTTAGGCGACTAAATCTACAGTTTATTTAGTCGACTGAAATGTATTTTGGCAGGCCTTGATGGCATCGTAATGACTGATTTTACACTTGTTTGTGTGCTGAAAATAGCAGATCTACAAGCTCACAACGCGTCACGCTGCGACGCGTTGTGAGCTTGTAGATCGGCTATTTTCAGCACGCAACTCCTGAGAGCAACCAAACATAAAATTACTCTCTTCTCCACTAGTCCCTCCCTAACGTTTTAGTCTAGTTTTTATTTTGTTGACGAAATTGACAATATATTTAGTCTTAGTTTTAGTCACCACAGCTTAGTTTTTGTTTAGTTTTTATTTAGTTTTCGTCAGTGAAAAAAACACAAGTTGACAAAAAAATTTCGTCATAGTTTTAGTCGACGAAATCAACATTGCTATGAAGTTCTGAAAATACTATCAAGTGCTGTCTATAACAGAATCCAGAAAACTCAAAAACAGAACCCACCACACACACACACACACACATACACACTGTTTGTAAAAAAGATAGCTATTCCACAATATTCTTCCGGAGATTTATTTATTAACTTTTCTTGTCGACCCAAACACATTTATTTGTATATTTATGTTTATCGAGAGTGCATCTCCGCCATATAATCTATTTAAAAATAGTCTTTATATTCCCAGATAAGCGAGGCCTTTCAGGATAAAATCTGGGCACGGGATGAAAGGGTCCAGCTGCACACGTGCACTATTCATGCAACAGGAAATGAGCAACGTGGAGAATGTGTCAATATTTAGGGGAATGGTATAAATGGTGGAGAAGACGATTGTTGCATGAATGGGGGTTTTCATGAAGCAGAACAAATGAGATGTGGTTGTGTTAAAGGTGGTGTGGACTGCTGTGAGTTAGCTCTGGTCATGTGATATGTGACACTTGCAACGGGTTGAAGGATTCCAGGATGTCAGTCAGTACACAAACAGTCCGACCACCTATTTTGCTGTAGTAAAACTGGGGTTTTGATGGTTTCACTACTCTTTGCAGTGTGGTAACTTCACACTTATACAGTAAAGTGTCATTTTGACAGATTCTGAGTAAACCAGCGTTGTAGTGTGGTCCCTTCTCAGTTCTGCAACATCATTAACACTCCTCCCATACTGCCTATCAGTGAGCAAAGGAATGTGTGTCTACTTCTGTTCCTTGTTAAGGAAGTTATTTCCTTGATGCTGTAAATACAGCTGTGGAGCTTCTACACAGTAACACACGGTACCAACAATCTGATGGTACACAATGTGTGTTCTGTGTATAGCCTACAGCAGGGTTCCCCAATAGGTGGCCCGCGGGCCATTTGCGGCCCGCGGGTGGCTACTGTCTGGCCCACACCAACCCCAGTAATAATGGTGGTATAAGAGCAGCAACAACACTAGTATATCGTCGTTGTCGGGTGGAAATCTCATATCTCCAAATCTGTGCGTTCTTTTGCAAATCATACAAGGCCGTCGCACAAAAGTAGTGAAAACAGCAGATCTACAAGCACACGGTGCGAGCCGTTGTGTGCTTGTAGATCGGCTGTTTTCACTAGTTTAAATCATTTTTAAAACGAACGGTTTTGGAAAAACAAGATTTTCACCCGTCAACGACGAAAACTGTCACTGGAGTAGTGGGAACGCCACCGTCGCCCCCTGCAATGTTGTGGCCCTCGGCTTGGTACCCTAGACATAATTTGGCCCTTGAGGAAAACTAATTGGGGAACCCTGGCCTACAGCCAGGAATCAGAATGAATAACTTCACACTACAATATATATCCTCACTGTTTTACAGTATATTTTGGCTATTTGAAAATAGTCCATCTTTCTCACTTGCAAACTTGTAGATCTACCATTTTCAAAATATTTTTATACATTTTGAAAACTTGATATGGAATTGAACATTCTGCATAATAAGTACTTTTTACTTTAGGTACTTAAATATATTTTGATGCCAATACGTCTGTACTTTTACTCAAGTGAATCCTGAATACTTTACTTTTACTTGTAACCCCCGACATTAGGACTCAGACATATTGGTCGGATATGCGGTGCAACGTAGGTGTGAGGTCCGCTATGTGGCCAGAACTCTAGACGTGAGGTCAAACCTCTAGTTCAGGGTTCCCCAATAGGCGGCCCGTGGGCCATTTGCGGCCCGCGGGGGGCTACTGTCTGGCCCACACCAACCCCAGTAATAATGGTAGTATAAGAGCAGAAACAACACTAGTATATCGTCATTGTTGGGTGGAAACCTTGTACGTCCAAAACCGTTCGTTTTGTATTTATCATCTAAAAAATGTACTAAACTAGTGAAAACAGCCGATCTACAAGCACACAACGCCTCGCATCGCGAGGCGTTGTGTGCTTGTAGATCTGCTGTTTTCACTCGTTTTGTGCGACGATCTTGTATGATGAAGCAGGGCTTTGCTTTACCAAAAAAGGTACACATTTGAAAGTTGGAGATACAAGGTTTCTGCCCGACAGTGACGATATCTGAACTGTTGCTGGAGTAGCGGAAACGCCACCGTCGCCCCCTGCAGTGTTGTGGCCCTCGGCTTGGTACCCTAGACATAATTCGGACCTTGGGGAAAACTATTTGGGGAAATCTACTCTAGTTGTTACCTATCCACTTCGTGCCTTGTGGCACATAAGGCCTTCACAGAGCGCTTCCACTTCTCCCAGTCAGCAGCTGCTGTAGTCCTCACTTGAGACCATGATGTCCATCCTGCTTCTTTTCTTTCTTTCTTGACGGTACGCCTCCAGGTGGTCTTTGGTCTTCCTTTTCTTCTTTCTTTTTTTTATAATTTTTATCCCACGATTTTGCAACCCATTTTCACCCAGTGCCAATTGCCTATGTAATCCTGGGCTCTTCTCTCCCTCTGCCGCGCCTGGGGAGACAACGGACTGACCTCATGCTTCCTTCAATGCATGAGTAGTCCAAGTTGTTTCTTTTCACCCGACAGGGGGGATTTCCCCAGGATGGACGTATAGCACGTGGAAGGAACACGTTATTCCAACCAGTTCCTTTCCTCTCCATCAAGTGCCCCGGCTGGCCAGGGGGAGGCATTATTGAGACCAGGATTACTGCATGTTTTTGTGAGGGTATCAACCCTAGGAGACACGGGGAGAACATGCAAACTCCACACAGAAAGGCCCTATCGCCGACCCCACCTAGGGAGTGGGTGCTGATGATGTGGAGGGAGAAACGCGCCCCCAGCACCCACAGCGTCCCCCGGGAACCCAGGACCTTCTAGTTGTGAGGCGAATCGCTAACCACTGCGCCACCGTGCCCCCCATTCACACACATTCATACACCGATGGCAGAGGAAACCATCTCTTCTGGTGCCCATGTCATTGCTATGTTGCAGTCGTTGTTGTGGTCCTGCTGTAGACCTTTAGTCTAGTGCCTCAAATGCCCCAAAGATGATTTACTGTAGAGAGATTTTTGATGGAAATTAAATCATGATGGAATTTGTCTGGCCTTATTACACAATGCCAACTGCATGGAAGGAAATTCTATGTAAATCTGTTTACCTGTCAGTGGAAATTTGGGATGTCTGCTCTTTTTGGAGCGGTGAAAGCGCTCCCAATAGACAGGTATGTCCGTGGGTATGTCCGTGGGTGGGTGGCTGGGTGGCTGGCTGGCTGGCCGTGTCCGTAGCCTGGCAATACCTTGAGTGGCCACACACAACACACTAGTTAAAGGAGGGGCGCTGTTTTGTGCAGGCCAGGCACACTCACCACTCACTCACAGGCACAGTTTACAGTTTACAGTTTAGGCATTTAGCAACACACACAGGGTATAGCTGCTCAGATTCACCGCTCCACTTCGAACCGAGGTTTGATTTTTCAATAAAAATCTATTTCAAATGGTAGGAAATGTTCTTATTTGATTTAACACCGGTTCAACAAGGGTGGAATGTTAGGTTATTGTGCCCTACATCTCTGATGGGAAGGGACATCTTCCTTACTGTATTAAAACGTGGAGCATTTCCTCCATTAAGTGTCAAGGAAAATGAGAAGATACAAAAAAAAAGAAAAAAAAAGTTGAGGTAGCCTGAGGGAGCTTACAAGACTACTACATACATCAGTTCCTATGCAGTTGCATCAGTTGAAAATAGTCTGGGATTAGTGTAATTTCTCATGTTCCAGATGATCACTTTACTCATAATTAACCATATTTTAGACCCAGATAATTCAATAATATACCAAGTAATTATATTTAATGACTAATAAAGAAGTTGGTACTACTATTTGAATAGCTAAATTCAAAAAACTTAATGGAGTAAATGGAGACCTAATGAACTCACTGCCGGTAACCTAATTAAATCAACGACAAAACTGCAACGACAAATGTCCTTTTCATTGACGGTAAACACCTCAGAGTTATACACTGAGGATTTATCCGTTTATTAACTTTATAACAAACCTCACTATAGTGTATACATGAGAGGACAATGTTCTGATGCATGCAGGGAGAGACAAACACTACCATAGTGTGGTGAAATAAATTGTTATGTCTGCTTTTAAACTGTGTTGTTCATTCCTTCACCTTGTTGTTTACATTGAGGTGAATTTCCTCTCGCAGAGAGAAGTAATGCTCTCTTGACTCGACTTGACCCCAAAGCCTCACAGATGGCCAGCGAGAGAGCTATGACTGAGGAGGCTTTAGAATGAGGCCAGATGGGGAGAATAGAAGAAACCCCACAGTGTGTGGATAAGGGAGGAGGAGGGGTATGTGCAGTGGTGGAGGAAGTACCCATGTTTTACTTAATTTATTGAATGCTTTAACCAGTGAAAAATAGCAGATATACAAGCTCACAGTGCGGCACCGAGTGCTGCGCTGCGAGCTTGTAGATCTGCTATTTTTGAAAAAGTCGTGAAAATGTGTGCAAATCTTTGAATATATGTGTTTTTAAAGCGATACGTTTGTAACTCAAATTTTGCTTCTGGGTGGTCCCTGGAACTAGATATTTTGAGATGGGGGGTCCGTGGCCAAATAAATATCAGTTTGGGGGTCCTTCACATGAAAAAGTTTGAGAACCACTGACATAGTATAGTCTCTCAAGAACAGACTAACTGAGCCCCAGTTGAAGTGAAAAGGACCTTTTCTTTGACGATGGCTTAGCCAGATTGCTGACATAAGCCCCGTTTTCACTGAGTCAAACTTCTGGAAGTTTTTTCCAAAATGACGGCAATTTTGCTGACATAGAAACACAGGTTTTTCAAAAAACCTTAGAAGGATTCAAAAGATACTTATAGAATCGGGTAAAAATTCTAATTTTCACGATTTTTCAAAAATAGCAGATCTACAAGCTCGCAGCGCGGCACTCGGTGCCGCGCTGTGAGCTTGTATATCTGCTATTTTTCAATAGTTAAAGCATAAAATAATGATACACAATAATGTGTACCCGTTCTAAATGGGTAAAAGTATTAATACCATTATGAAGAAGCACTCTGTTGGCATGGTGCAGCATGGTTGGTCACGCTGCACTTTTGTTCTGCCTATGAGGCCAATGCATTTCAATGGGAATGGAGTGTTTTTTTAGCAGACATCCGCAAATGGCAGCAAACCGCTCCATTTCCGCTGAAATGCGTTGGCAGAATTCGCCCTCATAGGTAGAATAAGTGCGGTATGACGTGCCCTTACAAGTAAAGGTATTGGCATCAAAATAGGGTACCAAAAGTAAAACATTGTTATGCTCTCTCGGTCGTCCTCAGACGAGCTTCCATCGGAGTCTCCAATCTTTCCGGTTCTCCATACACCTGGCCAGCTCCGAAGAGCTTTCAGCTCCCGCATCCTTCTTCAGGACGTCCACATACGTTAACGCGGAACGTCCTCGCGATCGATGCCCGCGCGTTGGTTCCCACAGGACCAGCCTGCTGGCCGGGAGCTCCCGATGTCTGTGGCAGTGGCCGGCCAGCTTCATCCTCCTAGCTGCTACCTTCTTGCTGAGCTTCGGCAGTTGCCTGTACAGGTCCTTGTTGCTGTTGGTAATGTGGATGTTCTGGTCCACATTCAGAACAGCTCGTAGCATTCTGGTGTAGCACCCATCCAGGGACTTCTGCAGGGTGGGTGTCAGGGTCCAGCTTTTGCAGCCATACAGGAGGACAGACTCCACAGTGGCGTGGAATAGGCTCAGCTTTGTGTCGGGGGAGATTCGAGCACCACACTCTTGACATGCCGTTCAGGGCCCTCCACACTAGTGCCTTCCTGACCTTAAGGTCCTGTTCTGTGGAGTTCATCCAGGAACCCAAGTATTTGAAGTCATTGACCTCTCGCAGAGCAGAATATCACAATTCACAGCTTTACAAGATGTATACAAATAAAATAGCCAACGCGTCGCAATTTTGAACTTGTAGATCAGCTATTTTCAATTAGCTGAAGTATACAGTATATGTGGGGCTGAAGTGGTTAATGTATGTTTTGTAATAAATAACCTCAATCTCCTAGTGAATAAGTTGTGAAATAATTATGACTCCAGTGAATTAAAAGTACCTCAAAATGTTATGGTACAGTACAGTACTTGAGTAAATGTACTTAGTTACTTTACACACTCTGTGTGTGTGTGTGTGTGTGTGTGTGTGTGTGTGTGTGTGTGTGTGTGTGTGTGTGTGTGTGTGTGTGTGTGTGTGTGTGTGTGTGTGTGTGTGCGCGTGAGTGCGTGCGTGCGTGCGTGCGTGCGTGGGTGCGTGGGTGCATGCGTGTGCGTGTTGTAAAGTTCTTGAATCAATCCCAGAGCTATTGTCTCTTGTGGGTCAAATGGAATACTGTCAGATCGTAAACATTACGTGCGTGTGCATGCGACTGTGCATGTGTTTGTGCTTGTGCATGCATGTGCAGGAATGCATGCGGGTGCGTGCGACTGTGCATGTGTGTGTGTGCGACTGTGCGCGTGCATGAAACTTGTCTTTGTGACCAGAGCTCTGCAAATTTGTGCTCTATGAAATAAATCTCAGCTGGAATGGGGAGCTCCAACAGTGAAAAAACGATTATTCTCTTGAGCAATAGCAACAGTCAATCCTTTTGGAAACTAAACTCTATTATATCTCATTAAGCATGATTACTTTAAAAGCTGCTTCTCTTTCTTTCTTCTCATTTCCTCCTCCTTTCTTTAAACTTCTCTTCTTGCAGTTTCTGGGATGGTGTTCTGTTACCATCGCTGAGTTGTGATGTGACATTCTGACTCTGCAAGAAGTCTGCTGTATATGTTTGGCTTGGATTCAGTCATTTCTCAGTATCAATGTTGAGTCAATGCACAATGCTCAGTTTTGCGCTAACATAACTGATCTATTAAGCGTGAGATTATAGATCGGCTATTTAATGCGTGTGACACCCCCGCACAAGAATAACTCAGGCATTACAGTAAATGGACATAATATACTGTATCACTATTCACTGCACAGTAAAATCCAGAGTTATCATTTGATTTTGAGAGTTTAAAAAAGAGACATACTGTGTAGTTGTGAGAGGGCCATAATGAATGACTGTTGAAATACATGTAGAGATCATTGAGAGAACAAGGGGAGGATGAGTAGGGAGAGACAGCTCCTCCTCCACCTATCTTCTAATGCACCTCCTGTCTGAATGTGTTCTGTTCATCTGGTACATCATCAGTGATGGAAAAAGTAAGCAAAAATATCGGTCCCATCCTCTTTTACAGTACACTTTAAGACATAATAAGACATAATAAGACAGAATAAAGCCATAATAAGAAATAATGTGTTGGTAATTAGAGCTAATATATTTTATTAGACAGAAACAAAGACAGAATAGTAGAAAGAGCGAATACATTCTCTGGCACCGTCACCTGCCGCGGAACTGCAGCGGCAGACACTGCCGCACGACCGCTAGTTCGACCAGCAGTCGCACTGCATCGCCGGCGATAGGACCAGCAGTCCCGTAGCGGTAAACTGCCCGTCCGTGCGGTGGTGGCTGAGACAGAATAGCAGAAAGCGAATACATTATCTGGCACCGGCATCGCTGGTAACTATCGCCGGCGATGCAGTGCGACTGCTGGTCGAACTAGCGGTCGTGCGGCAGTGTCTGCCGCTGCAGTTCCGCGGCAGGTGACGGTGCCAGAGAATGTATTCGCTCTTTCTACTATTCTGTCTTTGTTTCTGTCTAATAAAATATATTAGCTCTAATTACCAACACATTATTTCTTATTATGGCTTTATTCTGTCTTATTATGTCTTACTAGAAGCTGGGCCGGCCCAGCGTCTAGTCGGCGACCTGGCCAACTCGGGAACGATGTAAATAGGGAATGAATGCCCCGCCCTTTAATGCAAACCCCATTATACCTGTTGTCATAGGACCCGTTTTGACCATCTGTTTGCCTGTGTCCATTTATGCCCATATATGGAGATATCTGTTATCTGTCTGTCTGTCTGTCTGTCAGTGTCCATTTTATGTCCATATATGGAGATCACTGCAGATATAGTTCTGAGTCCATTTTATGCCCATATATGCCCATATATGGAGATATCTGTCTATTTGCGTCCATTTCATGCCCATATATGGAGATCTCTGTATCTGTCTGTCTGTGTCCCTTTATTTATGCCCATATATGGAGATATCTGTTATCTGTCTGTCTGTCTGTCTGTCTGTCTGTCTGTCTGTCTGTCTGTCTGTCAGTGTCCATTTTATGTCCATATATGGAGATCACTGCAGATATAGTTCTGGGTCCATTTTATGCCCATATATGCCCATATATGGAGATATCTGTCTATTTGCGTCCATTTCATGCCCATATATGGAGAGTGTCCATTTTATGTCCATATATGGAGATCACTGCAGATATAGTTCTGGGTCCATTTTATGCCCATATATGCCCATATATGGAGATATCTGTCTATTTGCGTCCATTTCATGCCCATATATGGAGATCTCTGTATCTATCTGTCTGTGTCCCTTTATGCCCGTATATGGAGATCTTTGTGATTCTGCGTAAATTTTATGCCCATATATGCCATTTGCGTCCATTTTATGCCCATTTATGGAGATCTCTGTATCCGTCTGTCTGTGTCCCTTTATGCCCGTATATGGAGATCTTTGTGATTCTGCGTCCATTTTATGCCCATATATGCTATATATGGATATATTCAGAGATTTTTTGTTGACTCATGTGGCGTACGTGATGTCAGAGCCTTTTATGAAGTGATGTCACAATGAGTCAGAGCTTTCGCCGATTTCCTCCGGAACAGCCTGATGTCAACAATCAACCCCGCATAAGGAGATTCCGAACGTTTCGCACCGGTTCGGGAAAACCGCGCGTCGGGTCGGGTCGAGACCCGGCACTGCACTCCGTGCCACGGCGGGGAACGCGCGTGCCGAATCTGAAGCCGGTGGGACGAACGGTTCTCGAGATACGCGGATTACAGACACACAGACAGACAGACAGACAGACAGACAGACACACACGCAGAGACTTCTCGCATTTATAGATAGATTATGTCTTAAAGTGTACTGTAAAAGAGGATGGGACCAAAATATCAATACTGCAGTGTGGAAATACTCTGTTAGGGCATGGTCACACCACACTAATAGCGACCTTAAGCAACGCTACCGCAACGGCAGATGACAATGGTAACCGGAAATGATCCGCGCTCGATAGATAAACCTGCCGTCGCTGCAGCCGTCTCTACTACGGCCGAAGGTCCCTTCCCACGTAGCGCCTACTCCGTCTGCTGCGTGTACGCGCCGCCATGGGAACCAACGCGTTCAGTGAAAGGGGTGGGAACCCGTCGCCGTCGTCAAATCTAAAAAAGTAACCAGTACTAGTAAGACGCCTCAGGGCGACATGCAATTCTTGGCCATCTGGCCAGTGATGTATATTGGACCAGTTACCCATATATGGAGACCCCTGCATGATAGTCAACAATGTTATCATGTCATCATCATCTGGGAATGCCCATACTGTATATGTTTTTTTTTTATCCTTTATTAACACATTTTAGTGTATTACAGCACATGTACAGTATGTAGCAACATATTTGTTTTGTAGGCAAATTTTTGAATAATATTGTTTTTCAGAAAACTTAGGACAGGCCATATACATATGGACTTAATATTAACGTTTTCGGGGAAGGTAGGGTGTAAATCAGAGTAAAGCAGGCTCTTGGACCAGTTAGGACCTGGGATTGATGACATCATAAATCTCCATATATGGGCATAAAAAGGATTTTGGTTCTGGGAATGCCCATATATGTTTGTATATTTTATTTCATCCTTTATTAATAATAATATGTATCCATATACATACACGTACGGAAGTAAAAAAAATACCTCAAACTTGTGCTTGAGTACATGTTCTTAGTTACTTTACACCACTGCATCTGGTACATCATATTGTTTTCACTGATACGGAATTTTGGGCAATATAGGTGACAGCAAGATATCGGAAAAGGTCTTCCTTCTCTCATATACTGTACATTTCGCTGAAACCAGAAACTCATTGCAAATGTTTTCTCCATCTGGTCAGATTGTACAAAGCATGCGAGGGGGATGGAATGAATAAGTGTAATTGAAAATACAGCCCGTCTTTGATCAACTCGTAAAGCAGGATTTAGTTTTTGCCTCTAGCATGCACTGCTGCAACTATCTGGCGCAGTCAGGTTAGTAAAATTACACTTGCCTGTGAATTATGCTTCCCCACATGCTCTAATCTAGATTTTATTACAGTGATTACTGTGATAGTGATTGCTGGCAAAGTTTTAAATTAGAGACTAGAGATGTGAAATTTGAGCAACATGGCCTATCGATGCCTAAATTGTATAAAGCAGTGGTTCTCAACCTTTTTACACCAAGTACCACCTCAGAAAATATCTGTCTCTCCAAGTACCACCAATAACTGATGTTAAAATACAGGTTAGTAGACCTATCCCATCCTATTCTGCTATGCACAAGCCAATTATTTGATCATCGGGTCAATAGGGCCGATTCCGTCGGTCCTCAGATGAATGGCTTAGGAATGCAACAAAAACAAAAACATCACCATGAATTCAAGGCTTCATGGGGTGTGTAACAGATCGAACATAAGTAATTTCTTATTTTGTGTGAACTACTCCTTTATCTCCTGCAGTTGCACACAATGCCACATATATTGAGACAGACATTGAGACAAACATTGAGACAAAGCCTCAGACAGAGCCTTTTTCAACCAAGTGCTTGGTCAGAACTACCTGTAATATAATGTAAATATTTGACTCCGCTTTTATCTTTTTTCTTCTTTTTTGGGAGACTCCTCTGTGTACCATCAGAGGGGGGCTCAAGTACCACCACCAGTGGTACATGTACCACAGTTTGAGAAACACTGGTATAAAGCAAATACAAACAAGCTGTCAGAGATGAGCATTGAGTGTCTGTGAGGTCTCTAGTTGGGTGCCCCTGCTGGATTTGATCCCTGGGTTCTCACCGAGCGTGGAACCATAGGAACCGGATCCAACACCATTATTCCATTTGTACACTCTCAGAGTTATACAGACGTGTATAGCAGGGTTCCCCAATAGGCGGCCCGCGGCGGGTTACTGTCTGGCCCCCACCAACCCCAGTAATAATGGTGGTATAAGAGCAGCAACAACACTAGTATATCGTCGTTATCAGGTGGAAACCTTGTATGTCCAAAACCTTTCGTTTTGTATTTATCATCTAAAAATTTACTAAACTAGTGAAAACAGCCGATCTACAAGCACACAAAGCCTTGCATTGCGAGGCGTTGTGTGCTTGTAGATCTGCTGTTTTCACTAGTTTTGTGCGACGATCTTGTATGATGAAGCAGGGCTTTACTTTACCAAAAACGTACACATTTGAAACTTGGAGATACGAGGTTTCTGCCCGAGAGTGACAATATCTGAACTGTCGCTGGAGTAGTGGAAACGCCACAGTTTTTCAAGTATATCTGTCTCGTAATTGTTTTTTTGCATGTGGGGAAATGATATACAGGGCATTTTATGTGTCCGTGGCGTGCACTCTTCATGGATAAGTGTCATAAACCTGTCGTTGTTGGTCTAAGTAGGTAATTAATTATTATTGTCAATGTAGAAATGCACCATGGGGTTTCATATAACACTCAGGTGCGCAGTGGTGGAGGAAGAACTACTCTCGTTTTTTAAGTAATAGTATCAATACTGCTATACTCTGTACTTAGTTACTTTACACCACTGATTGTGCTGTGTAGTATTCAGCCAGTATTCATGGTATACAGCAGGGTTCCCCAATTAGTTTTCCCCACGGGCCAAATTATGTCTAGGATACCAAGCTGAGGGCCACAACATTGCAGGGGGCGACGGTGGCGTTCCCATTACTCCAGCGACATTTTTCGACGCTGTCGGGTGAAAATCTTGTCCAAAACCGTTCGTTTTGAATTTATCATTTTAAAAATGCACAAAATGCACACAACGTCTCGCAATGCGAGACGTTGTGTGCTTGTAGATCTGCTGTTTTCACTACTTTTGTGCGACGGCCTTGTATGATTTGCGAAAGAACGTACAAATTTGGAGATACGAGATTTCCACGCGACAACGACGATATACTAGTGTCGTTGCTGCTCTTATACCACCATTATTACTGGGGTTGGTGTGGGCCAGACAGTAGCCCCCCTGCGGGCCGCAAATGGCCCGCGGGCCGCCTATTGGGGAACCCTGGTATACAGTGTAGCCGTAGCGGTTCTGGTGTTTTATCTTCATGAATCTCCTGACACAGCCATGTCAATCAACCCTGTCAGACAGGTCTGCTGCTCTACAACGATAACAGGGTCACGCATCTGTTTACAATGGAGCAGGGATTCAGAAATGAAAACTATTCCGTCATTAGCACAACTTTTGAGTACAATGAAGGAAAATCGTAACCTGACTGGTGGCAGCAGTGCGTACCGCCCTTCCTTACCATCTGGGACCGCTCGGGGAGAGTTGATAACGCTCGTAAAGTCCCGGGCCGGACGAATCAGCGGCAGCTACGGGCGGGCTCTGAGCCAATAGAGTCTGACTGCAGACCACTTGGAAACCCAGTAGGTGGATTCTGGGTGTAACGTCATGCAGACAGGCCAATATGAGTGGTTGGAGTTGGCACTCCCAGTCTGTGATAGACAGACGGCCCCATCCAATCACCTGCTAAAGAACTTGAAAAAATGGCCCGCCTCCTACATCGGTTTGGTTGGAATGAATCCAGATGGTAAAGCAGGGCGGTATTCAGGCATACGCACTGCTGCCACCATTAGGAAAATCGTACTAGAGCACATACCGTACCTATTTTCTGTAGCGTTTTATGGTGCGTGTGTCTGTCCATCAACAAAATCTATTTCTCGTATTTGTGGCATTTGGCTGGTAGCAATTTAAATGGCAACTAAATCTTTCCACTGGACTCAAGGACACTTGGTGAATGAATGGTGTATTTCCGAAGCATCGTATCTTATTTCTGATGACTTGCATCTGTCTTTTTTTTCTCTTCCAGGAATCCATGAATGTTTTACCATTGACACAAAAAACCATAGAATCATCAAGGGCCCGAAACAGGCCCAGTTTGGATACACTGTTCAGCAACATGTGGCTGCTGGGGGAGAAAAATGGTATGTCACTTTTTTATTTGACTTTATTTTAACTCTGTGGGGGGGGTCCCCTGTGACAGTGAAGTGACAATTTAAGGACGTTTTAACCCATTTAGAACGGGTACACATTCTTGTGTATCATTATTTTATGCTTTAACTATTGAAAAATAGCAGATATACAAGCTCACAGCACGGCACCGAGTGCCGCGCTGCGAGCTTGTAGATCTGCTATTTTCGAAAAATCGTGAAAATTCGAATTTTGACCCGATTCTATAAGTGTCTTTTGAATCCTTCTAAGGTTTTTTTTAAAACCTGTGTTTCTATGTCAGCAATCTGGCCAGCCATCGTCAAAGAAAAGGTCCTTTTCACTTAACGTGAGCTCAGATAGTCTGTTCTTGAGAGACTACTATGTCAGTGGTTCTCAAACCTTTTCATGTGAAGGACCCCCAAAATGATATTTATTTGGCCACGGACCCCCATCTCAAAATATTTAGTTCCAAGGACCACCCAGAAGCAAAATTTGAGTTACAAACGTTCGCTTTAAAAATACATATATTCAAAGATTTGCACATATTTTCACGACTTTTTCAAAAATAGCAGATCTACAAGCTCGCAGCGCGGCACTCGGTGCCGCGCTGTGAGCTTGTATATCTGCTATTTTTCAATAGTTAAAGCATTCAATAATTCTAGGCCTGAATGGGTATTAATACCAAAAGAATACCAAGAAAAAGACCATTACTGCATCAAAAGTAACCAGCAAACACATTGTTCAAACATTGTCCAAATTGTTAAATCATCTAAGAAAGAGGCAAACGTTGTGAAACTAGCAGATCTACAAGCTCACAACCGTATCTCGTGTTGCTTTCACAATATTTATCTGTGGAACCAAGTCAAACTAAATGTAATGCCTCAACTCCTGCCATTCCAAGGTTGTCAGGGTGGGGGGTCCCCAGTTCAAATATGATTATTTTGAGGGGTCACAGCCTGAAAAGGTTGAGAACCGCTGTTCTAACCTCTTATTGAGACTTTGAGCTCAAAATATTCTTCACATTATCTACTTTCCTCTTTATTAGATTACATGAATGGTTTCAAGGAATACTGTAGCTGAGTTTGCCAAGCTGATGGAAACAATCAACAAATCCTCTCAATAAATAACATGCCTGCTCTTGAACATACCGTATATTGATATTCAAAGGTTATTTGCCATCAAGAAGCTCAGCCCTCACTGGTTAAACTTTAATGACTAAATGAATGAAAAGATACGCTAAAGAACACATTTTAACTGTAGGCGGGTTTCCATCAAGGCGGTGAATTACAAAGTTTTGACACCAACATCCTTTTGATAATAAGCCATGCCTACCGTGCGATATACAGTAATAGTTTGTATTTATTCAACCTCAACGTTTCCCAAAAGTATTCTTTATTATCCCCAAATGACTAAGTGGAAACATTTCAAAAACAGCAAAAAAATGCGAGAGTATCTATAATTAAGTTGAGTTCATGATCAAAACGTAGATTTATGTTCGATGTTAAATTCAGTGCTACTGTAAAACAAAGTGCTGACAGAACACATTACAGTCTGTCTGCGTCAGTAGCCAGACGATGAGGTATTTCCATCTCGTGCATTTCAACATAGGCAAGATAGCAGGGACGTGCTGGCCATTGGGAAAACTCCCAAACGGCCGGTTCATTCCCGGCCGGTCCAGGCCGGCCATTAGGAAAAAAATAAAAATAAAATGTCAGCCTTCGTTCCATTTTGGGGGCTGGGCGGCCAACAAAGTAAATCGTCACTGTCGGGCAGAAACCTCGTATCTCCAAGTTTAAAATTTGTACATTTTTTCGCAAAGCAAATACCTGCCTCATACAAGGCCGTCGCACAAAAGTAGTGAAAACAGCAGATCTACAAGCACACAACGCCTCGCGGTGCGAGGCGTTGTGTGCTTGTAGATCGGCTGTTTTCACTAGTTTAAATCATTTTTAATTTAACCCATTTTTAGCCGATCCCGAGAATACTCGTGAAAAATACTCGAGTACACACTTTTGAAGCCAAGGATGGCATTAGATTCTCGCTACAATAACGTAATAACAAAGGCAACGATCGGCCATTACTGCAACGGCATGGGATGACGATCGCTTCCGTTGAATGACGTCATGACATCAAACCGGAAATGTTTACGCAATCGACTCCTGGCCTTCAAAATAAGAGAATGGCCGCGGACGGAGCCTGCGAGAGGCACGCTGGACATTTTAACCCGTTCATGTCTGGAGCACAAAATGAGTTAAAATGATAAATACAAAACAAAAGGTTTTGGACATACAAGGTTTCCACCCGACAACGTCGAAATATAACTCATGTAATTGGCCCACTGGCTTGTCACTTTGTCACAAATCTTTGAGTAGCAAAGATCTCTCTCTATAGCGTGCAATGAGGGCCTCTACAACTCCTTTTCCCGGGCTGAATCAGGGGCCCAGCACGTCCCTGCAATATCGTGAACTAGCTCTCCTGTGGCGTGTAAAGTTTCCTGCCATGAGTATTGTGCTCACTTCAACAAACCGTGGCTACTTCACATTCATCATATTACCTTCACATTCATCATATTACCTCACTGCAGATCCTGGGCTTTTCATACTCACACTGTTATTAGGCCAGTTGGCACAGTGTGGTGTGGCCCAAATTCACTTCTGGCATCTGCACGCATGTCTGTTGGCCAGCACTTTTTGTTGGAGCAATGCCCAGTTCCAGCTGTGTGTGACTGTGTGTGACTGTGTGTGTGTGTGCGCGTGTGTGTGTGTGTGTGTGTGTGTGTGTGTGTGTGTGTGTGTGTGTGTGTGTGTGTGTGTGTGTGTGTGTGTGTGTGTGTGTGTGTGTGTGTGTGTGTGTGTGCGCGCGCGTGTGTGTGTGTGTGTGTGTGTGTGTGTGTGTGTGTGTGTGTTGTGACCAGAGATGGGTGAAAATACATAAAAAGAGCAACATACTTGGTCAGTACTTACTTGGACAAATACTGACCATGATACTGTGGTGACAGTATCCTGGTAAGTATTTCACATAGTATTTTTTATGTGTATTTCAAATACCTTTTTATGTATTTTCGCCCATCTCTGTTTGTGACGCTCAAGCTTTATTGGAGATGTCATACTGTATAGTGAGAAAATTGGTCATCCTTTGTCTGTCTCACTTTAACATTTAGGCCTAGAATTATTGAATGCTTTAACTATTGAAAAATAGCAGATATACAAGCTCACAGCGCGGCACCGAGTGCCGCACTGCGAGCTTGTAGATCTGCTATTTTTGAAAAAGTCGTGAAAATGTGTGCAAATCTTTGAATATATGTATTTTCAAAGTGAACGTTTGTAACTAAAATTTTGCTTCTGGGTGGTCCCTGGAACTAAATATTTTGAGATGGGGGTCCGTGGCCAAATACATATCATTTTGGGGGTCCTTCACATGAAAAGGTTTGAGAACCACTGACATAGTAGTCTCTCAAGAACAGACTAACTGAGCTCCAGTTAATTCCTGTAGACTGTAGGTGTTTTATCAGTGTGTTTACAGTTCCATGTTGATATTCGGCTTGACCACAACAGCAGGGCCAGCCCTATAAACACCAATGTCTCACTGACTCACTGAGTGACTTCAGCCAGGTGGCCTAACCACAGATAACCACAGTATAAACGAGAGTAGTAACCTATCATACAAAAAGTACAAAAGTCTTATTTAAAAAACTTAGGACAATTAGGCATACTTGAAGTAATGAACAATTATAGCCTACAGAGGTATACAAGTTGTACAACATATTACGGTAGGCTATTTGATGTCATGGGCAGTCATAATCTATGACTCATAAAGAGTCGAGATGACCCGTAATAGGACCCCAGATATATTCATATGTTGCAAGACTGTCCTGTCTGTGGCATCGCAGCCTCTCCAGATAATGATACAAACTCATTAAGCCATTTAGTGAAACTTGGAATGATTCGTTTTGCAATAAGTGTACCAAGCATAAGAATCTGCTGGACAGCATACGGCAGAGCGAGAGAGGCTTCGGAGCAACCAAACAGGACAGTTAGTGCTTTGTGACTTTTGACTGTGTGATAACGTGTACGCATGCACAAGCGCGTTATGCGAAGCATTGTGAGCTTGCAGGCGGGCTATTTTCAATGTGACACACCGACGTGCAGCTAAACTATAAATCAGCTGTAAGTCACCTGCAGTGCTGTGTGACACATGTGTCCCTCTGCAGGGGAGCTGTTTGACACTTCAACACACATTTTCAAAGAATTAAGATCAGTGCCCCTTCTTGTCTCCTCCTCACCCGCTGAATTCCTGGCATCACAGACAGATTTATCTGGGGAGGAGAAACAGGAACCCTCACTCACTCACACACAGTTAAAGTTCAAGAACACCAACACGATGCCTCCTCCGTGGCGGTGTTGCACAATGGCTGCTGTGTTGAGGCTGGTCTGCATTAGTATTTCACTGATTGACATCTGGGACTGTGGCAGGGGGCATGTTGGTCAGTAGAACAACATCAGTGTGGTGTAAGTGAGTGGAGCAGAAAATTCAAATCAACATGGAAAGACAGAGCTTCAACTTGCAGACATTGCCTACACATACAAGTATCAGCGTTTAGATCTGGAACCAGAGGGAACTAGAAGAAGTGCTCTTCCGAGCACAGGTCTCCACCAGCCACGCGTCCTGGTGGTGCTATAATTGGCCGATGTAAAAAGAGTGGCATGTGTTCTTCACCAATCTTAGGCCTTTAATGGCGCCACCATGAGGCTGATTTGAACATTTTGTAGTGTAATTTCTTCCTTGGCCTTTTGCGAATGTGCATGCACAATTTCATTACAATTGAACACTGTGTTTGATTTGAGGCATTTTGTTTGAAACGGATCAATCCTGCAAAGTTTGGAGGCCAATCTTAGCCAATCAGGATGGAATATTTAATACAGGACAGATCCGTCTTGATCATATGACTGTACAGATACTGTGTACTGATTTGTGTTCATTTTGGGTAAAATCTGAAGGAGTAATATCCAAAAATGTGTCTTACATAAGTCGGCCTCCAGGTGGCGCTATAAAAGACTGATGTGAAAAATGAAGGAAAGGGTTTTTCCTTGGCCTATAGGGAGTGCGCTTACAAAGTTTGAAACTGATCAGTGGAGTTATAGGTAAAACCACGAATCGACCTGTTATAGCGCCACCATGAGGCTGATTTCAAAAATTTGAAGTGGCATTTCTTCCTCGGCCTAGTGGGAACCTGTGTGCGCGATTTCATGTTAATTGCACTCTGCATTTGTGATTTGAGGCATTTTGTCCAAAATGGACCAATCTTACGAAATTTGAAAGCCAATATCAGCCAATCAGGATGGAATATGGACAATCAGACAGATCCGTGCCGATCACATGACTGTAGAGATGCTGTCTACCGATTTGCGTGATTTTTGGACAAAATCTGTAGGAGTAGTGTACAGAAATGTGTTTTGCAAACATCTGCCTCATGGTGGCGCTAGAACAGGGCCATTTGAGAAATGTGGGGCAGAGGTTCTGAATTGGCATCCAGGGAGTGTGTGTGCTCAGTTTGGCAGCGTCCGGGCCAACGGCGCCGTAGATTAGCTGTACACAAACTCGGAGGACGGACGGACGGACGGACGGACGGACGGACGGACGGACACACGGACGGACGGACAGGGACGAAAACATACTCTCCCCCTGTCTTCGGCTGGTGGAGACAATTATGAATGAATGCTAAGCAACCACCACAAATAGAGTGAATATTTATATGGGACATTGATTTGACACACTTGGGGGCTAATCAAATTAAATACTGACAGTTGCATGTAACAAGACATTTTAAGGAATACTGTTGAACATGAATGCAATGTGACTGCATTACAATTCTGGACACAGCTGTAATTTGAACAATGCTGCATTTGCACATTTTGCATCATCCCTGTCCTACCCAGTATAACAGAACAACGACAAGTATATACCCATGCACATCCATATCGTATCCACACTTGTGCATGTGCATGTGCATGTGCGTGTGGCCGTGTACGTGTGTGTGTGTGCGTGCGGCTGAGTGTGTGTGGTGGCTTGATGGTCAAAAGAACTACATTCCTTGAAAGTTTGAAAATTGTCCAGAAACAATTTTAATTTACCGAACGCTAAAAACATATTTTGAGAACACACAAAACATGATAATTACAACACATCATTGTCCCAAACCACTTAATATGTTCTTTCCTCCTAATTTTAATCTAATTTTGGTGTGTCAAAACTTTATTTATATTGTATTTAGAATCACTTCTCCTTGTGGGTTTTCCTTTCGGGTTTGAGCTTTTAGGGGAATTTAAATTATAACTGTTATTGACTTTGCCCACAAACGTATGTGCCAAATAGCAGTGCCTGCCAGCCATTCTAGCATGATTGTTCAACAGGCTCAGCTTGGTATCTGGATTGCACAAGCATCACAGGAGAACTTTACAACGGTTAAACAGCATTCTTTGATCATGACTTGACCCAGTGGTTCCCATACAGTGGGTCGGGACCCACATGTGGGACGCGGAACAATTTTTATGGGTCGCAAGTAAATACCCCTTTATTTTTATCATTATTGTTATTTCAAAGATTTTACAAAAATCCCCCAAAGATTCACAAAAGAAAAAAGAAAAAAAAAACATTGATTAGAGGAAAAAATACTTTTATGATCTAGTGAAAATAGCAGATCGCAGGGAGCGCATCGCGACATGTGTGCTTGTACTGTAGATCGTCTATTTTCACTAGTTTGGGTCCCGGGAGGATATCAAATTTCTCTTTTGTTTCTCGAGACTGAAAAGTCTGGGAACTACTGACCCATTACAACTGGAGAAAGGGGCACGGTGGCGCCTTCGCCTCACAGCTAGAAGGTCCTGGGTTCGATTCCCGCCGGGGGAAGCTGTGGGTGCTGGGGGGCGTGTTCCTCCCTCCGCGTCATCAGCGCCCACACCCTAGGTGGGGTTGGCGATAGGGCCTTTCTGTGTGGAGTTTGCATGTTCTCCCCGTGTCACCTAGGGTAGATGCCCTCACAAAAACATGCAGTAGTCCTGGTTTCTATACTACCTCCCTCTAGCCAGCCAGGGGCTCCCCAATTCCCCTGGCGCGGCAGAGGGAGAGCGGAAACCAGGACTACAGGTTAGGTAGTTGGCACTGGGTGAGAAAATGGGTTGCAAAAAACGTGGGATAAAAAAAAAAGAAAAAAAAAGAAAAAAAAGAATGGAGAAAGCATCTGTGTCATTTTGGATGACACAGATGCTCACAGCGTGTCACTTCGTGCCGTGCTGCTTGAAAGTGTGAGAGCTACTGATTTAGAAGGCATCTTTGCGGAATTGGCCTCAGGTCTTAGAAAGTAATGCACTTTATCCCAGCGTGCGAGGACCAAACGTTTACTACAGGATTCATGCAGTTAGTAATATCTGTGATGTTGAGACTGGGTTTGGGTATGACAGGGGTATATGCAGCTGCCATACCCTGGGTCCAGGGGGGGAAATAAAAGTTACTTTTAAATATAAATCCATGAATGTCTCTTATGTCTGTCTTGGTTATTATGTTGTTAAATTACAGTAAAATAACTACAAATGCAAAATTTAACAAAATGGTCACTTTAACAGACTTTTATTCTCCCAAACTTGACAGAATGCTATATTCCCAGGTTCCGCAAGTCAGCTGCACAGGTGCAATGCATTATTGTTAATTAACAACTCCAGGCTGGTGTCTTGCACGCGCACGAAGGCACGCGTGCAAGACACCAGCCATGTTGCCATACCTTAGCTTTTTCTGAACTGACGCCACTGAGACAGCGCTGCAAATCTCGAACAAAGACTTCTTTCAAAGTTCTTCAAAAACAATATTTTAGTTGTATTAAGACCATTTCGTGCTATAAAAGACATCCCCGTGAAATTAATACGTTGGGAAATGGCGATTAAAAACGAGCGTTCCATCCCAAACACACTTTTGCCATAAAAATTTCACAGGGTGACATTTTTCCGTAACCACTCGTCTTGACACCATTCTTGACTTCAGAGTAGACATCAACTATAACTTCAGACATCTTTGCGAGGCATGTTGAAAGGTTCCGTGCATGGCTCCCGTGGAGCTGCACAGCTTGCCATGTCTAGAATGTGTCACGTTGTCCAGCGGCGGAAAAAGTCATCACATTTCTTACTTGCTAAGTTCTACATTTACTTGAGTAAAAGTACAAAAGTATTGGCATCACAATGTACTTATAGTACCAAAAGTAAAAGTACACATTATGCAGAAATGTCCCATTTCAAGTTTTCAAATGTATAAAGATCTTTTGAAAATAGCACGTCTACAAGCTCTCAATGCGTTGCGATGTGACTCATTGAGAGCTTGTAGATCGGCTATTTTCAAATGGCCAAAATGTATATAGGGCTGAAGTGGTTAATGCATGTTTTGTAATAATAATCAAAATCTACAAAGTAACTAGTAACTAAAGTTCTCAAATAAATGTAGTGGAGTAGAAGTGAAAGTATTGGAAATGGGAAATACTCAAGTAAAGTACAAATACCTCAAAATGTTACTTAAGTACAGTACTAGTGTAGTAAATGTGCTTAGTTACTTTCCACCATTGAGAATGTGTCACCAGGGACATGCTGGGCCCCTGATTCAGCCCGGGAAAAAGAGTTGGAGAGGCCCTCATTGCGTGCTATAGAGAGAGATCTCTCTCTATAGCGCTGCTGCTACTCAAAGATTTGTGACAAAGTGACAAGCCAGTGGTCCAATTACTGTACATGAGTTATATTTCGTCGTTGTTGGATGGAAACCTTGTATGTCCAACATCATTTTAGAAATGATTTAAACTAGTGAAAACAGCCGATCTACAAGCACACAACGCATCGCACCGCGAGGCGTTGTGTGCTTGTAGATCTGCTGTTTTCACTACCTTTGTGCAACAGCCTTGTATGATGAAGCAGGGCTTTGCTTTGCGAAAAAAATTACAAATTTGAAACTTGGAGATACGAGGTTTCTGCCCGATTTACTTTGTTGGCCGCCCAGCCCCCAAAATGGAACGAAGGCCGACATTTTATTTTTATTTTATTCCTAATGGCCGGCCTGGACCGGCCCGGGAATGAACCGGCCGTTCGGGAGTTGTCCCGCTTTTCCCAATGCATGGCCAGCACGTCCCTGGCTGAGAATGTGTCACTGTCTCGTGTCTCTCCAAGATGATGGAGTTTCTAAACAGTCTGCCAGATCAGGTCTTCGGGGAGCCAAAGAAGGAAAGGCCACGGCCCCCCCGGTGGCAACAAGCGTCCACCCGTGTTATTCCTGACGGAATACCCTGACTTGAATTCCATGACTTGACTGTACACCCCCCTTTCTTTCCATTTGCCACTGTTTGTTTTTCTACAGATGGACCAGGTCTCCTCAGCAGGGACCTGACCTTTAACTCCTTAAAGCTCAGTCAAGAGTTTCAGGCAGGGGCGTCGCACCAAATTCTGGGCCCTGGGTACAAGGATTCACTGCGGGGCCCCCCCCATGAATGTTAACTATTGAAAAATAGCAGATATACAAGCTCACAGCGCGGCACCGAGTGCCGCGCTGCGAGCTTGTAGATCTGCTATTTTTGAAAAATCATGAAAATCTTTGAATATTTCAAATCCTTCAGAGGTTTTTTTTGAAAAACCTATGTTTCTATGTCAGTGGAGCTCAAACCTTTTCATGTGAAGGACCCCCAAAATGATATGTATCTGGCCACGGAACCCCATCTCAAAATATTGAGTTCCAGGGACCCCCCAGAAGCAAAATTTGAGTTACAAATGTTCGCTTAAAAAATACATATATTCAAACATTTGCACACATTTTCACGACTTTTCAAAAATAGCAGATCTACAAGCTCGCTGCGCGGCACTCGGTGCCGCGCTGTGAGCTTGTATATCTGCTATTTTTCAATAGCTAAAGTATAAAATAATTAAGGCCCCTCCACCACCTTGGGTCCTAGTAACTCAGTCCCACTTTCCTACCCCTTGTGACGCCCCTGGTTTCAGGCCACAGAGACCCAGTAGGAGTCTGTGAAAGTCCTCCTCCAACCGCTGGCCTTAAAATGCTGTTGCCTTTGTTTAACTTGTAGCTGTTGAGGAGCATTCCTCTCCCAAACAAAATAAATGTTCCATGTGCTGACGTCTGGCCAGGTCTAGTCTCCGTGCGCGTTGAATTTAATTTAAAACAGTGCTTTTGATCGTAATATTATTGCAGCGAGATGCTTGTGTCACCTATGGGTGTTGAAATATTTCAGCAAACGTATAACACGACTGATCGAGCCAATCTTTAGAACTCGTTTGCGTTGAACGGAGTCAGTGGTGTGGTCTGCAATACGGTCGGCTTACTTTGCCAGTTACCAATTTATTTCACATTTTTTATGGTTTTGGGAAATGGCCGTGGAAACTCTTTCGATGACCACCAATGAAGCCATTGGTGGTCATCGAAAGAGTTTCCATGGGAGAAATATCATGCACTCTATTTACACCGTCACAGTCTGCATTTTTAAAACCAGGGACTCAGCCCAGGTTTATTTTCATCTCTGTGTTTCAATACAAAGAAATTCAAAAAACCAATGCAAATATTTGGCCGAACTAATCGTGAAGTAATCAACAATTACATGTTTGGCGGGTAAATGGCGCTGGCGTTTCTAATGCCAAACAGAAGAGAGAGAAACAAAAGATTGAGTTCACTGTAAAATGGGAATAGCTAAATTGGTCAGGTGGAGAGCTTTGGTAGTGGGTGGGGTTGAAGACTCGGAGCTTGTATAGTTTACTAGACATGATAGTTGGAAGAAAGCAGGGTGGGGTGGGGTTGGTGGGATCATAGCCATTGTTCACAACAGTCACAACAGGTTTTTGCAGTTTCTGTATATTTTCCCCACATAAAAGTTCGGATTTCAAATATAAAGTGCTTAACCCATTGCCATGGATGGCACAATACTGGGGCCCGCAGCGCAGAAGCAACCATCTTCCATATTGTTCAATAAAAAGCATTTAAATCCGATCGGTGGCCATCTTCTCATAGAGTTATAATGTATCAGAGTGCAGTACACCTCCCCAACCGATCGCACAGTTGAATGCATATGGAGGAAATACAGAGAACATGGCCATCGATCGGATTAAAATGCTTTTTATGGAACAATGCAGAAGATACAGGTACTTCTGAGGGCCTGTACTGTACAGTATTGTGCCATCCGTGGCCATGGGATAAGCACTTTATATTTGTAATCTGAACATTTATGTACATGTTCGGGGCAAAAATTGAGAGAATGCAAAGACCAGGTTGAAGTTCATACATGACTGTCTTGACAGTCATGTTTCGTGGCTGGGGCGATCACAACAACTTTGTACACAATGTGAGTTTGAGATCTTACTTGCAAATCTATTGTAAAAATATTACAAAATATATATACTTTGGTTAACTGGATAACATTTCCACAGCAACAGATACTGTAACCCGCCAATCTATGAAATGTAAGGAGCAAGCGACAAGCGTGATATTGAAGCAGGAGTAGACACAGGCTTTTGTTTGGGACTGGGGATGTGGTTTCACGGTTATACACGTCTCCTCTTACCAAAATATGGAAAACATTACCACATTAATGCCAGCTTGGGCCGGGACATGGCGATTTCCTCAGACTAAGAAAAAAATCCTGTATTCTCTGGTAACCATGGGAGTTAAATGTCCGTCCGGGCATTACATTTTAGGTCAAGTTATTTCTTACAATGTCATCACCATCTCTGCCGAGTTATGCCCCGGCCATAACTAAAGCGTTTGACTCTAATGAGTCCTGGAACATAATTGTTTGAACAGCTTCTGTTGAACAGAACTCGAGAGGAACGTCGTTCTCAGGCAGACCTCCGAAAGTGAAAGGCAACAATGGCTCCCATTCATCAAGGTTAGCAGTGTCCTGAGTTGAACTTTAGCTTACAGCTTCTCCTGGTGCCACTGGACAGCCATAGCTGCAGTAATACTCCTGATCAGGGGTGTCGCACCAAATTCTGGGCCCTGGGTACAAGGATTCACTGTGGGGCCCCTGTGCTTTAACTATTGAAAAATAGCAGATATACAAGCTCACAGCGCGGCACCGAGTGCCGCGCTGCGAGCTTGTAGATCTGCTATTTTTGAAAAATCATGAAAATCTTTGAATAATTCAAATCCTTCTAAGGTTTCTTTTTAAACCTATGTTTCGATGTCAGTGGAGCTCAAACCTTTTCATGTGAAGGACCCCCAAAATGGTATGTATTTGGCCACGGACCCCCATATCCAAATATTGTGTTCCAGGGACCCCCCCAGAAGCAAAATTTGAGTTACAAATGTTTGCTTAAAAAATACATATATTCAAAGATTTGCACACATTTTCCACGACTTTTAAAAAATAGCAGATCTACAAGCTCGTAGCGCGGCACTCGGTGCCGCGCTGTGAGCTTGTATATCTGCTATTTTTCAAAAGCTAAAGTATAAAATAATTAAGGCCCTTCCACCACCTTGGGCCCTAGTAACTCAGTCCCACTTTCCTACCCCTAGTGACGCCCCTGCTCCTGATATTAATGGCTATGAGGTGAAAATGATTTCCAGAGTCTGTGAGAGTTGAATCGCGCTGGCTTCGAGGAGCACATCCATCACTGCTTGTTTGCATATGAGTCACTCATATATTACCAGTGATTTACTGTACTGTTTTAACAGCTTCTCCTCTTGGCTTCAGTCAGCGTTGTAAAAGCCACAATAACTGGTGCTACTTTTCCTAGATATATATTTATATACACACAGTGACTATTTAGTATAAATATATATATATATTTTAATTCTTAATGATTTTATTAGCAAAGACAACATCAAAACCTAAGAGCTTTTTCAAAATATTGTGTGAATGAGCTCAATTGCATTTTAGAGATCAGTTATCCTTTGATTAATTAAATAACATCAGTCATTTAGTAACTGCAATGACCAAATTAGTACCAATAAAGTCTTTGGAGCACAGTTGTTAAATTATGTTTATTGTTTATTACGGATCCCCATTAATCCTCACCACAGTGAAGACTTCTCTTCCTGGTGGGTCCAAACATTTAACACTTCACAATCCAATCCATTTGATTTAAAACAGTCTATGGGATTTTTGGATGGTATAAAGCTCTTGGCGTTGACGTCAGGACTTGCGTAGGACTCCATAACTATTTACAGTAAGGCAGGGGTCTTCAACAGGGGTCCGGGACCCCTAGGGGGTCCTCAGAGTTACTTCAGGGGGTCCTCCAAATCTTTGTGTGATAGAAACTTTGTTCTCCTTTTTTATACTTTTTTATACTTTTATACTTTTATACTTGAATCCTTGAAGAACTTTAGCCAAAAATAGCCGATCTGAGCTTGTAGATCGGCTATTTTTGGCCAAGAGCTTTGGTGTAGAGGGGAAAAAGAGCAGACTAAGTACAGAGTGAAAGTCCAAGTTTATTAAGTATTGACGGTTCAAGTGGTTAAATATCTGAAAACAGAAATTGACAGAATCCAAAATACATGATTGTGTTGTCAAACAATGAAACTATTTGGAATCTATGAACAGGTTGTGGGGGTCCCTGCTTCATCTCTCTCTCAACTAAGGGGTCCTTGGCCTGAAAACGTTGAAGACCCCTGCAGTAAGCAAATTAATGAACAGGGACCAGCAGCACATTCATTTTCACTGAAGCAAGGATATACATGCAGTAACTGTTCATATCAGACAGACGCAAAGCATTTATGGTCCATTACATTTAAAAGTTCTTCATTGATTATTCAATGTAAAGTGATTGGAATACTACAATTGTAGTCAGCAGTTCTTTTTTCCACACTTCTCACAACACAAAGGTGCCCTGCATTAAGTAATACTGCATACTTCTGTTACTTTCAAAACACAGACCGTTGATGTCAAGTGTCAAGGTAACAGAACATAGAGAGCAGAGGTACTGTGCACTGCACACGCCATTTCACCTAAATGCTACCAAGGTTTACCTCATATGGAACAGGGAGTAATAATTAGACATGTTTTGAAACCTAGAGGTGTCTGAGGTTGACCCAGAAATCCTAGCGGGAGGTCAGAGGTTTCAGAGTTTTGTTATAATGTGGTGTCGAGTGTCTATCCTAAGGGATACCCGTGGACAACTGAGACAGCTGTTCCTATATGCCTCTTGCCATCCTTCTGGTTTTCACTTAGATGAAAACAGATACTTCTATTCCTAGGTGACAGTTAGAATGTCTCCCCAATCCAGTGGTGTAGAGTAACTACTGTAAGTACATTTACTCAAGTTCTGTACTTTGTACAATTTTGAGCAGTTTTTACTTTACTGGAGTATTTCCAATTTTCATTGTCGCTCCTAGTCATCTCAGTTCTCTGCCAGCTCTACTTTTGGTACTTTCCGGAATTTTATTTGTAACAGAGTACTTCTTCTTAAGTAAAACATGTGATTACTTATTCCACCACTACCCCAACCCACTCCCCAACATTTTATCGATTTTAAACTAGAACTTTATTTTATTCGTTTTTCTCTTATTAAAGTTGGTTCCTAGTAAAGCGAATTACTTAGAAAAGCACTATATGAATCTGAGCCATTATTAGTGGCCAAGCCACACAGTGGCAAAGGCCACTCATTGATATTGTACTTTCTCTTCCGCCACTTTTTCTCTAGTGGCTTGAAATGCAAACTTTGAACAGGTATAGCTCATGCTCTGTATGAGATACAGCCATGAAACCTGTATACACTTATGCGTCTCCTCATGCCGAACAACTTTTACACTCTGACTTTTGACCTCTGATCTTTAGTTCTCCCACCATTTTGAATTATATGAAAAACAGTAAAGATTGATCTCTTTTTTTACATGAACTTTGGACCAATAACTAAAGATCTGTCTCGGCGGATTTCTTTTAAAGTGAAACATTATTTTTTTAATAATTCAATGAATATTGTAGTTTTATGCAAATTTTTCTTCTATCTCTAAATCATACATGCAAAGTCACACCTTCATGACATTTGGCAAAGATGTAGAGGGTTAGTCCAAATATCACTGAAACCAATCTTATTCTAATTGGCCAAAGGGGGGCGCTATACAAAGCATTTGAAAATTTACACGCGTGCCTTGACTCAAGCCGAAGACATCTGTGTCTTTGTTAAGTAAGCTCCGCCCTTAGATTTTCCGCCATTTTGAGCAGTTTGCAAAACGCTTAAACCCGTTTTTATCCTGGGATTTTCGCGTCACGTGCACAGAACTTTTTTTACATGAACTTTGGACCAATATCTATCTGTCAGATCGGATTTCTTTTAGATTTAAAAAATATTTTTTAATAATTGAATATTATATATTGAATATTGCAGTTTGATGCAAATTATTCTTCTGCCTCTAAAACATACATGCAAAGTCACATTTTCATGATGAAATACTGTAGAAGGTTAGTCCAAATATCACTGAAACCAATCTTACCTCAATTGGCCAAAGGGGCGCGCTATATCATTTTGAAAGAAAATAAGATTGCAGGAAAATTCCAGAAACACTCGCTTACAGTTACTCAGATTACTTTTACTCCGAGCGTCCAAAATATACAAAAATCAAATCACAATTAAATAGCACTCTGCTATTAAATTATTGTTTAATAAAATGCACTCAGTGTGTCAAGTACATTACATGGAACTTTTTCGTCATATGATTAGTTAAGGTATCGTACAATCTGCGAGTTTGACTAAGCTGACTTTAGGCCTGGACTGGATAGAGGAAGACCAAAGAGGAGATTTATGGCTGTAGTGAAAGAGGTTAGTTGGTGTGAAAGAAGAGGAGGCAGAGGAAAGAGTCAGATGGAGGCAGATGAGATGACCCCTGAAGGGAACAGCCAAAACGAAAAGAAGAAACTGGCGCCTGCATGCTACTGTACTTCTGAGCTATTCTATAATGTCAAGGCAATGTACAGTACGTATAGCAGAACCTTGTGACTGTACAATGTATTATTTGTGGGGACTGTTTAATAGTGTTTACAAGAAGTTATGCAACTGTTGCCAAGGAACACATCACATGCTATTGCCCCAAACCCTAACGTATATTTCACACATAAAGTACAGTAATGGCATTTTAGGCATGACATATAGAGTGGCCTGTTTCACCACTTAGAATTACAAAGAGCCCTTATCTCTGAAATGCCCTCCTGAGTTATAGCTCCCTTTGGTCTTTATCTCATCACTCGGGTCCTGAGGAAAACACGTACGGCGACTATTTTATATTCTCCATTGCATTAACCAATTTAGGCCTAGAATTATTGAATGCTTTAACCAGTGAAAAATAGCAGATATACAAGCTCACAGCGTGGCACCGAGTGCCGCGCTGCGAGCTTGTAGATCTGCTATTTTTGAAAAAAGTTGTGAAAATATGTGCAAATCTTTGAATATAATGCATTTTTAAAGCGAACGTTTGTAAAATTTTGCTTCTGGAGGGTCCCCGGAACTAAATATTTTGAGATGGGGGTCTGTGGCCAAATAAATATCATTTTGGGGGTCCTTCACATGAAAAGGTTTGAGAACCACTGACATAGTAGTCTCTCAAGAACAGACTAACTGAGCTCCATTTAAGTGAAAAGGACCTTTTCTTTGACGATGGCTGGCCAGATTGCTGACATAGAAACATAGGTTTTTTTCAAAAAGTCTTATAAGGATTGAAAAGACACTTATAGAATCGGGTCAAAATTCAAATTTTCATGATTTTTCAAAAATAGCAGATCTACAAGCTCGCAGCGCGGCACTCGGTGCCGCGCTGTGAGCTTGTATATCTGCTATTTTTCAATAGTTAAAGCATAAAATAATGATACACATGTGTACCCGTTCTGAATGCGTTAAGTCACTGAAAACCTCTCTCTGACATTTATGAGACCGCGCTGACCTGCCTCGGAGGACGTTATTCTGAAGTCAAGTGTGGGTCCGTCTCCCCACAAGGTTAACGTCATTCCCAAAGAATCTCTGAATGCCAGCAAGCCTGCTTTGTAGAAGTAAAGTATCCTCGTGAGCTTATGGCGGTCTAATGGTCCAGAGACATGGATATTTAGTTTGACTAGCATTCAGCTGTCAGGAGAGACCTGTGGTAAAGCAGTCCGCATGATGTGGGAAATGAAATGGTTAGTACCTTTAAATGCTAGCCTGTCACACAGATGTGTACCAGCCGAGGTTCCTGCTGACTGTGTGTGTGTGTGTGTGTGTGTGTGTGTGTGTGTGTGTGTGTGTGTGTGTGTGTGTGTGTGTGTGTGTGTGTGTGTGTGTGTGTGTGTGTGTGTGTGTGTGTGTGTGTGTGTGTGTGCGCGCACACGTGCGTGCCGTTGGGTGTTCGCGTGTGTGAGCACCACATTGATTTTCCACTCTTACAACCCAGGTTAGTTTAGCCTTGGTCATGTACAGTAGGCCTACTCAGTTTATAAGTTCATTGGCTGGGACTTTAACTGATTAATTGCGATTAATTAATTACAGGAAATTAATGTGATTAAAAAAATTAACGCATTTTAATCGCGTTGCACCACAGAACCTTTAGTTTTGGGCATACCGATCATAGCGATGCACCAACCAAGAAGAGACAACAAACGCAAATGGAGAAGTAGCCGATCAGAGCGATTTGCTTGGCCCAGTGGATGCGAAATTTAGATTTAAAAAACTCACTTATTGATTCACTCGTACAACAAAATGTGTTTTACTTGAAAAAAATGCCTCTCAGGTCAAATATTTATATGCGATTAATTTCGATTAATTAATTACAAAGCCTCTGATTAATTAGATACATTTTTTTAATCGAGTCCCAGCCCTATTTATACATTTCAATGTTAGGCCTATGTCAATAGAGCGATGTATTCCCACTGGGCTTTAGACATCAGATTGAGATACACTTACTCAGAAATCAGGTCTCATGGGTCTGCAGCCCTGGGGCACTAGACCATGGGCAGAGCGTGGAAAATGTGAATTTCATTGATCCCCACTCAGGAACTGCGTTCTTTTTTTCACAGTTGACATATACAATTATGTACTGTAAAGCTCTGGAGGGCATAAAAACCCCCGGTGGTGCCAAACAACGAAGCTTTTTATTTTTTCATCCCGTGCCAGCCTCATGCCTCGCACACATCCAAGCACAAAACCTGGTCGTTGCCCCTGGCCACCAAAAAGTCTTAATCATATGAGTGACTTTTACGCGAACGTGAGCAACCATTCCAAATCTCTTCATGTGTGCTGCTGTAGTAGCCTACAGGCTATAGGTACGTGTTCATTGACTTTTGGATTTCATTTTTTCACAGGTTACTAGTGGGGGCTCCCTATGAAATGAATGGAGCACACCAAACGGGGGATATTTATAAATGTCCACTGAGTAAACGAACGAGTGGCAATGGAGCCTGCTCCAAGCTCAACCTAGGTACGGTATTATGAATACCTTTTTCTCTCTGTATTTCTCTCTGTTTGTGTGCATGTGTGCGTGTGTGCATGTGAGTGTGCATGCGTGTGTCCGTGTGTGTGTGTGTGTGTGTGTGTGTGTGTGTGTGTACGTGAGTGTGCGTGTGTGCGTGCGTGCGTGTTTTTTTTACATGTTTTCAGGTTTTCATGCCATGTGTCATTGTGGGACATATAAGGAGAAATCTGGGCACCATACCATTCCCTCATTCCACGTTTTACCACTGTTTTTCACGGTGTACATTTCCACATATGTGCTCTGCCAGACATTGCAACGCCACACATGTGCCATTATACGGGGCACATGTGTTGTATTGGTTAAATGGAGACATCAAGTTGAGTGAGCTAAGCGGTTAGATCTTAAGGGTGTAGACACATACCTTTGGCTGGCTAAATAGACTTAACAAACCCGGGGGCCCAGGTGGAAACATTTCTAATACCCCAAACCCCAAACTACTACTCCATTGGAATGCATGCTGACAGGATGCTGAGTGTGTCCAAACATCTACATACTGTACACCAGGGTACCCCGATTAGTTTTCCCCAAGGGCCGAATTATGTCTAGGGTACCAAGCTGAGGGCCACAACATTGCAGGGGGCGACGGTGGCGTTCCCGCTACTCCAGCGACAGTTCAGATATCGTCGTTGTCGGGTGAAAATCTTGTATGTCCAAACCGTTCGTTTTGCATTTATTATTTAAAAAAATATTTAAACTAGTGAAAACAGCCGATCTACAAGCACACAACGCCTCGCACCGCGAGGCGTTGTATAGCAGTGCGACGGCCTTGTATAGCAGATCTACAAGCTCGCAGCACGGCACCGTATGATTTGCGAAAGAACGTACACATTTGGAGATACGAGATTTCCACCTGACAACGACGATATACTAGTGTTGTTGCTGCTCTTATACCACCATTATTACTGGGGTTGGTGGGGGCCAGACGGTAGCCCCCCGCAGGCCACAAATGGCCCGCGGGCCGCCTATTGGGGAACCCTGATATAATATGTAAAAGAATTCTGCCAGTTTTGCACAGAAATGACATATTGCACAATGCCATCACCTTTTCACTAAGATTATGTTTTCCTCAAGGAAGGATATCTCTGACGAATGTCTCTGAGCGAAAGGACAAGATGAGGCTGGGAATGACTCTCACATCCAACCCCAAAGACAACAGCTTCGTGGTGAGACCTGTGGACATAGGTTCATAACATAATATAAAGATCCACTTAAATCCCTATAAGTTTGTGAATGTCAGAGGACATGTTTAATGGAATAGTCATGCTGTATAAAACCCAAACACCACAGGATGGTCGTTTCATGCCACCATTCCTTTTTGTAATTAAAGTTTTTATTTCTTTCAGTCTTGAGCACAAAGACATCACAAACACACATCGTCTGGCACATGGTACTTACATAAACAATAAACAAGCAAAGGTAATGTCACAGAACATCTAGTCACACCCATACCCAGGGACGTGCTGGCCATTGGGAAAAGCGGGACAACTCCCGAACGGCCGGTTCATTCCCGGCCGGTCCAGGCCGGTCATTAGGAAAAATAAATAAAAAATGTCGGCCTTCGTTCCATTTTGGGGGCTGGGCGGCCCCCATCGTCACTGTCGGGCAGAAACCTCGTATCTCCAAGTTTCAAATGTATACATTTTTTCGCAAAGCAAAGCCCTGCTTCATCATATAAGGCCGACAAAAGTAGTGAAAACAGCAGATCTACAAGCACACAACGCCTCGCGGACCGCGGTGCGAGGCATTGTGTGCTTGTAGATTGGCTGTTTTCACTAGTTTAAATCATTTTTAAAATGATAAATACAAAACAAACGGTTTTGGACATACAAGGTTTCCACCCGACAACGACGAAATATAACTCATGTACAGTAATTGGCCCACTGGCTTGTCACTTGTCATGATCTGAAATGGCAAATCTTTGAGTATCAGCAGCGCTATAGAAAGAGATCTCTCTCTATAGCACGCAATGAGGGCCTCTCCAACTCTTTTTCCCGGGCTGAATCAGGCGCCCAGCACGTCCCTGCCCATACCCTATCATGATCACTGTGTCCTGCTTATGCTATAAGCATAAAATGCCCATTCCCGTTTGTCCCCTTCATTATTATTTACTCTTGCCAACATCTGTTCATATGACTTATTCCACCATTCCTCATACTGTATACTAACATCCATTGGAAGTTCTTTTTGATCATGAACTTATGCCTTTAGGGAATTCACAGATATACAGTAAAGCCTCTATCAGAGTCCAGGGTGAAGAGCTATTCACTGCAAATTGTAGGTGTGAAGCTATCCACCTAAAGTGAGAAAATAAGTGGAGGCTATCATAGTCAGTCACGGTGAAGTCCTCACCGTGACTGACTGGTCTAGATCGACCAATCAGTGAACGGGGTGAAGAGCCTATCTGTCTGAAAGTAAAAACAGAGAGATGTGTCGGGACTTGCGGTGGAAAGCTCTTCACCGTGAGTAATGACGTAACGTTGTAGTTTTATGACTCAAAAAGACTACACCACGGTGGATAGCTCTTCACCGCGGTACCGACTCTGTACAAGCAGTGTTTCCCAAACCTTCCCAAACCTTTTGTTTGTTTGTTTTAAAGTGTATACATTTATTATTTTTTAAATATAAAAAACTCTTTTGATATACGGTATATATATATTTTAAAATGTAGGACAATAAAATGGGATATTTACACGAGTCGTGACTCATAAACATTGGTCCGTGACCCACAAATGGCTCCTGACCCACTAATGGTGCTGTACATGCTATGAGTACTGTTGGCCACTGACCGTATTCACATGGCAGACGTTTTGACATGGGAGTTGAATGGCCACCATGTAAATCTGGTGAATGGTGTTTCTGGTGTAAATGCTTTTTGTCTTTATGTTGCAGGCCTGCGGGCCACTGTGGTCGTATGAGTGTGGCAGCTCATATTACAGCACTGGGATCTGTTCCAGAGTCAATGCCAGCTTTAAGTTCTCCAGAACCATTGCTCCAGCCTTCCAGAGTAAGGTTACGTTTATGTCCTGCTTGACTCATGGAATTATAATTTGGAGTTTTCTTCCTCATTTCTGAATGTCTCTTTTCACAAGTACGTACACCAGGGTTCCCCAATTAGTTTTCCCCGAGGGCCGAATTATGTCTAGGGTACCAAGCTGAGGGCCACAACATTGAAGGGGGCGACGGTGGCGTTCCTGCTACTCCAGCGACAGTTCAGATATCGTCGTTGTCGGGTGAAAATCTTGTATGTCCAAAACCGTTTGTTTTGCATTTATCATTTAAAAAATGATTTAAATTGGTGAAAACAGCTGATCTTGTGCTTGTAGATCTGCTGTTTTCACTACTTTTGTGCGACAGCCTTGTATGATGAAGCAGGGCTTTACTTTGCGAAAGAACGTACAAATTTGGAGATACAAGGTTTCCACCCGACCACGACGATATACTAGTGTTGTTGCTGCTCTTATACCACCATTATTACTGGGGTTGGTGGGGGTCAGACAGTAGCAGGGGCCGCCTATTGGGGAACCCTGACGTACACAGTCAAATCCTCAGTACTCATTTTACTTGGAAAGAGTAAAACAATTATTGTTAAGCTTTATTTGTAAAGAATGTGATGATCAACACCGGTTGTGTCTTGTAAATGTCCCCCCAGGGTGTGAGACCTACATGGACATAGTGATTGTTCTGGACGGTTCCAACTCTATCTATCCTTGGTATGAAGTCCAGGCTTTTCTCATCAACATTCTGCAGAAGTTCTACATTGGACCAGGTCAGATACAGGTTAGTGTGTAAAGATGGAGGTCTCGATTGCATTCAGAAGGAATAGATGTACTGCTGAATACTAAACGGAAATGATTCAATACATTATTTATTCACATGCGGTGTAAGTTAATACTTACTATGGAGCTCGAAAGTGTACTTTAATATAACTTTATGGTTAACAGTGGTTCCCAAAAGAGAGATTAGATGTTTGCCCCGGGACCCAAACTAGTAAAAAGCAGATCTAAAAGCACACAACACGTTGCTTCAAGCCTCGTTGCAAGCTTGTAGATCGGTCGTTTTCACTACTTCTCAATTATTATTATTTTTATTTATGGAAATTCTTAGATCTGTCTGTTTGTTTTAAAATGTATGACATTATTTAAAGAATATGTAGGCTATTAAAAAATATCTTTTGAAATATGTCTTGAAAAAAGTGAGTGTTAAAATGTTTTCATTTGCTTCATTCTATTGTTTTATCGTGTTTACCGTGCAAAATGGCATGTGTACGCATTGGGGGCATGCATACAAGTGGCTAAAATATGTCTTTTTAGACACAATAAGCCAGCAGTTTCTTTATTGCTATTTACAGTAACACTTCTAGCACCCATAAGTCTCATCGAACCATGAAAGGTTGCGTTGTAAAACAATAGAAAGAAGTAAATGAAATAATTTTAACACTTTTCTTATTCTTTAATTACAATCTAAAATATAAACCCTTGTTGTAAAAAACTAAAGTTATCCTTTAACAGAGTGCGTGTGATATTGTAGTGCCATCATTATTAGTGTCTTGATGTTTCATTCTTCAGGTTGGGGTCGTCCAGTATGGCGAGAAGGTGGTCCATGAGTTCCAACTCAGTGATTATAAATCAGTGGAGGAAGTGGTGAAGAGAGCACGCAGCATCGACCAGCGAGGAGGAGAGGAGACCAACACGGCTCTTGGCATTAACATTGCACGGTACAGCATTCTATGCAACACATTTGCATTCACGTTGCACGGTACAGCATTCTATGCAACACATTTGCATTCACGTTGCACGGTACAGCATTCTATGCAACACATTTGCATTAACATTGCGTTGTACAGCATTCTATGCCAGTGGTTCTCAACCTTTTCAGGCCGCGACCCCCCAAATAATTATTTTTTTATCTGGGGACAAGAGTTGAGGCATTACATTTTGTATAACACGGTTCTATTGTGAAAATAGCAGATCTACATGCTCACAACGCCTGCGTTGTGAGCATGTTGATCGGCTATTTTCACGATTCCTGCCTCTAATAATTGACAATTTGGCCAATGTTTAATTTGTCAATTTAGAGGTATTAAAAAGTCCTTAAATTGTCACTTTAAAAATGTGCAGATACCCTCTATACACTTAAACTTTATGTTGGCTTGTTTACTGTTGTTGTTTAATGTTGCACATTAAGCTAATCATCTGGGGACCCCCCAAAATAATTTGGGGACCCCCCTGGGGGTCCCGACCCACAGGTTGAGAACCACTGTTCTCTGCAACACATTTGCATTAGCATTGGACGGTACAGCATTCTACGCAAAACACCTGCATTAACATTGCACGGTACAAGCATTCTACACAAAACACCTGCATTAACATTGCACGGTACAAGCATTCTACACAAAACACCTGCATTAACATTGCACGGTACAGCATTCTATACAAAACACCATGCATTAACATTGCACGGTACAGCATTCTACACAAAACACCTGCATTAACATTGCACGGTACAGCATTCTATACAAAACACCATGCATTAACATTGCACGGTACAAGCATTCTATACAAAACACCTGCATTAACATTGCACGGTACAGCATTCTATACAAAACACCTGCATTAACATTGCACGGTACAGCATTCTATACAAAACACCTGCATTAACATTGCACGGTACAGCATTCTACACAAAACACCTGCATTAACATTGCACGGTACAGCATTCTATACAAAACACCATGCATTAACATTGCACGGTACAAGCATTCTATACAAAACACCTGCATTAACATTGCACGGTACAGCATTCTATACAAAACACCTGCATTAACATTGCACGTTACAGCATTCTACACAAAACACCTGCATTAACATTGCACGGTACAGCATTCTATACAAAACACCATGCATTAACATTGCACGGTACAAGCATTCTATACAAAACACCTGCATTAACATTGCACGGTACAGCATTCTATACAAAACACCTGCATTAACATTGCACGGTACAGCATTCTATACAAAACACCTGCATTAACATTGCACGGTACAGCATTCTATACAAAACACCTGCATTAACATTGCACGGTACAGCATTCTATACAAAACACCTGCATTAACATTGCACGGTACAGCGTTCTATACAAAACACCTGCATTAACATTGCACGGTACAGCATTCTATACAAAACACCTGCATTAACATTGCACGGTACAGCATTCTATACAAAACACCTGCATTAACATTGCACGGTACAGCATTCTACGTGCAACACATCTGCGGAAACGGTTCTCCTCCTTAATGGACTTCACAGCATCTGCCATCTGCCTTCTGCAACCAATTACGTTTCGTCATCTGCACGGATGATAAACAAACAACTACACATGTTGCCACAGCTCAGAGGGGTTCAAGCAAGGAGGTCGGCGAGGCGCCAAGAAGGTGATGATTGTGATAACGGACGGAGAGTCACACGACAGCCCAGACCTGCAGCAGGCAATCGAGGACAGCGAGAAGGAAGGCATCACCCGCTACGCCATTGCTGTGAGTATATCGTTGTCGGGTGGAAACCTTGTATGTCCAAAACTGTTTGTTTTGTATTTATCATTTTTAAAAGGGTTTAAACTAGTGAAAACAGACGATCTACAAGCACACAACGCCTCGCGGTGCGAGGCGTTGTGTGCTTGTAGATCGGCTGTTTTCACTACTTTGGCCTTGTATGATGATGATGAAGCAGTGCTTTACTTTGCGAAGAAATGTACACATTTGAAACTTGGAGATACAAGGTTTCTGCCCGACACTGGCGATATTAAACCTACAGTTTCTCCTGGATTATGGCTCTCAGTTTCCCATGTATTTACCACACAGGGTTAAAGCACAATTACTGAATGAAGCATGAATGAAGTAGCATCAGAGTTGAGCTGAAACAGCAGGAGCAGGAGCGAATTACTAATCCTATATTAAATTATTGACTACTGGGAGGACATAAACATAACCTCTGACTCAGACATATGGCCATAAACATACCCAAAACACCCATATATTGTCATGTTACTATGACTCACACACAACCATAAACAAACCTGATATGCCCATATAGGATATATGGAGATCCAGTTGTCCAGAACCGCCGATCCAACCAATATGTCGATATATTGGCACGCCATGCAGGGTATGGGCATATACTAATGACTCCATGTGGGCATGAAAGGGACAAAGACGAGTACAATGGGTACTATGACAAAGCCGACACTATGACTCAGACTATTGGTGGGATCGACGGTGTGAGGGCCACCTAGAGGCCCGAACTCTGGATCTGAGGGCAGCGCAGGATATCGTCACTGTCGGGCAGAAACCTCGTATCTCCAAGTTTCAAATTTGTACTTTTGTTCACCAAGTAAAGCCCTGCTTCATCACACAAGGCTGTCGCACAAAAGTAGTGAAAACAGCCGATCTACAAGCACACAACGCCTCGCGGTGTGAGGCATTGTGTGCTTGTAGATCTGCTATTTTCACTAGTTTAGTTCATTTTTAAAATGATAAATACAAAACGAACGGTCTTGGACATACAAGGTTTCCACCCGACAATGACGATATGCAAATGGTAGAGAATTGTTAACTCCTCGATTACACAGGTTTTTTTTTAAGCATCGGAGCAATAGTCTAATTTATAGCTCAACCAGCAGGAATTGCTAAAAGTATACTAACATTGCTATTAGAAAGAAAAGAGTTTAAACAAACTATCCTCAGTTAAATAGGCAATATTCTATTGTACTCCACAGGTCCTTGGGTACTACAACCGCCGGGGGATCAACCCTGAGGCCTTCCTCAATGAAATCAAGTACATCGCCAGCGACCCGGACGACAAGCACTTCTTTAACGTAACGGATGAGTCGGCTTTGAAGGACATCGTGGACGCACTCGGGGAACGCATCTTCAGTCTGGAAGGTCTCACAAGAGCTTTATTTTCACCTATGACCTGAAATGCACACTCATTTGTATAACCTACCACTAGGGCATTCACGAATAGTGATTTTTAGTATTCGAATTATTCGACCTCAAAGTATTCGAATAGTCGAATATTCAACAGGACTGGCCAAACTGTCAAATATTAAGTAAGCAAGAGGCGAACATTGTGAAAATATCCGATCTACATGCTCACAACGCCTCGCGCTGCGAGGTGTTGTGAGCATGTAGATCTGCTATTTTCACAATATTTATCTGCGGAACCGAGTCACATTAAATGTAATACCTACAATTCCAAGTGCTTGTCAGGGTTCTTATGACTTCCTATCAAGCCAAGCTTTATAAACCATGAAGAAATATATATATTTTTAAAGGCGAACCAAAAAAAAAGTGAATATTCGACTTCGGTGAACAAAGTCGAATAGTGACTTTGATATTCGAATAGTCAAATATTTGGTGAATGCCCTACCTACCACTGTGGATGAAGTAATTAAACGGATTAAGTTAATACAGTAGCCCGGGATCACTTCCAATTTCGAACTTTTGATCCGGTCGGGAGTGGATAGCGTCCTACGTCATTTTGTAGTCAAAACGGACTACAAAGTGTAGTCCGCAGGAAATACCAAACCAGAATCAGTTTTAACCCAAAACATTTGTCCATGTTCAAGGACATCATTTTCTTACCTACCCAATAAAACCCTTATTGCGGCATAGTTTTGCTTATTTTTTGAAAGGTTTGTTTGGTATATCCATCTTTTAGTCCAACTCGCAGCGACTCGCAGACTACACTTCTCTAGCATTTTAAATAGGGATTGGGGAAACAAACGGGGGAACCAAAACAAAGCGACGCCGCTTCTTCTCTTTTGCCATTTAGTAAACGAGCTCCAGGCTTTCCACCGAGGAAGCCTGGTGACGCGAGGTTACCATTTTTAGTAACCACATTAAGCAATTTTATTAAAATATCTGTTTGGGTTCAGATGTGTGATTCATGTTTTATTTATTTACCTAATTTTGCAATTATTTCATAGCTTAAATGAATTGCGCAGATTAACTGGATAATCAAAAAGCGTATCAAACAATTACTCAATCGTGAAAATAGTCATTTGAAAACCTTGCAGCGATTATCCCAAGAGTTGAGAGTTGGAGATTTTCCGGTGCTCTGCTGAGCTTCATATTTGATGTTTCTGTTTACCCAGGGACCAGTAAGAACGGGACGGCGTTTGGCCTCCAGATGTCTCAGGCTGGCTTCTCCTCACACATCGTAGAGGTGAGTCAAAGCGTCTGGTAGTATCCTCATGTTGACCGTTCAGAACCGCACGTTTTCGTCTGATTTATGCTTGGTTCGCGTGCCGTGTCACGTGCCAAAAAATAGCAGATCTACGAGCTCACAACGTATGCTACGGTACAAGCTCCCCGTGCTGTCACCCGTTGGGAGTTTGTAGATTGGCTATGTTTTCGATACACAGCGCCCGCACGCAACTAAGTAGAACTCAGTCTATACTATAGTATGTCCCCTTGTGCAATTCGGCTCCATTACTCTTCCCTGCAACCAGGGACGTGCTGGGCCCCTGATTCAGCCCGGGAAAAAGAGTTGGAGAGGCCCTCATTGCGCGCTATAGAGAGAGATCTCTCTCTATAGCACTGCTGCTACTCAAAGATTTGCCATTTCAGATCATGACAAGTGACAAGCCAGTGGGCCAATTACTGTACATGAGTTATATTTCGTCGTTGTCGGGTGGAAATCCTTGTATGTCCAAAACCGTTTGTTTTGCATTTATCATTTTAAAAATGATTTAAACTAGTGAAAACAGACGATCTACAAGCAGCCGATCTACAAGCAGATCTACAAGCACACAATGCCTCGCACCGCGAGGCGTTGTGTGCTTGTAGATCTGCTGTTTTCACTACTTTCGTGCTACGGCCTTGTGATGAAGCAGGGCTTTGCTTTGCGGAAAAATCTACAAATTTGAAACTTGGAGATACAAGGTTTCTGCCCAACAGTGACGATTTACTTTGTTGGCCGCCCAGCCCCCAAAATGGAACGAAGGCCGACATTTTATTTGTATTTATTTTTCCTAATGGCCGGCCTGGACCGGCCGGGAATGAACCGGACGTTCGGGAGTTGTCCCGCTTTTCCCAATGGCCAGCACGTCCCTGTCCCCTTGTGCAATTCGGCTCCGTTACTCTTCCCTGCAACACTCCATTCACCGCTATTCATCCTCTCCTCTGAGCCCCCTGCTGTGTGGCCCCCGAGGCTTAGGTCATCCTGATTTAGAGGCCTCTGACAGGAGAGACAGGCCTTTTTCCACTTCCAGCCACACAAGAACGGGAAATAAGACACCACTAATTCCCATGGGAGACATATTAGTGAAAGGTTGAGGCGAAGGTTGAGGCAGCCTTTTTGCGGAAGACGGGTTGTTTTCCCTTCTAACTTTTTAGAGTTTTTTTGGCTCTATGGTGAGAGCAGATAGCAGCAGGTGTGTTGGCTTTAAGGCTCTCACAGCTGGAGGAGTGAGAGGAGTCCTACTGTACAATCCTGACTGTTAACTGAACTCTGACAGCATGAATATGGACCCTTACTGATTTTTTTAAATTAAATTAAATGAACAGTAAATAAAAAATCACACCCAATGTGAAGTGAGCGGTGGTCGCCTTCAATTGGTAATTGGTGATGTAATACAGGCTACACACACACACGCACATTGCTATGGCAAAACGCTGAAGAAAACACATTGCTATGGCAGAACGCTGAGGAAAAGTGGCTACAGATGGTCTAGGATGTAATTGGTGATGTAATATGGCTACACACACACACACACACACACACACACACACACACACACACACACACACACACATATTGCTATGGCAAAACGCTGAGGAAAACACATTGCTATGGCAAAACGCTGAGGAAAAGTGGCTACAGATAGTGGCTACAGATAATTGGTGATGTAATAAGATGTAATATGGCTATGCACACACACATATTGCTATGGCAAAACGCTGAGGAAAACACATTGCTATGGCAAAACGCTGAGGAAAAGTGGCTACAGATAGGTCTAGGATTTTGTAATATGATGTAATATGGCTACGCACACACACATATTGCTATGTCAAAACGCTGAGGAAAACACATTGCTATGGCAAAACGCTGAGGAAAAGTGGCTACAGACACACGCACAGCCACTTATAGGAGCGGTTTACCACCGCTCAAAAATCAGTGCACTATACATGGTGTGGTTGGTCACCTATCCAGTGGGTAACTTTTTGAGCGGGGCTAACCACTCCTACGGTACGTCTTGCTTTGTTTGTGTGTATGTATGAGTTGCATATGACTGTCTGTATGAGCACGGAACTCCATGTATGGAACGGACAGAGCGGCCATGCAAGGAGATATGCATGTGTGTCTTGTTTGAAACCAACGCACAGGTGCTATTTTTTGGATCTTCTTGGACCTAAGTTGATGTGTGCAGGTGCAACAGTTCCACGGGCCAATCAAAACTGAACTAGCCAAAGAGAACCATACATATATCCCCTTCAGACGATAAGTAAATGCATATATAGCACAAGTTGCAGCTGGGTGACAACAGCGGTTGGAAATTCTCTTGTCCAAAAAGTCTGGATTCCAGGGATAGAACTATGCTCGATAAAGGCCAACCTGAGTGTTGAAAGTAGGATCACTTATTGGAAGGAATGTTGGGTCTTTGAAGGAGAAAAACAGCCCTGAAAGCCCCAGATGGTTTTGTTGAACATCAAGCCATGCCAATTTAAGAATGCCGCTTATGTCATACACATCCTGACGTCGCAAGTATCCTGGCATTTCTTCTGAGTCATTTTCTTCCCTTTGTATCTCTATCTTTCTATCTTCAAATTACCGAAACCTCTGCTCTGTCTGTCTGTCTGTCTGTTTGTCTGTCTGTCTGCCAAATGTCTGTCCCGGGCATAACTCGGGCAGACGGGCACTGTCAGCATGCACAAGAAACACAACAATTGCAACGCTTATTGCATAAATGGGTGGGTCGTTTCCCAACTTGCGTTTATAAATCACCCATCGATTGTAATACCTAATGTTAACCCTCTAAGGCCCGCATTAAGAAATACTTGAAATAAAAAATTGAAAAAAATCAGATGGTGTTGTAGGAGTCCTATTCAGAGGAAAATGTAATGTTTTTTTCAAAAAAATGTTTTTGTAAGATTTTATAGCCATAAATCAAAAATCATAAATCATGCTCTAATTTACATATGGGGGATATTTTTCACAATAATAACATATGTACATGTTCTAGACATTCTAATGATCACCAAAAAAAATAGTACAGGCATTTTACTTATGTTTTTGTGAGGTATAGCTTCCATGAAAAAGTGAGATGTTGTTCGTCAAAACTCTGGAATTTCAGCGGGTGTGGCGGGTGTGAATGTCAGCCCCTGTGGGGGGTATTTATATGCAAATATTGTGGCCAATGGCATTGTAATACTAAACAATAGAATCCAATGGTGGTGTTTAGGTGGTAGGGGGAGCTAAAATAAAATGATTTAAACCTTTTTTTGGATAAAATACAAACGTTGTAATATTACAACCGTGGGCCTTAGAGGGTTAATAGTACTCTGGCAATGGCTAGAGCGAGTAACTCTGATAACAGGTACAACGGGTATTGCATTAACGTGGGCATGCATTCTCAACTTGCATCGTTCCCAATGTGCATTCTTGATGGACCAGGGTAAGGCCGGTGCGCTTAGAGAAAGGCTGGGTTCCCACGGTCATGAAATTCCTGGAAATATTTTGAAATTAGAAAAATATTTTTTCCAGTACTGGAAAAGTTTTGGAATTTATCAAGGGTCCTGGAAGGTCCTGGAAAAAATAGCTATGCATTGTTTTTTGGTTATTGATTTTGTTAATACCTCTGAAATCATGACAAATTAAACATTGGCCAAATTGTCAAATATTAGAGGCAGAAATTGTGAAAATAGCCGATCTACATAATCACATGTGAGCAGGTAGATCGGCTATTTTCATAGAACCGTGTTACACAAAATTCCTCAACTTAGTGCTCGTCAGGGTCCCCAGTTAAAATATTATTATTTCTGAGGTCACGGCCTGAAAAGGTTGAGAACCACTGGCTTACACTACCTGTCTTTAGGCATTGCGTATAGGAGTGTTATTGAGCGGAATTATTGTTATAATATAGTCTTGGAAATTGGGTTAAATATTCTGGAAAAGTTTTGGAAAATGTTTAGCCGCCTTTTCATTACTTCTCATATTAAGTCATTTTCACATAATTATACACAAATATTCTTGATATTATGTAAGTATGTAAATATAAGTTACCTATATCTAAAATGTATGAAAATGTACGACTAGCATAGGCAGCATAACGTCGTTGTCCAATGAAAACCTTGTATGTCCAAAACCGTTCGTTTTGCATGTATCATTTTAAAAATGATTTAAACTCACTACTTTTGTGTGACGGCCTTGTATGATGAAGCAGGGCATTACTTTGCGAAAGAACGTACAAATTTGAAACTTGGAGATACGAGGTTTCCACCCGACAACGACGATAAGTTAATGGATGCTTTTGACGTTATGTAAAATGTGCATTCCATGTTACTGGCATTGGATCCTCCTGCATAAAGAAATCATGCAGATACACATGCATACCTATTCCACTCTATTCTTATTCATGTTTCTTCTGTGGCCTAAATGAATTCTTTGGCAGTTAGCTGACAAGCATGGGTGCCAACACATACAGTATCTTGACCACATATCTGGATTTTTCCATCATAAGGAAAACTTGACATCCCAGTCAAGCCAGGGCACATCATGGCCATGTTCCTACATAAAAAAAAGAGATAGATCTAGTCTTCTGATGATTTGATTCAATTGCCATAGCGACCGTTTTCACCAAAACAGTTATAACCACAAAGGCTAACATCAGAAACTGACAGAGCATGAGTTTTGGTGAGCGGTCAATTCCATTTCTCAGTACGGCATTGCAAAATACGACCCCAACATATCCTAACCTTTGGAAAATGTGTTGTCTGCATAGCGTGTATTGCAGAAAACCCAGCTAATTAAGTATGGAACCCTATCATTACAGTGTCATAGAGTCAAGGTACTCTGAACAAAAGTCAACCGAGGAAGTAATAGGAAAGGCCTTCTTCTAGTACCTCTCAGTTTGATTCATTACCCTACATTTTCCGGTGTCTTTTTTTTGTTGAATAATGGTTTGTCAAGGGGGGGGGGGGGGAAAGAAAAAGAAAAAAAAAGTTCTCAATCCTTTGGCTTTTTGAGATATTCCTCTGAATGGCTAAGCACATTTTAGTGCTATCCGTAAATTGCATTCTGTTGTTGGCAATTGTGTGAAAGCTTTTGTTCTTTCATAATTGGGGACAAACTATGGCTTCTTAATTTATGATTCACTGAAATCATCTTCCACAAGGCTTGTCCACAATAGACTGTATGTCAAATCCCGCCCCATTCTGCCCTGGTGGTACAAATGACCCTGGGCAGATTGTTTTTATAGTGGCAGTGAATGGGGGGAGAGGGTATTTTCATTGCCTCATTATTGCAATTTAAAGTACCAAAGGAAAAACATCTACGTGATATTAATAAAAAGGGAAGAAAAAAGTACAGTAGTTACATAGCAAAACAGTAGTTTTCCCCCGAAAATATATGTTTTAATTAGTTTAATCCTCTGGATCAGACAGAGGAGATAAATAGAAAGAGAAAGCGCAGTGCATTTTGGGTAGGAAAATGACAGCCAGACTATAGTTCTACTCACATAATAGGCTGGCTTTCGTAATTCTGCCCATTTAAAATACCGTGCGGACCGTTGTTGAAAGCCTGAAGCAACATTCTCTCACTGCACAACTCCACCCCCGATAGCAAAAAGTGAATGATTTTTTCTGGTTGGCCAGTCAGGGAGTCTCAGGGACCAATCAGAAGGCTGACAAACGGTCTATTTAGGCTTAAGCTGGTATAAAAGGACTGTCATTTCTTGTTACCTTTCGATCCAAATATTGTGTTTGCATGCCCACCCAACTCTACCAAGAGTTTTGTCGGGGGCCTCAAAGATAACTGGTCCAGCTAGGGACCCTGTGAGTCTTAACTCATTCACTGCCAAGCATTTGTAACCAAACTACAAAGCAATGCCAGCATTTTTTTCTTTGCCTTTTCAAGTAGTCACAGATATTTTTCTATTTTCCAGTCGATCCTCTGATCGGTCACATGACATTATTTCACATGTTCTGTTTTCCTGTGATTATTATTTCTTTAAACCAGGTGTGGGGCTGATAGCAAAAAAAAAAGCTTATCGGACATATATGCCAGTTTATGCCCATCTGATTGGCTACACCTACGGGTATAGATGGCCCGTCTTGTGGCCCTTATATACCGTATGCCTCGATATTCTGACGTCACCCTTTGCCCCTCTGTGAGGCCCATGGTCCATGGCCTGTAATTGGCTACGGGGCATAAACACAGACACACACAAGCACATAGATTTGGCTAATTTATACAGTAGATAGAAGATAGATACATGTCTAATAAAATATTCAATAAATCAATCAAAGAACCAGGATGTTTTCATCTGCCATCATCATCATCTGTTGCTGTTGTTAGTCTTGGCTGCCAGCTCCCACCTGACATGATGTGAGAGTTCTGACTGCTCCAGGTCGTACTGAATAACTGCTAGTTTGCATAATGTATTCAGACTAGGATTAACGGCTACAATGTAGTTGTCATGTTTCGTTCTCTAGCTTTATATCCCAGCAACTCTGTCTTCAACTCTCCTGGCTTTGGTGGGATCTCTGGGATACTCAGATCGGGTAGGTAGTACATATGGACAACCTGTGCTCCTGCAAACATGGCCAGGACACTAGCCCCAAGCATCCTCAGGTAGCGAGGCCAAGACACACCAGCTGGCATCCTCACAGAGGAGTAAAGGGCCATTTATAGTTACGTATGGTTGATTTTGTGTACGTGTCCTCTATGTTATGTCCGTGCCGACCGCTCTCCGTTGGGCCGCGCGCCACATTTAGTGCCTCGCAGCACAGAACAGAATAGCTAACAAAAACGAAGCAGCCAAAATATGTAGAACCACAGAATGTCTTGACCCGACGACGTGATGTTATAAGTGGTAACAGTCTGGACTGCAGGTTCTGCTGTCTGTCGGCAAAGTTGTTTAGCAGATTCGCGGTAAATGTAAAACTCCGCGAGGGTACAGATTTAACCACATATGGATCAGGACCCGGAGTGATTATAACAAAACACACCCGCATATAATTCCCAAGTATATGATGAGCCGCTGAGCTAATTACTCAGCTCTTCTTGTGTGCCTCGTCTTGTTGGCAGCTGTTGGAGGAGGATAGGCAGTGTGTGTGTGACTGCGCGCGCGCGCGTGTGTGTCAAGCCGTCCTGTTGCAACGTTCCTTTTTTACCGTTTCTTGATACAATATATTTATCATTGGGACACATAGTTTGAGAACCGCTGTCATAGAGCAGAGGAAAAGTAATTTTCCTCACTACTGCGCCTATGTTTGACAACGGTGGCCGTGGGTAGGCTACTTCTTGCTACGGATAGGTCTACATCTTGTACATTGAGTCCGTCCAGTTGGGTGCTGTCCGTAAGGGTCCGTATACAGAGATAAATCATCCGGAGTGTTAAGTACTGGGAGTCAAACTGGACCAAACAGAGTAAAGTTCTCTCACCCTCCGTTGCTTGTGTATTCCTGCGGTCCTTATGTACTACTATGCATGGTACTTAACACGTGGTTCCTTGCTTGTCTATTCAAATCCTAATCAGATGAGTCTTGTTGTCTTGTTCATTCCTGGTGATCACAACAGCTCCCCTCTACAGAAAATAGCTGTCACTTGTCAAATAAAGTCCACCAAGAAGCTGGAGGTCACTGACTAGTGGCTACGTAGTCGTACGACTATGCTTGAAAAGAAGAATAATAGGATATAGGATAGGATAGGACTGTAATGCGCTGGTAAATGGTGTCTACCTAATGAGCAATGCTATAAGGGTCCAATGCCGATGTCACTTTTGAATAGCCTTTGTGAGAATAAAGACCCTATTTGAATCCACCCAACAAGGTCTTATAGAGACCGTCCTGGGTTCTGGTCCTTGTCACACACACACAACACAAAACGATGCCTAGCAATGTAATTGTTGCAGCCGTCGGACACACATGGCCAAATATGCGACGAAAAAACACAAATGTCAGATTGTCAGTTCGCGGAGGAGAGGACACGCAGTATAGAGTAGGTTCCGTACTCATGTCCAGCTACAATGACAAACAGAAACTGTTGATGACTAACACTGCACCTTCATTTCCAGGACGGGATTCTAGTGGGTGCTGTGGGGGCCTACGACTGGAATGGAGCCGTGTTGAAGGAGACCCGCCAGGGTAAAGTGATCCCTCCCAAGTCCTCCTACACACAGGAGTTCCCCGAAGAGCTGAAGAACCACGGTGCTTACCTGGGTGAGCATAAAGACGCAGACATCACTGCTATAAGCTCTAAGCCAGGGGTTTTCAAAGTGGGTGACGGGGCACCCTGGGGTGCCGCGACGGCAGTCCAGGGGTGCCACGAGATCATTTGATAATATTTGGAATTTATTTGGACACTTGAAGAAATATTTAGTATCATTTTAAACTTGAAGTACAAAGTTATTTTCGGTCAGTTCTAACCAAAATGGCTATTATCTCAATGTTTTCCTCGCAATATAATCAGGCAGAAACCTCTGTCGCACAAAACTAGTGAAAACAGCCGATCTACAAGCACACAATGTAGATCGGCTGTTTTCACTAGTTTAGTACATTTTATAGATGATCTACAAAAAGAAAGGTTTTGGACATACAAGGTTTCCAACCGACAACGACGATATTCTATAAATTTAAGGTGCTGGGAGTGAAAATTATAATGTAGGGGTGCCTCGGATTAAAAAAATATTTATAGGGTGCCCTGAGACAAAAAGGTTTGGGAACCCCTGCTCTAAGCACTCATTGAGCTGAGCGAAAGAAGCAGAAATGTGTGAAGAATAGTGACGCCCATATACCGGTATATGTATATATGTGAGGGGATATGGGCAGGGGTCATCGCCATGCTGGCTTGCGGTGGCCATTTTTGTCAAAATTCAATTTTTGCCATGGACAAAATGAGTACAGACAAACACATAAATGACCCTAAATGACAATTACAGGTCAAGATCTAGCCCTAAATAACAGGTGTGTAAAGGGCTTTGCACACAGGACCGCTGCGTTTCTTTCCGTTTGCTGCTTGATTAAAACGCATTGGATTTGGTGTGCAAGGCTGTGCGGAATCCGGATCCAAAAATAAGTCATAAAAGGAGTCAATGAGTTTTCACCGCATGCGACAAGACGAACTGGGTTCGATCGGGAAAAAAACGCACAGCCGCAGCCACCTGCCGCATGGCAAATTCGGAGCCGGTGTGCACGAGGTCATAGAGAATCATTGTTTTCTTTAAAAAAATGAAATTGTCCTTTTCTTTTGTGTGAAAAAAAAAAATGTGTCCGTGTGCAAAAGGCTTAACTATGAGAGTGTACGAATGGAACCAAATTTGGTTCCATTTGTACACTCAGAGTTATGGAGGTCCTTGAAAATAAAACATTTGAGACACCCAATGTGCCATGTATAGTGTCATTCTGAAGAAAACCTGGACGCTGACATTCCGTAATTGGGTCTTATGATAACGGTACACAGTATCTCTAGAGTCATGTCATCAACATGGATCTGTCCCATTTCCCATATTCCCTCCTGATTGGCTACCATTGCCTTCTAAAGTTTGTGTATGCGACCCCTGATGGTCGCTTATCTCTCGATTAGGGATTCTTACTGGTAATAAAAATAAGAACATTATTGCCACAGACAGTCTTGCCTGGACACATTTGTCCGTGTACGGACACATTGATGACCCCTGGATATGGGTAAAACGAAAAGGATGAAAAATGCAAAGAATACAGTTGTGATACGTTAAGAACGGGTTCGACCACCCTTTTCAACACTTCGTCTACTACAGTCCCTCTCGGTCTCTCGAGGCTTTGCCGCAGGACTGACTAAAGTGTCGACGGGCTAACGTCGACACTTTACAGGTCGAAAAAGCATCAATTCTGCAGTTGCACCAGAGCGATATGACGAAGTATAAATGAGCTGTTAGTCTGTTTTACACCGCCTTTCGGTGAGCGAGGGAGGGATGTGTGCGGCAGGCCCCCGATAGAAGCCCTGTGGTTTAACACCAACAGTCCTATATGCTGCAACCCATCTCTATAAAGCGCTCCGTAGCTCCACTGCTTCCCACCGCATCTCCACCCCCGTCCCACCCCCACCACCACCACCACCACCACAGAACCTCTGCTTTTGTCATCAGTGGCTCTGCCCCCTCTGCCTCTGCGTTGCCTTACTGGCCATGGGCTGCCAATGGAGGTCCTTCCTCTAGACACATTAAAAACCCATTTAGGGCCTAGAATTATTGAATGCTTTAACCAGTGAATAATAGCAGATATACAAGCTCGCAGCGCGGCACCGAGTGCCGCGCTGCGAGCTTGTAGATCTGCTATTTTTGGAAAAAGTCGTGAAAATGGGTGCAAATCTTTGAATATTATGTGTTTTCAAAGCGAACGTTTGTAAATCAAATTTTGCTTCTGGGTGGTCCCTGGAACTAGATATTTTGAGATGCGGGTCCGTGGCCAAATAAATTCACATGAAAAGGTTTGAGAACCACTGACATAGTATTCTCTCAAGAACAGACTAACTGAGTTCCATTTAAGTGAAAAGGACCTTTTCTTTGACGATGGCTGGCCAGATTGCTGACATAGAAACATGGGTTTTTCAAAAAATCTTAGAAGGATTCAAAAGACACTTATAGAATCGGGTCAAAATTCAAATTTTCACGATTTTTCAAAAAATATTTTTTTGCTATTTTGACTACCTATATAGCTATATAACTATATTTTCAATAGTTAAAGCATAAAATAATGATACACAATAATATGTACCCGTTCTGAATGGGTTAAGAACATGATAGTCAGGTCCGCTATGTTAACAAAGGTTTATTCGTTGGATTTTTTTGGAGATTTGTAAAACTATACATTTTTGGAATCTTCAGACCATGGGGAATCCAAAAATCTTTGTTTGCATTTGCACAGACACCTGCAAAGCCTCCATTTTGGACGTTCAAAATGGCCGACATAAAATACACAATTTGTGCTATCTTGGCTTCTAGACAACCTAGAAACGTAATTAAACATGCTAATCCTATGTTTTCTGGGTCAAGGATTCGAATGAATGAATGATGGATGTAAAATGTTCTGGACCCCCACCCCCTTTCTGGGGGTTATCTATTTTGGGACCTCCCAGAACAGTACGCTAGCCAGTTAATGTCCGATTTTCATAATATTAGAGTTGTTTTATAGGTTTTAAAACATCCCGAGTTCATTTATTAGACTTTTAAAGCAGCCAGAATAACCTTTCTGACTTTTGGTTGGGGTCTTTCCTCACCAGGGACTCCCTAGACAGACCCCTGTCTAGGGGTCTGTCTCAGTAATCACTCTGCTACTGCTCCAGAACAATGTTAAATTAGATCATAATTGAAGCATAAAAGTTCTTGTAGCTGGGCTGAAATACCAGGGGTCTTCCACAGGGGGTCCGGGACCCTTTCTGGGTCCTCAGAGTTACTACAGGGGGCCCGCCAATCTTGATGGGATCTTTTTTTTTTCACATTTGAAACTGAAACTTTGAATATTTTTATGTATCCTGGGTTTATTGCGGCCATAGGACGCAGTTTGCGACCATAGGTCACAGTTTACTATAAGAACCGTCACATCTTGACCGTATCTATCTGTCTGTCTGGACGGGTAACGCTTTTTTGTTGATTGACTCTCACACTCTGGCATCCCGCTCTGACATCACTGTGATGTCAGGGAACCAAATCCCCTTTATGCCCATATATGGAGATCCCTGTGATGCCAGGGGAACCATAAAAGGACAACTAGGTAGTCATCCGGCAACAGCTCACAGCTGTGAAGCCGGGAGGAGTTCAGATTGACAATCAGGTTCACAGGAGGGGAGTGTGCGAGCAAAGTGTGGTAGAACAGGGGAAGGGCAAGGGCCAGACCCAGAATTTGACATAATGAAAGTATTGCAACTTCTCACTTGTGCAGACTAACGTGTCAATTTATTGCACTGCACTCACACTGACAACACAACACACACACACACACATACACACCTCTTTGTTATTGTCACCCAAAAACCCTCACCCTATCCTCTTAAAGAGCCCATGGTCAATTATGCCCAAAAGGTTCACTACAATGCAGTCATTTCAGACATGCAGGATCTATTGTCTTCATCATTGTCATCTTCAGTGTCCAACCTAATAGTGTTGACACAGTCTCCACCATGGAGTGAAAGGCAGATTACTTGAGCAGCTGCACCGTCCCTTGCAGCCATATTTGATGAGCTCAAGTACTGCCTTTGGAGCAGGGAGGGCAAGACACCTGACTGGAAAATACCCTCCACTCTCTGAATTCCATCTATTTTCTTCGATTGGTGGAAGCTCAGGGCAATTTGTCAGGTATGATTTATCCTGCATTGTGACATAGTTGGCACGGATGTGGTAGCAGTGCAGCACGAGTTGGAGGTAGCATCTCACCCTCAGTTCTTTGACAGAAATAGTTCCCATCTGAGTAATCGCAGGGTTGTTGGACCTTTTGAACTGTAAACATGGCATGCAAAATGCTCCAATGACTGCAATGTTGGTGGAAGCTCACCAATAATAAGCTCAGGAGGAATGGAACCCTTTAAGGTCCTTGAAGTGGTTAATGACTTGGTCATCATCACCAGGCTTCAAGTAGGCATTGACCCATGTCTTTTTGGAGATTCCAACCAAATTCTCTTCCCCAGCCAGCACCAGAAAAATCATGTAGGCCAAGGAACCCTTGACATTTGTGACATCCAAATAACTTGAACTTGCTTGAATATGTGTGTGCACTTCCACAAAATCATGTCCCTTGATGAAGGTATCGTATTATGATGCCTACTTTGTCATACCTGACAAATTGCCCCAAGCTTCGATCAATCGAAGAAAATAGATGGCATTTAGAGAGTGGAGGGAATGTTCCAGTCAGGTGTCTTGCCCTCCCTGCTCCAAAGGCAGTACTTGAGCCCATCAAATTTGGCTGCAAAGCAGGTTGCACTCCTCCCTGCAAATGCTATGGTGGAGACTGTCAACACATATGTCTTGCAAATTAGGGAGGACATGTACAGTATTTTAGTGAATCTCTTTGGGCATAATTGACCATGAGCTCAAGAGACCAAGAGGATACGGTGAGGGTTTTGGGGTGACGATTAACAAAAATCACATCTACAAGTATGTGCGTGTGTGTGTGTGTGTGTGTGTGTGTGTGTGTGTGTGTGTGTGTGTGTGTGTGTGTGTGTGTGTGCGTGCGTGCGTGCGTGCGTGCGTGCGTGCGTGCGTGCGTGCGTGCGTGCGTGCGTGCGTGCGTGCGTGTGTGTTTTGTCAGTGTGAGTGCAGTGCAATAAATGGACACGTTAGTCTGCACACCCAAAGTGAGAAGTTGCAATACCTTAATCCCTGCAGTAACACCTGTCAACCATAACTGTCTAACACAAAAATTGTATAAATAATACTGAGAATACTAATAAATCATCGAACTACAATACATAAACCCAGGATACATAAAACATACATAAAAAAGAAAATCCTTTCCCATTAAGATTTGGTGGGCCCCCTGTAGTAACTATGAGGACCCCCCAAGGGTCCCGGACCCCCTGAGGAAGACCTCTGGTATTTTGCTTACTCATTTTTGTTTTCAGAGCCCAGCTACAACAACTTTTATGCTTCAATTATGATCTAATTTAACATTGTTCTGGAGCAGTAGCAGAGCGATTACTGTGATAGGCTCATGGGTCTGTCTATGGGGGTCCCAGGTGAGGAAAGACCCCAACCAAAAGTCAGAACGGTTATTCTGGCTGCTTTAAAAGTCTAATGAATCAACTCAGGATGTTTTAAAACCTACAAAACTCTAATATTATGAAAAAGACATTAACTGGCTAGCGTACTGTTCTGGGAGGTCCCAAAATAGATAACCCCAAGAAAGGGGGTGGGGGTCCGGAACATTTTACACCCATCATTTACTCAGTCGATTCCTTGACCCAGAAAACATAGGATTGGCATGTTTAATTAAGTTTCTAGGTTGTCTAGAAGCCAAGATAGCACAAATTATGTATTTTATGTCGGCCATTTTGAACGTCCAAAATGGCGGCTTTGCAGGTGTCTGTGCAAATGCAAACAAAGATTTTTGGATTCCCCATGGTCTGAAGATTCCAGAAATGTATAGTTTTACTAATCTCCAAAAAAATCCAACAAAAATACATAGTGGACCTGACTATGAGGTGGAGGCATAAGTTTCACTCCCCTCTCAGCGAGGCAGACGGAGTCACGGAGAAGAGGAAGAAGAAGTACTGTGTGTGGAAAAAGATGAGAGGAGTGAGAAAGTGATATGAGTTTTAAGTACAAAAAGAAAGAACGTGAGATGGAGTTAACAGAAGGACATGCGATATTTGACTGTAATGCAAAGCGCCTCCGAAGGACACACTACAGTGCAAGAGTCTTGTATGATCTCTCTCTCCCTCTGTGTCTCTCTCTCTCTTTCGCTCTCTCTCTCTCTGTCTGTCTCTGTCTCTGTCTCTGTCTTTGCCTTTGTCTTTGTCTGTCTTTTTGCTGTGTGATGATGACATTGCACTTTGTGAGAAAAGTAGTTAGGTAAAAAAAATTCTGGATTTGTCATCTAGGAGGGTTATTAAACTAATTTGGCCGGGGTGTCTTTTTTAAAATGGCTGGGAAAATGTGTGACAGCTAGGGTAATTTTCAGTCTCATTCACTTTTATACGCTATACTGTACTATAAAGGAAAAAATGACTCCCAAAAAATCTGCTTTAAGTGGGATGTGAGGGGTCAAACTAGGGGCTTTTAATTATTCTGAATCCATTGCAAGCATTTGTTTTGAATGAAAACATTCCTTGGGCTAAAAAACGGCCAACAAAGCTATGGTTTAGTGATGAGTCATCAATTTTCACAGTCTTTTGGGGTCTGTTTTTAGCAGAAGGAATGTTTTTCATGCAAAACAAATGCTTGCAATAGATTCATAATTAAAAAACCCTAGTTTGACCCCTCACATCCCACTCAAAGCAGTTTTTTTGGGAGTCATTTTTTCCTTTATAGTATGTATAGTAAGTGAATGAGACTGAAAATTACCCTAGCTGTCAAACATTTTCCCGGCCATTTAAAAAAAGACAAATTTGTTTAATAACTCTCCTAGATGACAAATCCATTGAGAAGCGGATCTTTGCTCTCGTAGTCACGGAACTGCCATTTTTGACTCTACTAAAGTGCATGACACACTGTACAAAATTCTACCATTTTGTCACGAATACAACAACCTTGTGCTTCAATGGGAAAAGACGCCCCGGAAACAAAAGTAAATCTAAATTATGGTTGTTAAAGCAAAAAGATGACACAAATGGAGGTCAAGAAGGGGAGGTGGAAAGTATGGCAGATAATTATATGACTGAATTAGAGATAATTATGTGTATGATTGGAAACTGACTGCGATTGAATTGGATTTCAAACTAAAAAAGCGAAATAAAGATCCACCACTTTTGCGATGTGTCTGACAACAATCTATGACAACAATCTAGCTTCTTTAGAAGTAAATGTTTTGTAGTGCCTTTTAAATTGTCCAGATGAAATCATAAGGTTTAAATGTATCCATTTGTAACTCGGAGTGTAACAATTTGGTGACATTTGTGCGCCCAGAATTACAATGAGGACTATAGACGCATTTCTGGTCCACGTTACACTGATAAGAACTAGATGCGCGCGCAGGTCGGTACCAAAATTAGCCAATGAAACCAGCGCTCCCCAAAACAACAGGTTTGGGGATTGGTGGGAATTGATTACATGATACAGTCACCTGTGCATTTAGTCTCAATGTTTGTAAACAAGAAACGGGTCTATAAGAACACTTCTATGTACTGCAGGGTTCCCCAATAGGCGGCCCGCGGGCCATTTGCGGCCCGTGGGGGGCTACTGTCTGGCCCCCACCAACCCCAGTAATAATGGTGGTATAAGAGCAGCAACAACTAGTATATCGTCATTGTTGGGTGGAAACTGCTTCATCATACGAGGCCGTCGCACAAAAGTAGTGAAAACAGCAGATCTACAAGCATGCTTGTAGATCGGCTGTTTTCACTAGTTTAAATCGTTTTTAAAATGATAAATGCAAAACGAACGGTTTTGGACATACAACATTTTCACCCGACAACGACGATATCTGAACTGTCACTGGAGTAGCGGGAACACCACCGTCGCCCCCTGCAACGTTGTGGCCCTCAGCTTGGTACCCTAGACATAATTCGGGCCCTTGGGGAAAACTAATCGGGGAACCCTGATGTGCTGTATATACAGGGGGTGGTTGTGTGTGTGTATGCATAGATATGACTGTGGTTTTCTGTCATCAGGTTATGCTGTTACCTCCGTGGTATCAGCCAGGAATGGTCGTCTGTTAGTGGCTGGCGCACCACGCTTTAACCACACTGGCAAAGTCATCATCTTTACTTTGAAGAACACTGGCAACCTCACCATCCTTCACTCTCTCAAAGGTCTACAGGTAAGGCCCTCCAATAAAATGATATCGTTAGTGTATACTAGGGCATTCACAAATATCAAAGTCACTATTGGACGTTGTTCACCGAAGTCGAATATTCGCTTATTTTTTTTTATTTTATTTTTATATATATATAGTTTATAAAGCTTGGCTAGATAGGAAGTCATAAGAATGAGTTGTCAATGCCCCTGGTGGATGAATTTGTTAATGCTCTATACCAGGGGTTCTCAAACCTTTTTAGGCCGTGACCCCCAAAATAAACATATTTGAACTGGGGACCACCACCCTGACAAGCACTTGGAATTGTAGGTATTACATTTAATGTGACTCGGTTCCGCAGATAAATATTGTGAAAATATTTCACTATTTTCACAATGTTCGCCTCTTGCTTACTTAATATTTGACAGTTTGGCCAGTCCTGTCGAATATTTGACTATTTGAATACTTTGAGGTAGAATAATTCGAATACTAAAAATCACTATTCGTGAATGCCCTAGTGTATACCGTATGTATAAATCTACTATAAAGTTAAAGTTGTGGCAGGCGGGTGGGTGGGTGGAACGGGAGGAAGGAGAGAGGGATCTCTTGTTCAATCATCAGTTTGTTCTCCAGATCAGTGTTATTGTTATTTTCATAGAATATGTAATATTTACAAGATTAAGACCACGGTGTACTTTGGGAGCCAGCTGTCATTTAACTGATCCATCACGAGGATTTTCTCTAACAAAATAAATATTGTTTTCAACCTCATTATCTGAAAAGAACACATCTCTGGAATTAAGTGTTCATTCATTTTCCATCATAATTGGTAAACGGTATTAGGGGGACAATTCACAGGGACAAATGTCACAGTGATCTTCCAGCAAGTAACTTAACATTTTATCTTGTCAGTAATGCTTCATCTGTGTTACAACAGATGTTCCTCACTCGCATACAAACGTCTCCTCTGGCAATCAGTGACAAAAGGAGGTCTTAAAGCGCAGATGTTTCCAATCTGGAAACCAATTCGCTGCCGTCCCATCCAGTGACAGTATTTCCCAGCAGAGCTCTCAGAGAGTCTGCTGCTTGGGTGTCTAGACGTGCCTGCTTGCCACAGCCCACTGACACTACACGGGCCTGCATGTGCTTCCCATCCCAGAGCAAAGTTCAAAGTTAGTCCGGGTCATCAGTAAATCATCAAAACCACCGAGTAAGCTGTGCTTCAGTTAGGCAATGGGGGGAAATGCCAAGGATTCCGAGCTGCTGTAAACAACAATAGTATGAAGACTGTCCTGGAATTTCAACTCGGCTGATAACAAACCGTTATACTGTAGGCCATACATGGGCAACTGGCGGCATGTGGCCCCCACCTTCACTTAATGCGGCCCACAAGTTAAAACCAGAATACTGATATATTATTGATTTCAGCTGTTCCAATTCCAAACATCCAAACATGACCCACTTTAATTCCTTCAGTCTATATTAGTAGCTTAATGACTAGTATAGTAGTACTAAAATGTTAGTCTTTTTTTATGTCCAACATATTTGTATTTAGGTTCATAAAGTTAACATGAGTAAAATTGAATGCGTTTGAAATTACATCAAAATGTTACATTTCAGGATTCCAATTAAGAAATAACAAAAGATAATTAAGGATTCCAATAGAGGGTATGCGCATGCATAAAGTGTATGGCATATCGAGTGGCATATCGAGTGGCAAAGTGAGTGGCAAAGTGAGTTCAATGTCGTTTAATGTTGTTTAATGCAATCAGATAGGACTTTTCTGTTTAAATGTGGGCTGTCAAGGCTAGAAAGTTGTTTTTTTGCCACTCAGTAGGCGTTCCTGCATAACTTCCGGGTATGATGATGATGTCACGCGCATACCCTTCAAAAGAAGCAAAAATAGCCGAGCTTGTAGATCTGCTATTTTTCAAAGTTGCCCACCCCTGCTGTAGGCCTACAGCGTTGCAGTTGCCCGGTCAACAAAATGTGTCTGTAAAAGAAAAGAAAAGGGGGGGATAGCGAATGAATGGTGAATTGTCACATGAATGCAGTGTTAATTTTGACAGCAAACTTTGATTTAGATTTAGTCTTTTGAATAAAACCTTTGGATTTAGTCATATTTTAGTCATCTGAAATGTTTTAGTTTTAGTTTAGTAGTCTAAATATAAGATTTTAATCTACAAAATCCACTGTTTATTTAGTCGACTATATGTATTTTTACTTGTTTGCCTGCTGAAAATAGCCGATCTACACGCTCGCGACCGTGACGTGCTGCGAGTGTGTAGATCTGCTATTTTCAGAGCGCAACACCCGAGCACAACCAAGCATAAAATGAAATGTTGTTCTACTGGATCTCTTCCCTCCCTTTAGTGTTTTTATTTGTTGATGAAATTGTCTATATTATTTAGTCTTGGCTTTAGTCATCATATCTTAGTTTTTTATTTTGTTTTTGTTTAGATTTCATCCGTGAAAAAACGTAGTCGACAAGTATTTTTCGTCATAGTTTTAGTCAACGAAATGAACCCTGGTGAATGGTGAAGTGTCACACGAGTCCTCACATTTCTTTCACAGATTGGCTCGTACTACGGCAGTGAGATTGCACCCATGGACATAGACGGAGACGGAGTGACAGACAACCTGCTGGTGGCAGCACCCATGTTCTTCAGCGGAGGTCTGGAGAAGGGCAAGGTCTACATTTACAGGGTGACAGAGCTGGTGAGGAGTGCACGCCAAGGTTATTATAGTAAACGAAAACTAACTAAAAAACGAAAACTAGAATGGAAAAACATTTTAGTTAACTGAAATAAAAATAAAAACTAAGCTTTTCAGAAAAACGAAAACTAACTGAAACGGTATTGTGTATTTACAAAACTAACTAAAATAAACTAAAATTATAGAGAAAATCTCCTTAGTTTTCGTCTTTTGTCTTTTGTGGAAATAAAAAATAAAAAACACCAGTTGGTGAGGTCAAAGAGAGAAGTTGTATGTCTTTTTCCGGAGCTTTTTTAATCTCAGCCCTGACAAATACCCCATATTACGTAAAAGACTAAAACTAACACTAAAACTAATAAAAACTAAACTAAAACTAAGCATTTTCAAAAAATAAAAACGAAACGAAACTAGCAACCTCACTTTAAAAACGAATTAAAACTAAACTGTAATTGAAAACAAAACCTCAAAACTAATAAAAATAAAAACTAATGGAAAAATCCCAAACTATTATAACCTTGGTGCACGCACGCACCAGTGTTGTTTTTGACAGCAAATTGTGATTTAGTTTTAGTCATAGTCTTTTGAATAAAATGTCTTTTAGTTTTAGTCATAATTTAGTCACCCGAAAAGTTTTAGTTTTAGTCTAGTTTTAGTCGACTATAAATATCATAAGATTTTAAGCGACTAAATCTACAGTTGATTTAGTCAACTAAAATGTATTTTGTCAGGCCTTGATGGCATCGTAATGACTGATTTTACAATTGGTTGTGTGCTGAAAATAGCCGATAGCTCACAATAGCTCACAACGCATCGCAGTTGTGAGCTTGTAGATCTGCTATTTTCAGCAACAGCAACACCGGAGAGCAACCAAACATAAAATTACTCTCTTCTCCACCAGTCCCTCCCCAACATTTTAGTCTAGTTTTTATTTTGTTGACGAAATCTTCGTCTTAGTTTTAGTCATCACAGCTTATTTTTTATTTATTTTTTATTTAGTTTTAGTCAGTGAAAAAAAACACAGTTGACTAACATTTTTTGTCATAGTTTTAGTCGACAAAATCAACACTGGCACGCACGCACGCACGCATGCATGCACGCACACACACACACACACAAATGGCCAACTACTGTAACATACAGTACCTACAGTACTATATGCCAGACAATAAATTGGGTGTCTGCACCTGTGCTAACACTCCAGCCTCGCAGCAAACATCCAGATATTCCCAGTCCTAACACTAATCTCACCAGAGCAGTCACTGCATACCGTAACACACCACCACAACAAAACCAGACGCCATTGGCGTTCCAGTTTCACAATTAACACGTTTTAAGTGCTGCAAGCAGACACGGCACTGCACTTGAACACATGAAGATTTAAATGGGGAAACAGCGCCGATGCCAGAATGCATTGCAGACTTCATAGATGTATTCAGTGAACTCAGCAGGAAAATATTTGATGCTTCAAAAGTCATTTCCAGCAAGACATTTGGAGGGTAAAGCCTTGAAAGAGTGGAAATGGTAGGAAAGAACAGTTATTTATTAAGCATTTATATCTTGCTATGCAAGTGGCAGTCAACGTTTCTTAACCCAAGGACACCCAAGCTGAGAAAGAGATGAAGCAGGGACCCTCCACTTCATAACATTGTGTTGCAGATTAAACTTTTTCATAGATTAAACCTCATAGATGTTTGACAGCACTGTCATGTTGGATTCATGTTAATGTGTATTTTCAGACATTTAACCCTTGATACTTAGTAAACTTAGTAAACTACAAAATGACGTCACTTGCATCTTCTGAAAAGCATTACCCCAAATTAGCCAGTAGCTATGCCCCTCCCAAAAAGCTGTTGTCCAATGCTAGCTTAGAATAACTTCCTGCTTGCCAAGGTTTGCCTTGGCAACAGCCTTGGCAAGCTGCCGGTTGCTAAGCTAGCATTGGACAGGGAGGGGCATAGCTACTGGCTAATTAGAGTTCAGAAAGCTGAACGTCAGAAAGTCGGAACTCTCCGACGAAATGTTTGGTGGTCGGAAACATTATGGACAGGCCTTGAGGCCTTTAAGTTAAGGCATAAGAGCTGGTACTTAAGACAATCAAAATACAGCCCAGAGTATTATGTTAAAATGACCTCCGTGTTTTACATTTTAGTTCCCCTTTAAGCCTGAAGTCAAACTAATTTAACAAAACATATTTTAAGCTATGAAACAAGGTGAGCCGAGTGCTTCGGAGTTTAGCATGTGTGGTATCTCCAGTCTTGTGGTATTTGAGGTGCTGGAAGTTAATATAGGATTAAATCAGCAAGGGGTCCCATCGGGAAGTTCTTCTCGCACACTCAAAGCCAATGAACGCAGTTAAAAGGCCTTTATTGGACACTTAGGGCTATTACATATCAAAACAATAAAAAGCCAATAAAGCCGACTGGTTTCGACACAAAAGGTGTCTTCTTCAGGCCGTGGCTATAAGAGGATGGCACCGTAGGTGCATGTCCTCTTATATATTATATATTTTAAGCTATAGTGAATTTTTGATCTCCTATACTTGCTGATGATGACTGTCTGTTGGACTCTTACCCGTGAGCCGCTGCAGTTTCAGTATGTATGCAGTGGTGTAAAGTAACTAAGTACATTTCTTAAGTACTGTACTTAAGTATACTTTTGAGTTATTTGTACTTTACTTCCAATTTTCCGATTTCCAATACTTTTACTTCTACTCCATTACGTCTTGGATCCAAATATTGTACTTTTACTCCACTACATTTATTTGAAAACTTTAGTTACTTGTTGCTTTGTAGATTTTGATCGTTATTACAAAACCTACATTAACAACTATCAGCCCTCTATACATTTTGTTCACTCGAAAATAGCCGATCTACAAGTACACATCGCGGTGCATTTTGAGCTTGTAAATCTGCTATTTTCAAAAGATTTGTATACAATACATTGAAAACACGAAATGGGACATTCTGCATGAGAGTACTTTTACTTTTGGTACTTTATTTTGATGCCAATACTTTAGTATTTTTACTCAAGTACATTTTGAATTCCAGACTTTTACTTCTATTTCTATATTGCAGTATTGTCACAAGCAGGAAGGTGATGAGAGTGCATAAGCGCATTGCCACATTTCACTGATTAGGCCAGGGGTCTTCAACAGGAGGTCCGGGACCCCTAGGGGGTCCTCAGAGTTACTACAGGGAGGCCGCCAAAACTTTGTGTGATAGGATCATGTTTTTTACATTAACCACTTGAACCCTAACATCCCTATTCTGAGTGGAACATTAGCAAAAAATAGCTGATCTACAAGCTTACAACGCCTCGCAGCGCGAGGCGTTGTAAGCTTGTAGATCGGCTATTTTTGGCAAAGTGGTTTGTAGAGTAAAAAAAGAAGAACAGACTAAAGTATTTGACAGTTCAAGTGGTTAAAGGAGTAGTTCACCCCCAAAATGACTTTTTTCTATTGATTACTCATGCCATGGAGAGTAGAGTTCAATAATATTTTTAGTTTTTTGTCGCATTCCTAAGACAAAAATGTGATAACGATAAATTTACCCTCATTCGTTCCGGACGGGCATCCGGAATCAATGGGGGTAAATTTACTCGAATCAAATTTTTGTCTTAGGAATGTGACAAAAACCTAAACATATTATTGAACTCTACTCTCCATGGCATGAGTAATCAATAGAAAAAAAGTAATTTTGGGGGTGAACTACTCCTTTAAATGTCTGAAAATACACATTACTCCAACATGATGACAGTGCTGTTAAATATGTCTAAGCTGTCAAGGAAATCTATGATTTTTTTTAAAATCTGCAACACAATTTTTTATGCAATATGTAGGGGGGGTCCCTGCTTCATCTCTCTCTCAGCTAAGGGGTCCCTGGCCTGAAAACGTTGAAAGACCCCCTGGATTAGGCTATACAACAATACAGTACTACAATGCAATAAGTAAAACATTTGAGTACCGTACTTTTCCCACCACTGAATGTATGTATGTATGTATGGTCAGCACTCAGCGATGCTTTTCTCAAACCATATGTTTCAAATTAAATCCCGGCTGTTTCCATTCTCTCCGTCTCTCCCCCCAGCTTTGTCACACATACGCGCACCTCAGGTAGCCGAGGAGTGCAGTCTACTTCCTTAAATCAACTCCTTTTCCGTATATTCAACTGAAAAAATAAGTGAGCTCACGTTTCGTCTGCTGACGGCGTCATAAATTGTGAAGAATATTGGGACAGCGAGTGGAGTGGTGATATGCATGGCTAATGATGGGCTCAATCCTCCCTTTCATTTAGAATGCCGGGGACTCATACCTTTCCCCTCTAATTCTTTTCCAGATGCTTAATTTTTGTTCGGATTTCAGACATGGGATACTTTCCGTCTGACTTCATAACCACAAAAACAGCGGGGGATGGGCTTGCAAACTCGCCTCCAAAATAATGTAAAAATAACTAAACCGAAACTCCTTGAATGCTAAGAATTCATGCTATTACAGTAGGAAGAGCAGAGTTCTCCTGGCACCATAACCTCTTTAACCCTAAATATCATTCAGTCCAGTGGTGGAAAAAGTACCGGTACATACATATTTTACTTTGTTTTAGTAAAAGTCAATATCGCAGTAGAAATACTCTTTTACAAGTAAAAGTCCAGAATAAAAAAAAATTACTTGAGAAAAAGAAAGAAAGTATTGGTATTAAAATGTACTTAAAATACCAACATTGAAAGAATGTTTTGCCATTTTACAAGTTTTCAAATGTATACAAATCTTTTGAACATAGCCGATCTACATTAACCACTTCAGCCCTATACATTTCGGACTTTTGAAAATAGCCGATCTACAAGCTCACAAAGCGTTGCAAAGCGGCACATTGTACATTTTCAAATGTCCGAAATGTAGGCTATACAGGGCTGAAGTGGTTAATGTATATTTTTTAATAACAATCAAAATCTACAAAATAATTAAGTTTTCAAACAATTACAGTGGAGTAAAAGTACCTCAAAACGGTACTTAAGTGCAGTACTTGAGTACATGTTGTTAATTTACACCACCACTTATTTCCCTGAACACCAAACATAGCCTATTATGACATTCCCAGAATAGGGACGCTAGGGTTCAAGTAATCATTGCTTTAGGTTAGGCTATCGGTATAAAGCCTCTATCAGAGTCGGTACCGCGGTGAAGAGCTATCCACCGCGGTGTAGTCTTTTTGAGTCATAAAACTACAACGTTACGTCATTACTCACGGTGAAGAGCTTTCCACCGCGAGTCCCGACACGTCTCTCTGTTTCTACTTTCAGACAGATAGGCTCTTCACCCCGTTCACTGATTGGTCGATCTAGACCAGTCAGTCACGGTGAATAGGACTTCACCGTGACTGACTATGATGGCCTCCACTTATTTTCTCACTTTAGGTGGATAGCTTTAAAAAGTCGCGGTGAATAGCTCTTCACCCTGGACTCTGATAGAGGCTTAGGGTCTCCCCCATTTCCCCAGTAAACAGAAAATACATTTTGAGGTTATAAGTCCAATACCAATTTGATCCTTGAGTCAAGAGAGAAGATTCATACACACAATACAAGATAAAAAACTAAATTGGCAATTCCACATGATGCACTGGCTATTTCTGCCGAATGTTTGCAGACTTTCGCAGAATGTTTGCCTTTTATCATGACGTGCTCAGAATAGGAATGCTAGGGTTTATGTGGTTAAGAAGATAACAACCCCTCTTGTTCTTATACGTGTCGGCTTGTTTACTTGCAATTAATGTGAGGCCAATACCAGAGGGCATGGATCTATCCCACAGCGGGACATTGAGGATTGTTGGACCACAGGGGCGTCAATTGGGTATGGCAGGGGTATGCAGCTGCCATACCCTGGGTCCATGGGGGAGAATAGAAGTTACTTTTAAATATAAATCCATGAACGTCTCTTTGTCTATCTGTGCTGGTTATGTTGTTAAATTACATTAGAATAACTACAAATGCAAAATTTAACAAGGTATTATAATGATATTCTCCACACTTGTATTCTCCTCATCTTGACAACATGGTATATTCCCAGGTTCCGCAGGTCAGTTGCACAGGTGCAATGCATTATTGTTAATTGTGGCACGTTTACTAACATGCCAAGTTTAGCTGCACTTGAACAATCGTTCCCGGCTGCCATATCCAGGCCAAGAAACCATAGAAACGGGGGAGGGGAAAATAAAATGTACTTCTTAAAATAAATGTATCATGCCTGTTGCTAAGGTATGGCAACATGACTGGTGTCTTGCACGCGCGCCTTCGCGCGCGTGCAAGACACCAGTCATGTTGCCATACCTTAGCTTTTTCTGAACTGACGCCACTGTTGGACCAAGACCCTATTTCCTTGACATATGGTTTATTATTGGAGAGAGACTTCCTCTGGCATGTGTGCTTTTGTTTGTGAAGGAGTGTGCATGCTATAAAGTTTGTGCTTGTATAAGTGTTGTGTAATAAGTAAGGGTAGAATGAAAACATGTTTGTGCGTGCGTGCGTGCGTGCGTGCGTGCGTGCGTGCGTGCGTGCGTGCGTGCGTGTGTGTGTGTGTGTGTGTGCGTGTGTGCGTGTGTGCGTGCGTCTACGTCTGGCTTTGTGTGTAGGTCCTTATGTATGTACGTACCGGTATGAATGAGTGTCCGTATGAGCACGAGACTATATCGTCACACAAGACTAAAGTCATAGAAAGTAGGCAGCTGACACAGCTGATGTCACGGACAGTATGGCCCCCATAGGCCTACACGGATATACCGGTACAGTATATGCACGTGTGTCATGTTTGATACCATGCGTTCTGGTATTGTTACCCATTTTCTGTTTGGGAAACTAGCATTCTTGCAAAAATCCGGTGTATTTTACATGGCAAGGTTTTTTGAAAAACTGTTTCTATATCAGTGGTTCTCAAACATTTTACTGTCAATGACCCCTAGAATCCACTCTTTGTCAAATCCCGCCCCATTTTGCTCTGTTACTAGGTGGGACAAAAAAGCCAGGGCAGATTGTTTTTATAATGGAAGTGAATGGGGGGAAGAATATTTTTCATAGCCTCATTATTGCTATTTAAAGTACCAAAAGAAAAACATCTACGTGATATTAATAAAAAAGGAACAAAAAAGTACAGTAGTTACATTGCAAAACAGGGGTTTTCCCCCGAAAATACATGTTTTAATTAGTTTAATCCCAGTGGGACTGAAAAACCAGGGCAGACTATTTTTATTATAGAAGTGAATGGGATTTTTTTTTTTAGGCTCATTATTGCTATTTAAAGTACCAAAAGAAAAACATCTACGTGATATTAATAAAAAAGGAACAAAACAGTACAGTTGTTACATTGCCAAAACAGGGGTTTTCCCCCGAAAATACATTTTAATTAGTTTAATCCTCTGAAACAGGCAGAGGACAGAGAGAGAGCGCGCAGTGCATCTTTATAGGAAGTTGTGGAATTATAGGCAGGCTGGTTGTCAACATAAAATGTATTTTAATTGTAATTCTGCCCATTTAAAATATATTTACCCAATCGAATATCTTAGTTACATCATTATCGTTCATGTGAACTAGTTTGTTGAAGCTTATTCAAGTGCCGGGCCTCGACCCGACCCGACGCCGGTTTTCCCTAACCGGCGCGAAACGTTCGGAATCTCCTTATGCGGGGCTGATTGTTGACATCAGGCTGTTCCGGAGGGAATCGGCGCAAGCGCTTACTCATTGTGACATCACTTCATAAAAGGCTCTGACATCACGTGCGCCACATGAGTCAACAAAAAATGTAATCCACGTATCTCGAGAACCGTTCGTCCCACCGGCACGCGCGTTCTCCATATATGGGAATAAAATGAATGCCCGTATGCGGAGCTGATGTCTGGCATCAGAGTTTTCCGCAACCGGTACTGTGTGTGCAGAGATCTTCATATATGGGCATAAGTGGACAAAGACAAACAGATGGTCAAAACGGGTCCTATGACAACAGGTATATTGGGGTTTGCATTAAAGGGTGGGGCATTCATGGGGTTTGCATTAAAGGGTGGGGCATTCATTCCCTATTTCAAATTCAGCACGTGCGTACCCCACCGCAGAAGGTAGTGCAGTGCTCGGCCTCGACCCGACCCGATCCAAAAAAAAAAAAAAGTTCAATATAAAAACGATATATTCAAAGATTTGCACATATTTTCATGACTTTTCAAAAAATAGCAGATCTACAAGCTCAAACTCAGTGTGGCACTCGGTGCCGTGCTGTGAGCTTGTATATCTGCTATTTTTCAACGGCTAAAGCATAAAATAATTCCAGGTCTTGAAGGTTAAGTGTCCCTCCTCCCTCCTCAGAATCGGTTCATCCTAGAGGGGGCGCTAGAGATCCATAGCGGTGGGCAGAACGCCCGCTTCGGCTCCTCCCTGGCTCCTGTCCCTGACCTGAATGGAGACGGCTTCAACGACCTGGTGGTGGGAGCGCCGCTGGAGGACGACCACAAGGGGGCCATCTACGTCTTCTTCAGCCAGCAGAACAGAATACTACGCAAATACAAACAGGTATGCTTGAATAGCGGTGTCAGGGACGTGCTGGCCATTGGGAAAAGCGGGACAACTCCCGAACGGCCAGTTCATTCCCGGTCTGTCGCTGGAGTAGCGGGAACGCCACCGTCGCCCCCTGCAATGTTGTGGCCCTCGGCTTGGTACCCTAGACATAATTCGGCCCTTGGGGAAAACTAATTGGGGAACCCTGCTATATAGCCTATTTGCTTATATCGTCTGAAACGCTAGTGCGCCTGCTCTATAGCTCCAACACAATGCATAACGTCATCTTGCATTAGATTTTTTTCTGTCACATCGTGTTGCGTTGGATTTTTTTTCTGTCTAGTAGCATTGTCACAATGTCACCTGTCACTTGTTTCATCAAACCAACTAAATAACAACTAACCAACTAATGACAAGTCATGACATCTAAGGAGTCTTTCAGGAATGTGTTTGACAGAGCATGATGTGCGTCAATGGGGCCAGTGAATCATTAAAGCTAGGCTACTTACCGAATACAATTTTCTCCAAACAGAGACTATATCAAATCGTAATATAAATGCGTGATATCTCTGTTCGTCTGTGCGCCTAGTAGTTCACGCATCTCGAGAGCCGCCGGGCGCCGGCCAAACCGACTTCAAACCGTCTTCAAACTCAACTTCTTTTTGGAACGAAGCAGAACGTTTTCGGCCAGTGTGTTAGTCTCTTGTCCGGCATTCTATCTACTGGTCAGCAGGGGGTGACTCCATTGTTTGGCAGTCAGGCTGGCAGCCTGGCAGCCAGGAACAATACAATATTTCCCATGACCTAATTTACTGGTCATTTTATGCTTACTCAAGTTTGGGTTGTTAATCGTCTCATTCACACACCATATAGCTCGCAGAAACACTGCAGACAGTTACACTGTTGCACTCCAAGACTTCCAACAGCGTGAACTGGATGAGTCCAATTGTACATTCAACTTAATTCAATCATTCAACTAACTTGCTCTCGCGCAGCTATGACCACCACAAGTTTATTAATCTCCTTGCATCACCAGGCTTTCTGCATGTAGTACCTGTGGAAAGCCTGGTTTCTACTCAGTTGCTACCAGTATTGTGATGTCAATCATCTATGACAGTAGTATGATGTCAGTATTATGACACCAGTTATGTCCATATTTGGGCACGGTCACCTCCGACCTCCCACTCGTCCCTTTCACTTCCAGCATTCCAGTATTAGTTTAAGTTCTAATAAAAGGTAAGAAATAATAATAAAACAAATATTATGTGAATACAAAATGTGCTGGTCCAGTGCGAGATTAGCGCCAGATAGACACACTCTCACACAGACACACACAGGCCCTTTTCTAGACGTCTCCCATCTGAGGAGCCACACCGCAAAAGAAGTATTGATTTCAAGGGTTGGCTACTATTCATAATCACAGTCCCTATGAAGTTGAGAGAGTCTCCAGGGTTAAATTCCCCATGTGCATAGATCTCAAAGGACCTGACTTGAAGCCTCAACACCTCCAGTCTGGCCAAGAAGGCTCAGATACGCTCCTCTTCCTTATAGGAAGGGAATATCTTCAGAAATAGTGTCATATCCTGGAATAAATTCCTTACCAAAAAATGTCTTCACCAATGTGTTTGTAAAGGTGTGTCTAGTAATAGTAACACATTGGTGAAGACATTTTTAGGTAAGGAATTAATTCCAGGACTTTTTAACTCAGCGGGTGCCCACGAGGTGTCTACACGCCAATCTCTTTGATGTCTCTGGAGGCCCACGACGCGTTGACGTGTTTACTGTATTTACAGTATTAACTTTAAATCTCACCGTTACGTTGGGGCTGCGCCTGGATGTAGCCCATTAGCCGCTAGTCGCTTCGATTCGACACTGAGAGCATCGCGCGGCCGTTTTTCTCCATATACTCCAATGCATTTCCCCATCTTTAACGCCCTTTATCTCTGATGTTTGTTTTATGGCTAAAACTGTGGCGTGGTGCGGCAAAATGTCCAAATTTTGATCGGCAATGAACATCTATGATCAACACTGGCCCATACAGTAAGTTACACAATAACCTCCTGTCTGCGCTCATGTGACCAAGTGACGTCATGACGCATGCATTGACGCAACAGGGCCTTGTATTCTTCTATGGAGGTGGCTTTGGGCACTTAGCTGGGGCTCTGGCGCCACCTTTTGGGCAGTCGATGTGTTAAGATATTCCCTTCCTATTAGGGCGTTAGAACGCAACAGACTGCCACAGAAGCTGCTCATCAACTTCCACCGTTCTGCCACAGAACTGCCATGAATAATGGATTGCATTTTTTATAGCGCTTTTCTAAGCGAGTTGCAAACTCAAAATGCCAGCGTCCTCACTTCCCACATTCACACACCAATGGTGACAACTGGCGAGCCAACGCCATTGGAGGCAATGTGGGGTTCAGTGTCTTGCCCAAGGACACTTCGAGGAGGAGCTGGGATTTTCATATTCTACCATTTTACAGTGGTACTCCGGCCACACTGATGCAGAGAGAAAAGATCTGCAGTATGTGGTTAAGACCACCATCCATTCCAGCCGTCTCCATTTTTAGGGAGTAGGGACCCCTCACCAGGGACGTGCTGGCCATTGGGAAAAGCGGGACAACTCCCGAACGGCCGGTTCATTCCCGGCCGGTCCAGGCCAGCCATTAAAAAAAAAAATCCATGTTGGGGGCTGGACGGCCAACAAAGTAAATCGTCACTGTCGGGCAGAAACCTTGTATCTCCAAGTTTCAAATTTATACATTTTTTCGCAAAGCAAAGCCCTGCTTCATCATACAAGGCCGTTGCACAAAAGTAGTGAAAACAGCTGATCTACAAGCACGCAACGCCTCGTGGTGCGAGGCCTTGTGTGCTTGTAGATCGGCTGTTTTCACTAGTTTAAATCATTTTTAAAATGATAAATACAAAACAAATGGTTTTAGACATACAAGGTTTCCACTCGACAACAACGAAATATAACTCATGTACAATAATTGGCCCATGCACTGGCTTGTCACTTGTCATGATCTGATATGGCAAATCTTTGAGTAGCAGCAGTGCTATAGAGAGACATCTCTCTCTATAGCGCGCAATGAGGGCCTCTCCAACTCTTTTTCCCGGGCTGAATCAGGGGCCCAGCACGTCCCTGCCACCTTCCATTCTAGCCGTCTCCATTTTTAGGGAGTAGGGACCCCTCACACACACCTGGACAGCTGAGAATCATGCTGACTAGGACCAAGAGACTGACAAAGGGCGTTTTTTCCAAAAGCTGTGAAAGCACTGTTGTATTCATTCAACTCTATTCCCCCATAAACTCACACAGACGCATACATAACGGTATGCGCACGCAGGCATTCACGCACGCACGCATTCACGCACGCACACACAAAAACACACACTGTTCTCTTTGTTTACCATGGCAAATGCAATATGTGCTATTGCGCAAGAGCAATATCCAGGGGTTGGTTTTGTGTTGTTTAATTAAAGCTATACTGTGTAAGTTGCTCAACTAGTGGTCAGAGCTGTATAGCAAACCGCGGTCGCGTTCGCGTCTTTCGGCCGTTTTTTGCCGCGGACCGGGCCTCTCATCACCGCGTCTGCCTGCAGCTCGCCGAGATCTATCTTTAGAGGGATCCCTGGTTCCTGTGCGTTCAGGCATTCCGGAGAAACGGACTCCTTCACCCGAGTAAATGCTGTTGTTATGTTGAGGCAAGCTACTTCCTGAGAAGTCAGCAAGATGCGCTGTGATTGGCTGGCAGTGTATAACCCTCGCTGTGATTGGCCGGTAGTGTATGATGACGTAATTTTGCCGCGAAATCCGGTCCCCGGTCAGAATCATAGAAAACATATTTACAGAAGGCTTTAGGGGATGAAATTCACGGAGTTGGTGTTCTAAAACTTTAGCGATTTAACAGTTAGGACAATTTTAAGATTTGTTTTATAAAAAAAGTTACATGGTATAACTTTAACTTATTATTTTAAGATATATTGTACTGAATTATTGATGTTCTTATCTCACGAACAGGCTTTTATGACTTGACTTACAACGGACCTAACAGTTTATGGCATAATTCTGCTGTGTTTGTATTTGTATGATGATGGTGATGCCTATTTGAAGTGGGTGCACTAAAGAAAATGTTGTATTCTGAATACAGTGACCATAAACATCTTATCTTACCTTACCTTTAGAGCAGGGTTCCCCAATTAGTTTTCCTCAAGGGCCAAATTATGTCTAGGGTACCAAGCCGAGGGCCACAACATTGCAGGGGGTGACGGTGGCGTTCCCGCTACTCCAGCGACAGTTCGGATATCATCGTTGTCGGGTGAAAATCTTGTATGTCCAAAACCGTTCGTTTTGCATTTATCATTTTAAAAATGATTTAAACTAGGGAAAACAGCCGATCTACAAGCACACAACGCCTCGCACCGCGAGGCGTTGTGTGCTTGTAGATCTGCTGTTTTCACTACTTTTGTGAGACGACCTTGAATGATGAAGCAGGGCTTTACTTTGCGAAAGAACGTACAAATTTGGAGATACGAGGTTTCCACCTGACAACGACGACATACTAGTGTTGTTGCTGCTCTTATACCACGATTATTACTGGTGTTGGTGGGGGCCTGACAGTAGCCCCCCGCGGGCTGCAAATGGCCCGCGGGCCGCCTATTGGGGAAACCTGCATAAAGAGGCTCCAATCATAGTCTCATTGTATTATTGTAAGCTGTACTGTAGTTGTTTTTTGAGGCTTGAACATCCAACCTTTTATGTCTCTTTGTTTCTCAGAGGATAGCAGCAGCAGACCTGGCCCCCGGCCTGCAATACTTTGGCCGCAGCATCCACGGGACCATGGACATGAATGAGGATGGCTTGGTGGACTTGGCAGTGGGTTCCCTGGGTGCAGCCGTTCTCCTCTGGTTGGTATATTTCACCTATATAGTAGGGCATTCACGAATAGTGATTTTTAGTATTCGAATTATTCAACCTCAAAGTATTCGAATAGTCGAATATTCGACAGGACTGGCCAAACTGTCAAATATTAAGTAAGCAAGAGGCGAACATTGTGAAAATAGCCGATCTACATGCTTGTAGATCTGCTATTTTCACAATATTTATCTGCGGAACAGAGTCACATTAAATGTAATGCCTACAATTAAAGTGCTTGTCAGGGTTCTTATGACTTCCTATCTAGCCAAGCTTTATAGACCATGAAGAAATATAATATATATTTTTAAAGACAAAACAATAACAAAATAAAAATAAGCGAATATTCGATTTCGGTGAACAACGTCGAATAGTGACTTTGATATTCGAATATTCTAATATTTGGTGAATGCCCTACTACAGTATGTAGTCAGAGATGAAGAAGACAGTAATTTATTATATTTTAGATACTGTATACATTTGATTTACCCCTTCCTCTAAACTAAAGGCACCAAGTAACAGCTCCTTGGAACAAAACCGTTTTAAGGCCAGTCCACATCAATGCAACTCCTATTGGGGACAAGAAGTTGCATGTTGCACAGAGTTGCATTGGTGTGGGCTGACCACTGTAGAGAAGTGGTTCTCAACCAGTGGTCTGGACACCGGGGACCACCAGTGGTCCTTGAGGGGGTTCCAGGTGGTCCCCAGCTAAATGATGGAGAGTTGGTAACCAAAGGGACCCTTATAGATATTTAACTCTCGAGAGTGTAAAATGAAACCAAATGGACCCTTGCGGGTCCGCTTTGTTTAATTTTACGCTTTCATTTTAAGAGTTAAATTATTTGTTAAACATCTGCATTACTTCAATTAGCCAGTAGCTATGCCCCTCCCAAAAAGCTTTTGTCCAATGCTAGCTTAGAATAACTTCCTGCTTGCCAAGGTTTGCCTTGGCAACAGCCTTGGCAAGCTGCCGGTTGCTAAGCTACTATTGGACAAAAGCTTTTAGGGGAGGGGCATAGCTACTGGCTAATTACAAGAAGTCTACACAATTATAGAATGTAGAATAATTGTTATTTTGATCAACCTGTGCCTGTTACCACTTCAATACAACATGGAATTGTGGACAAAATCGTATCCAACGATAATATCCAACGGTCTGAGAGGCTTAATATTGTTAAATGGTGGTCTTTGGCTCAAATGCACCTTGATATGAAAATAGTTAAAAAACACCACTGAAGGTCCTGGGTTCGATTCCCGCCGGGGGACGCTGTGGGTGCTGGGGGGCGTGTTTCTCCCTCCGCATCATCAGCGCCCACACCCTAGGTGGGGTCGGCGATAGGGCCTTTCTGTGTGGAATTTGCATGTTCTCCCCGTGTCTCCTAGGGTTGATACCCTCACAAAAACATGCAGTAATCCTGGTCTCAATAATGTCTCCCCCTGGCCAGCCGGGGCGCCTGATGGAGGGGAAAGGAACTGGTTGGAATAACGTGTTCCTTCCACGCGCTACGTCCATCCTGGGGAAATCCCCCCTGTCAGGTGAAAAGAAACAACTTGGAGTACTCATGCATTGAAGGAAGCATGAGGTCAGTCCGTTGTCTCCCCAGGCGCGGCAGAGGGAGAGCAGAGCCCAGGATTACATAGGCAATTGGCACTGGGTGAAAATGGTTGCAAAATCGTGGGATAAAAGTTATATATAAAAATTAAAAAAAAACACAGTTGAGAGCAAAGCAGAGCTTAAATGTAAATACTTCATTGTAGATTCAACCCCCCCTCTAAAATCCAACGGAACATGAGTCAGAGACTGACTGTGGTTTGAGTTTTCCTTTCGACGCTTTTTTTTTTAACTTTGGAACACTTTTTCTTTGAACTCTGCTGTTTTCTTACTGCAGGTCACGCAGCGTCGTCCAGATACATGTCAGCATCAGGTTCGAGCCGGACAAGATCAACATGTTTGTGAAGGACTGTCGACGAGGGGGCAAAGACGTGACCTGCATGTCAGCCATAGTGTGCCTCAATGTCACCGCCAGGACCGCTATTCCATCCACACAGGAAATAGGTACGCCAACCAAATCCAAACAGCCATGCACGCACGCACGCACAGTCACACTTTATAAATATATATATATAGGGCTGAAGTGGTTTGTGTGTTTTGTTATAATAATCTTAATCTACAAAGTAAATAGTAACTACAGTTTTCATATAATTGTAGTAGAGTAAAAGTACAATATTTGCCTCTGAGATGTAGTGGATCAGATGTAAAAGTACTGAAAATTGGAAACATTCCAGTAAAGTAAAAACAAAAAAAAACAACATTTTACTTACAGTAAGTACAGTATCAGTAAATGTACTTACCGGTCGTTACTTTATAACACTGGGAACATTTGTGGGATGAGTTAACCCTTGTTTTGAGCTTCGTGTTTCCTAAACCCACCAGGATTGAGTTAAGACCCGCCTCGCGGAAACGTGAGGACTTGAAATCCTTGCCGGACACATGGAGGGTGGATAAAGTCAGACCTAGTAAAGGCATGAAGACAATATAAAACTTGTAGGCTACTGAGAAAAGCCTGCATTTGCACAATGCACAGCTATTAATTTGACACTACAAGTGCTCAAAATAAACTGTGCTAAAAAAAAACAACTTGAAACTTACTTTGTACTGTGCTTAAAAAAGGTAAAACTTTGTAACTTTGCTTAAGAGAAAAACGTACTGAGAAAGCTATTAATTTGTCACTACTGTGCTCAGAATAAAATCAAACCTCGTTCGAAGTGGAGCGGTGAATTTAAGCAGTTCCAGGTCTATGTTTTAGATTCTATGTGTTCTAGATATCTGAATTCTGTGTCTTAGATCTATATAACGCAGTATGTTGCAGTATCCCATCAGCCTCCATGCATCCGGGCGGAGGGGAACTCAATTCGATAGGTCCCGAAATGTTGTGTAACTGCTGTGTGTGTGTGTGTGTGTGTGTGTGTGTGTGTGTGTGTGTGTGTGTGTGTGTGTGTGTGTGTGTGTGTGTGTGTGTGTGTGTGTGTGTGTTTGTGTGTGTGTGTGTGTGTGTGGGGGGGGGGGGGGGGGTAAAATCGCGCATGTGCAGATCCTCTTCAAACTTGACTGGACAGACTTGTACTAGTGAGGACAGACACACTCGTACTAGTGAGGACAGACACACATTACTGCCTATAGCGGAGCTGCTGTGTTACACACACCGCTCCAAAAACTCTTACTAATTATCAGTTAAATTGTTATAGTTTACTTTGGATATGGCTTTGGGCGTATTATGCTGCGTGTATTATTGTAATGGATCGGTAGGGCGTAGGTACAGTATTGCTTTGCACTTAGCGAGCAGCACTAATGTTCATACGCACTTTCATACTTAAGATTATTGAGAAGGGGCGCTTCCACGAGGCGGGTCTTAACTCAATCCTGGTGGGTTTAGGAAACACGCGCTCGCAGCGCGGCACTCGGTGCCGCGAGCTTGTATATCTGCTATTTTTCACTGGTTAAAGCATTCAATAATTCTAGGCTGGAGGTCTGTTAGAGTGGGATCCTATGGGGAGACAGCGACACACACACACAAATGGGGTTAGGATGCTCAATACAAGAGTCAACATCAACAGCAGAATAAGCTGTTTGGCATTAGCAGAGCTTTGTCCAATTTTACAGGGAAATAAACAGGCTTTCCAACGGCATAAAAGTTATTGCCAAGAAACATTGTTACAATAGTCTAGCAAATATCCAAACTGTTTTTAATATATTTACACCCTAAATTACTATAGGTGGAACTTGTTACTAAATGAAACGACTGAGGCGTTCTGGCAACTCAATCATCCCACACACATACAAGTATTACAGGGGTCGTTTTTTATGGCAGTCGGTTTAAAAACATTGGACACTAGGCTCTAGTTTCACTTCGTACTGGGGATAAGAGATCGAGAGGGGTTTATTTGTCACTCACTGTGTGTGTTGGGGCCAGTGGCGTCAGTTCAGAAAGAGCTAAGCCTTCGCGCGCGTGCAAGACACCAGTCATGTTGCCATACCTTAGCAACAGTCATGAATTATACATTTATTTTAAGAAGTACTTTTTTTTTTCTCGTTTTTACAGTTTCTTGGGCTGGATATGGCAGCCTGGAACGGTTGTTCAAGTGCAGCTAAACTTGTCATGTTAGTAAACGTGCCACAATTAACAATAATGCATTGCACCTGTGCAGCTGACCTGCGGAACCTGGGAATATCCCATTCTGTCAAGATGGGGAGAATACAAGTCTGGAGAATATAATTATAATACCTTGTTAAAGTCACCTCTTTGTTACATTTTGCATTTGTAGTTATTTTACTGTAATTTAACAACATAATAACCAGCACAGATAGACAAAGAGACATTCGTATGCAGCAGCCATACCCTGTGTATGGCTGCTGCATACCCCTGCCGGTTACACCCCGCCACTCCGACATGTCTCCTTTCCGACATGTCTCCATTCCGACACTAACCCTATCTCTAACCCTAACCCTAAACTTAACCCCTATGGAAGTGTCGCCACTCCGACAATAAGAAGGAGGAACTGGTTGGAATAACGTGTTCCTTCCACGGAATCCATGCGCTACGTCCATCCCGGGGAAATCCCCCCTGTCAGGTGAAAAGAAACAACTTGGACTACTCATGCATTGAAGGGAGCATGAGGTCAGTCCGTTGTCTCCCCAGGCGCGGCAGAGGGAGAGCAGAGCCAGGGATTACATAGACAATTGGCACTGGGTGAAAATGGGTTGCAAAATCGTGGGATAAAAATTATAGATAAAAAAAAAGAAGTCAATTTCGGAGTGGCGACATGTCGGAATGGAGAGCGACACCCAACCCTGCCATACCCAATTGACGCCCCTGGTTGGGGCAATATCCAACCTTTTGACCCTTGCTCCGTTTTTTATCAAATCCCCAGACAGAGTGGAAGAAGTACAGAGGGGAGTTATCTTGTCTTCCGCAGTTGTATACAGTGGAACACATTCATTTGATTTTCCTCTCAGTGTCTCATGTCTGGCCAGTAATTTGCGGCAGATGTGCTGCTGATGTTTGTGAGTTGACCCTGATGCGCTGTTACTGTAGAATCTGCCGTCTCAGTGGAGTGAGAACAACCAGACTCCAGCAAAAACCACTATAGTCAGCGAGATATAGTAAATCGGGTTTGGATGACATCATTTACTGTAGCTATTTGAGGTACAATGAGGACAAGAGCACTCTATCACACTCCACTTTCCATGGGGCCACATGAACAACAGAAAATATTGTGGAGGGCCGGGCCAAAAGGCAGTGCTCCCTGCGGGGAAATCTCGCTCTTTCGAACGACCGTCATTTCGACAAAGGAGCGTCGGGAGGGTTAGCAACTCACCCCACGGAGGTTAGGGTTAGGGTAAGGGTTAGAGTTGGGTGTCGGACAGATGACACGTAGTAACAGCGAAACGCTCCCCTCCCCGCAAGATGTGCTCCCCACAAACTAAACACACAGCTTTACCTCCGACTTCAGTAAATAAATACTTAGCAGTCAAACTTTTTGTTGAAAACACGCCATTCGGCAGTGAGTTTTTTAACCACTTTAGCCAATTTTGTGACCAGTCTGACCACCTGCTTGTTATTGAGACAACATCCAATGATGTACGCATTGCGTCCATATGTATGTGAATAAAAAACAAGCAATGCAGCTTTAGTCCATGCACGAGGTAAAATTTGAAAATGTGTTTATTTTGTAATTTGCCATTAACCCTACAAGGAGTGAATCAAAGGGCCGCATACGGCCCCCGGGCCGCACAATGCCCAGGTCTGCTCTAAAACAAGGGTCTTCAACAGGGGGTCCGGGACCCCAAGGGAGTTACTACAGGATATTTATATTAACCACTTGAACCCTCGCGTCCATATTCTGAGAACCAAAAATAGCCGATCTACAAGCTCACGACGCCTGACACTGAGAGGTGTTGTGAGCTTGTAGATCGGCTACTTTCGGAGTGAAAGGTCAAGTTTAAGTATTAAGTATTTACGGTTCAAGTGGTTAAATATCTGAAAACACAAACTGACATGAATCCAAAATAAACTGATGATTGTGCCGTCAAATGATGAAACTATATGGCAGGGTTCCCCAATTAGTTTTCCCAGAGGGCCGAATTATGTATAGGGTACCAAGCTGAGGGCCACAACATTGCGGGGGGTGACAGCAGCGTTCCCACTGCTCCAGCGACAGTTCAGATATATTAGGCAACTTCATAGATCTGAGCCATCAGATTGGGTAACAGGTGATATAGAACAGGGGTTTTCAAAGTGGGTGACGGGGCACCCTGGGGTGCCGCGATGGCAGTCCAGGGGTGCCGCGAAATAATTAGATAATATTTGGAATTTATTTGGACACTTGAAAAAATATTCAGTATCATTTTAAACTTGAAGTACAAAGTTATTTTCAGTCAGTTCTAACCAAAATGGCTGTTATCTCAACGTTTTCCTCGCAATATAATCACTAAAATAACGTCACTGTCGGGCAGAAACCTTGTATATCCAAGTTTCAAATGTGTACGTCTTTTGGTAAAGCAAAGCCCTGCTTCATCATACAAGACTGTCGCACAAAACTAGTGAAAACAACCGATCTACAAGCACCCAACGCCTCGCATCGAGGCGTTGTGTGCTTGTAGATCTGCTGTTTTCACTAGTTTAGTACATTTTATAGATGATAAATACAAAAGGAACGGTTTTGAACATAAAAGGTTCCCACCCGACAACGACGATAAGGTGCTGGGAGTGAAAATTATAATGTAGGGGTGCCTCGGATTAAAACAATATTTATGGGGTGCCCTGAGACAAAAAAGTTTGGGAACCCCTGATATAGAACACAAAGGTATACCAGTAGTTTCATCCTGTTGTTAATTATCTATATCTACAACTTAAGTCATTGGATGTACTGTATTTCCATAACACATTCCGAGGAGGCACCATAATGACACTACCATTGTATTCTCAATTCTCACGGTCTGTTTTTATACAATAGACATTTCTCCACGCAATGAAGTTGCGAGGCGTTGTGAGCATGTAGATCTGCTATTTTCACAATATTTATCTGCAGAACCGAGTCACATTAAATGTAATACCTACAATTTCAAGTGCTTGTCAGGGTGGGGGTCCCCAGTTCAAATATGTTTATTTTGGGGGTCACGGCCTAAAAAGGTTTGAGAAGCCCTGGTATAGAGCATTAACAAATTCATCCACCAGGGGCATTGACAACTCATTCTTATGACTTCCTATCTAGCCAAGCTTTATAAACTATATATGATTTAAAGAGAAAACAATAAAAACATAAAAATAAGCGAATATTCGACTTTGGTGAACAACGTCGAATAGTGACTTTGATATTCGAATATTCGAATATTTGGTGAAGGCCCTAGCGTAGGTTGGAAATCACTTCAAAAGCCAGCAGGCCTGCGCTCTCTTTGCATTTAAAACTTCATTCTTTCAAATACTTAATTCAATCAAGTCACAGAATAAAAATGCTGACTTCAAGGAACGGTTTGAAGTGGGCACAATAATTGCTGTCAGACTCCTGGTTTTGTTTGTTACACATTTGTCATTATGTCCAGATTGAATATTATCAAGCGCAGTAATGCCAAACAGGCTGTTACCACACATAGCCTTGTCCAGGGATCTTCATCGTTTTCAGTCCAAGGACCCCTTAGTTGAGAGAGAGATGAAGCAGGGACCCCCACAACCTGTTCATAGATTCCATATAGTGTCATTGTTTGACAGCACAATCATCAGTGTGTTTTGGATTCATGGCAATTTGTGTTTTCAGATATTTAACGACTTGAACCGTCAAAATGTAATAAAGTTGACCTTTCACTATGTACTTAGTCTGCTCTTTTTCCCCTCTACGCCAAAGCTCTTTGCCGAAAATGGCCGATCTACGCTTGTAGATCGGCTATTTTTGGCTAAAGTTCTCAGAATATGGATGCTAGGGTTCAAGTGGTTAATATAAAAAAGGAGAAAAAAAAGTTTCTACCACTCAAAGATTTGGAGGACCCCCTGTAGTACCTCTGAGGATCCCCTAGGGGTCCCGGACCCCCTGTTGAAGACCCCTGGCCTAGTCAATAAGCCTGGAATCCATTGCAGATTTTTTTTTTTTTCTTTTTTTACAAATTAAGGAGCACATTGACACATAAGAATAGGATCTTTACAGATTGTGACTTTGTCTGCCTACTGTCCACTAGCGATCAAATACAACATGTCAACTGCGGAGCGCCGCTTCAACCCTCGAGCCATCATGGACAACCCTGAAAAGCTACAGCTTCAGAACCTGACTCTACTGCCCGGCGAAGAGACCTGTGAACACATCTATTTCCATGTCATAGTGAGTCCATGTCACACATTACCATGAGAGATGATCTTATTAATATCTTATAGTATTACCCGGCTTGTTTGAATGCTTGATTCTGATTGGTCAATCGCTGAAATCAGAGGTCTGATATTCCCCGATAACAGACCGCTGCCTAATCAAAGACTCAGAGCACCTGCTGCAGTCCAGCTGCACTGCGTGAATCTTCAATCTTGTGCCGTATCCAACATGTCAGCCATGTAAACAAACACACAGCGACATTTAGAACTAAACGTTGCTCTCAAGAATGTTTATAAAAATGTTTTAAGCGAGAAATAGACGACGTAGTATCAGAAAATGGATTCTATCTAATCAGCACTTCCTTGTTTTCCAAGGCGACCGTGTCGCGCTGGGGGGACGCCCAGCGCGGCACTTGTGGAACACTTCCAGACGTCTGTAAACAAGGAAATACTTTGTTTTGTTTTTAGTTTTGAGTCAAATTATACATTTTATTTAGTAGCCGGTTTGTGTGTTCGCTCCCTCGTTTAGCTGATTGAGAAAATGTGTGTTCATGTGTGTTCATTCTAGTGGATGGACACTTTTTTTTCCATTCAAACAGCTCTATCTCTGGAACCATTTGTCTGATTGACAAAATTCTTTTTGCCACTGAATCACAACAACTGTGTCTGTTTCTGTGGGGAATCATAAAAAAAACCATTTTTTTCATTGCATAGTAAAGAAAAACATACAAAATCGTGGCACATCTACCTTGGAGCCATTTTGGCATTTGGCACAGAATGAGTAAGCGGGATAATGAATGGCTCCTTGGTGAATGACGATATATAACATCCCTTCGTCCTGATAAAGTTATCAGTCCGTCGGTCTGTTATATATCGCCATTCACCACGGAGCCATTCATTATCCCTTACTTAACGTGTACTTTATAGAACACGTCATTACAGCTGTCATTATTTATTCTGCTGGTTGAAATGTGGACTATGCGTTCGAAAATGCGTTTGGTTATTAAATTGTCACCATGTGGCTTCTTCTACTTGTAGTAACAATAGGCCTACTTATAATAACCTACTAATTATATTACAAAATATTAAGCTATGATCTTTGCAAAATCATGCAAGTTCAATGCTCTCCAAACCTAGTGTGCAAGACAGTGTTTCCATCCCCCATTTGCGCGTTTCATTTTTTTTTCGATAAGTCCCCAAAATTCACCCCCTTCAAGCGCAAAAGTGTTTTTTGCAAGATATTTCGATTTATATTATATTCCTATTTTCAAGGATTTCCATTCAGGGATTTATGCACAAAATCCAAAATGTGCAAAAAACGGGTTGATGGAAATGAAGTGATGCATGTATCTTGGAGGGACATATAACAACACACATAATGTGTTAATCTTCTTTTTCGGGCGCTCGCCTGCCTACTGGTCCGGGCGCATACCACTTAGGCATTGCCACATAGGCATGGATGCCTGGCGGCGTCGCCGGTTCGATTCCCGAGCCGGATGACCTTTGCTATGTGTCACTCCCCATCTCTCCCCCCATTTCCTGTCAGTCTACTGTCCTATCAACAAAGGCATAAAAGACCCCTAAAAAACATCTTTACCCCATTTAGGCCTAGAATTATTGAATGCTTTAGCTGTTGAAAAATAGCAGATATACAAGCTCACAGCGCGGCACCGAGTGCCGCGCTGCGAGCTTGTAGATCTGCTATTTTTTTTAAAGTCGTGAAAATGTGGGCAAATCTTTGACTATATATTTTCAAAGCGAACATTTGTAACTAAAATTTTGCTTCTGGAGGGTCCCTGGAACTAGATATTTTGAGATGCGGGTCCGTGGCCAAATAAATATCAGTTTGGGGGTCCTTCACATGAAAACGTTTGAGAACCACTGATATAGGAGTCTCTGACATAGTAGTCAAGAACAGACTAACTGAGCTCCAGTCAAGTGAAAAGGACCTTTTCTTTGACGATGGCTAAGCCAGATTGCTGAGTCATGCTGACATAGAAACATAGGTTTTTAAAAAAAAACCTTAGAAGGATTCAAAAGACACTTATAGAATCGGGTCAAAATTCTAATTTTCATGATTTTTCAAAAATTGCAGATCTACAAGCTCGCAGCGCGGCACTCGGTGCCGCGCTGTGAGCTTGTATATCTGCTATTTTTCAATAGTTAAAGCATAAAATAATGATACACAATAATGTGTACCTGTTCTAAATGTTAATCTTCTTCTTCTTCCTCTTCCTCTGCTTCTTCTTCTTCTTCGTCCTCTTCTTTTTCTTCTTGGGTGTAATCCTGTACAACGCTGTACTACAGGAGACCACAGACTACGTGAGGCCCATTGTGTTTTCGGTCCAAGCGGGCATGCAGGATGCTGTGCATGGGCCGATGCTGGATGACAGCTGGCCCACCGTCGTCAGGACGGAGGTGAGACAGACCTGACCACTGATCAGTTGGCATTTCCTCTTTCCTTCGTTATGTTAAGTTGTTCATGAGCTACTGTGAATGATGTGATTCTGAGAAAATAGCCTAGCCCTAGCCTACCCTTTTCACTCTCTCACTCACACACACTCACATACACACGCGCACACACACACACACACACACACACACACATATTTATTCACCAATTAACGCTACTTATTTTGTTGCACTTTGTACTGGCAGTTCTCGATGTTACTATAAGTAAATTAAACAGATCAGGAAGATGCAAGACAGCAATATCAGGAATCCAACTTCATTCTCTATTGTAGCCTAGATGTCATCCACAATAGTTTTGTCAAGGAGAGGAGTTTGTCAGGGAAGAACAGGTGGTGATGTCTGTCAACCCCCTTGCAGAGGGTGACAAGTTGCATCTACTAATACATTAAATTAATCAATACCACAATGACTGTTATATGTTTTTTTTAAAATGCCAACATCTAGCTGCCCTTCTGGAATGGCTGTGACGAGGATGACCGCTGCATACCAGACCTATCACTGCAGAGCGTTACAGACCTAATGACTCGGAAGTAGGTACACATCCATTCATCACAACACACAACTTCAAATGATGTATCTATTTCAGGGGTGGGCAACTTTTATGATGGCGAGGGCCACTATATTTCCACCTTCACTCCTGAGGGCCACATTGCATATTGCTACGTCCTACTTTGTCATTCTAGTATCTCATACAAAAGAAGCAAAAATAGCAGATCTACAAGCTCAAAACGCATCGCAGCTTTTGAATTCAAATCCTGAATTATTTTTTGTTATTTTTTAATTCTCTATGAACCTAAATAAAAATACCTACATTAGACATAAAAAAAAATACATTTGAATATTACTATACTTACTAGTCATTAAGCTACTAATATACACCAGTCTTCACCATTTGGGTCGGTCCTGTGCTAGGGACTCGGCTTCATCCAGCGACAGGCCCATTTGGTGTAGGTCCCTGGTGACGGCATCAATCCATCGCGTGCGGGGGGCACCGCGGGGGCGTTTCCATCCAGCGTCTTTTGGTTGGAAGTGGAGGATAGCGTGAGTAGGGTGATCAGGAGGGAGTCTTTTGACGTGGCCGTACCAGCGCATGCGGCGCTGTGCTGCCAGATGGGACGCGGGGGGCTGTTGAGTGCGTTCCCTCAGCGTAATGTTGGAGACCTTATCTTGCCATTTTATCCCCTCTATTGAGCGCAGCGCTCTGGTATCAAAGCCATCTATTCTGGCAGCCAGGGTCTTATTGAGAGGCCAGGTTTCTGCTCCATAAAGGAGGATGGAGAGGACTGAGGTGTTGTAAATCCTTAATTTGGTCTCTCTTGAGATGGAGTGGTGTCTCCACAATGGTTTCCAGAGTGTTTTCATTGCACTGGCTGCCAAGGCACGTCTCCGGTTTATTTCTGGTGATATGTTGCCGTTATTAGTTATGATGGACCCGAGGTAGTTAAAGGAAGTAACAAACTCTACTTCCTCTCCACTGATATGCAACGGTGGGGGGGCTGCGCCACCGATGTAATGTAACAGCTGAAATAAATGTATATATCAGTATTCCGATATTAGCCTAAGGGCCATGTATGATCTATTTCATAAAAAATAAAAAAATAAACACACCACTTACTCATACTACAGCGTCACACAAAAGCATCAAAAGTATCAGATCCACAAGCTTGAAAGCGTTTTTGTCTTGTAGATCTGCTACTTTTGATGTTGTTGAATTTGAATGCCGAAAAGTAACAGTTTTGGACATATAATATATGATATATAATGTAGGCCTATAATATGAGGTTTCCACCCGACACAGACAATATATAGTTTGTTACTTACACCAAACATGACATGTCTCTTCTCCATTAGTCCCTCCCTAACATTCAGTCTAGTTTTTATTTGTTGGTGAAATTATCAATTATATTTAGTCTCAAAACAGCTGCCTCCCATTATTTTCAATGAACTAACCCACACCGGCGGCGTCGGACGTGCGCAGGCGCGGGGTCTGCCTTCTCACCCGCCGCGCCGATATGCCACTGTTCTATTTCTAGGCCCTCCCGCGCGGGGAAAATGTTTTTCCCACAAGGGGAAATGGATGCGCCACGCGGCAGCGCGCCGCATCCAGTCGGTGTTTATGCGCGGCACTTCACACGCGTCAATACTGCGACGCGACACTGCGTAGCCGCCCAGGGCCGGTGTGTGCTTCCCTTTAGTTTTAGTCATCATTTAGGTTTAGGTTTAGGTTTTTTATTTGCACATTTTTAAAACATATGAAATAAAACAAAGAAACAAACACAAAAATAATACATTATAAAGAAATAAACGTACAAAGTACAAAATCAAAACAAGATGTGCCGGAAAGGCCAAAAAGAAACCAAAGGGCTTGTTGAGTGGCCTTCCTAAAAGCTATCCTTCAAGCTTAGAATCATGTTTCTAAATAAGAATAAGAGATAATAATAATAATAAGTATAGCTATATAGCTATTCTGCATTTAGTCGTCTACTATAAAGACTACTATTATCCGTAAACACTTAAGTAGGAGATAAATAAATAGGAATGGTACATATAACGTACTGTATAACATACACCCAACATACCGATATCCACATACAACCAACCACATCCCTAACTTACAACCAGTGGCTAACCACTTAAATGTGTTAATAAAAACTTTGTTAGTTGTCTCTTGAAAGAGCATCATAGGTTAGTCGAGCAATGAACATTGGCACACACTCACCTGAGGAAAACCAAAACCACACCACCCTCATTAATCTGAGTGTTCACGGTTGTCCATCTCTCTCTCCCAGTCAGTTCTGTGGACAGCCTGTCCACTCCCACGGTGCATTCTGCCGTGGTCCGAGCGAAGGGGGGCCGGAGGGGTCCGAGAGGGTCCTGGAGGTGAACAGAAGGAGGATGGTGGTGGACGTCAGACTGGACAACAGAGGAGAGAACGCCTACGGAGCCCGCCTCAACATCTCCTACACGCCCAACCTACGCTTCTCCAGCCTCATTGTCAAGGTAGGCTATGGCCAGTGTAATGTGATGCCATGCAACATCATCAGTGCATAATGACTAGAAAGATGCAATCCTGGGAAATAGGGCTGTCACAATTATTACATAATTGTCTAATCGCGATTATTTGACATAATCGCGATTATTTTTCCATAATCGTTTCCATGTTGAAAAATGTTCATATATATTTTTTTAAGTAAAAAAAAAAGTGGAAATAGCAGATCTACAAACTCACAACGCGTCGCATCGCGACGCGTTGTGAGCTTGTAGATCGGCTATTTCCACTATCAATGTTCTTTTTTAAGTATAAAGTTCTCAAATAATATGTCAGTAATTTCTTTGTATATTTAGGTTATGTGTCATATCTACCATTTGCAACTTCAAAGCCTAAAACCCATAACAGAAATGTAATTGTCAACGACCAAAACACACACTCATAATCGTGACAGCCCTACTGGGAAATTGCAAGTGTGGTTGCACTTACGCGATTTAATTAATGGGAAATGAATTCCGTCTTACCATTTGTATTATATATTGTGATGTTAACTCATTCCCCGCCTCCCCCGATAGTCCCGAGACATTTTAAATGTCGTTCCCCGCCAGGCCCGATAGTCCCGAGAATTTGCTTTTATATAATGTAATGTTTAATTAGACTCTTAATTAGCCCGTGACAAAGTTTGGGGTTTCTCACTTAAAGGGAACCAAAGATATCACTCATCAAAGTAAGTGTGTTTGAAAACAAGAGTGTAATAATGTATAAATCTCAATAAAAATGAATAAAACTCTCAATAAACCACAGTGAATGCATTTAGAGTGGCAGCCTGCAGCCCGCAGAGTGAAATCAGCGACACACTGGGCACACGCATGTAGAGGGATGTGGGGCAGGGATGTGCAGAGAATATTTAGAGAGGCAGGGGCTGACATTTCTAAAGGGGCCTTTTGGTGGACAATTCTATTGAATGCAGCCCTCAGGGGCAGGGGCTCAAGCCCCCTTTGATGTCTATGTGTGTACATGCCTGGTGCAAGGGCTCGCAGAAGCGAAACGGAGCAGCTGGATCTGAGACCATGCACAAATCAAACAAAATCCAGTAAAATGTTCACTTGGAAAGCCATAACCTGCCACATGGGCCAACAGAACACACACCTTCATAACCCCCAAAGTCTCCACGACAAAATATTATGTCCCAGGCCCAGTCAGACAACAAGATCAGAGCAGGAGCGTCACAACTCACAAGGGAAAAGTGGGACTGAGTCTGAGTTACTAGGGCCCAAGGTGGAAGGGGCTTCATTATTTTATACTTTTGCTATTGAAAAATAGCAGATCTACAAGCTTGTAGCGCGACACTCGGTGCCATGCTGTGAGCTTGTATATATCTATTTTTGAAATCACCCAAGAAAATTCATGGGGGGCCCGCAGTGAATCCTTGTACCCAGGGCCCATCATTTGGTCCGACACCCAGTTGGAACAGATCCTCAGCCCACTACAAACACACATATATAAAGCCTGGTGAGGCGAGGTTACAAACAACACAATCACCTACTGGACAAGATGCAGCGCCGTTGGCCGGTCCAGTCGAGCACCAACCGATCTTCAAGCCCTGCTACGGGAGTGGAGAGGAGAAAATATCCCCCCTCCCCCGGCGGACTCCTCAAGTCAGGCAACCATTGAAGAAAAGCAACGCGTCGCGTCCATATAACTTCCATCGGTATGTAACAAAACTGCTGAAAATAGCAGATATGCAAGCACACAACGCCTTGCATCCAAGCGTGACCATGGAGGCTGATGAGGAGTATTATATTCCAGTTCTCACAAGAAGGTTGCGTCCAAACTACCAGCGGTGTAACAAAAGAAAAGTAGTGAAAATAGCAGATCTACAACACGTCGCGACCGAGTGGAATCCAACAGGAAGAAACTCAAACACGGCGATCGTCATTGTCAGTAAGTTTACTGTTGTGGTTTACATCCTAACCTAAACTATACTGTTGTTGTTCTGCAGCAGCAGCAGCAGCGTGCGTCCTCCCTATGGCGTGCACGCGCAATCGCGCATGTGCTCGTGTTTGAGGCGCGCCGCGCAACAACTGCTTGGAGTGCTTGCAGCTTGAAGGAGGGCGTGGGTGTCTGTGTGATCGCTGCAGTCTGTTCCGTTCTAAAGCCCGCCTACTGTATCCGGTTATGTAACATTCACATGCACGCAAGAAACGTCTCCGCATCCGGTACAGACCCAGGCCGGATCACCAACAAGCAGAGTAACTTTATTGCTATCAGTTCTCTAGTTGTCGGGTGGAAACCTTGTATGTCCAAAACCGTTCGTTTTGTATTTATCATCTATAAAATGTACTAAACTAGTGAAAACAGCAGATCTACAAGCACACAACGCCGGCGTTGTGTGCTTGTAGATCGGCTGTTTTCACTAGTTTAGTACATTTTATAGATGATAAATACAAAACGAACGGTTTTGGACATACAAGGTTTCCACCCAACAACGACATATAGAGAACTGATAGCAATGAAGTTACTCTGCTATTTTGTGCGACAGTCTTGTATGATGAAGCAGGGCTTTGCTTTGGCATGAGAAAACATAGGCTACGTTTACATCGCCAAAGCAAGTGCCACAAATAAATAAAAAAGTTGAATATGGGGAACATATTTACAGTTATACACATAGGCCTTATATAAAGTTATGTGTGTGTGTGTGTGTGTGTGTGTGTGTGTGTGTGTGTGTGTGTGTGTGTGTGTGTGTGTGTGTGTGTGTGTGTGTGTGTGTGTGTGTGTGTGTGCGTGCGTGCGTGCGTGCGTGCGTGCGTGCGTGCGTGCGTGCGTGTGTGATCTGTGCAAAATAAAACACTTGAATGCTGAATAAAAGGTAAAAAGCTTATTTCTATTTGTGTGAAGTCAGTAAGACGCCCTAAGGGCAAGAGGTGACCTATTACAGCCCTATTACACTATTCCAGTTATTGCCCTATTACACAATTACACTTATTACACTAGTACACTTATCTGATAAGTGCCTGACGCCATAAATACAAATATCAACAGAGTTATTCGCTCGAAAAGCCATCAATCACAAAAAGGTGAATAACTCCTGTTATTTCAAATATAGCTGGATTTTGGTCAAAAATGGCTATTTTGAGATGGCTACAACTATAGAAAAAAAAGCTTTTTATTCAATTTCTTTATTTTTTGATGAGACTAGAGCTTGTCTTCTTTCATGTCAGGTACGGTACGGAACATTTTCGAAAAAACACAGAATTTAGGAAAAATGTCAATATAAAAAAAATATATCAATTTTTTCATTAAACAAAATGGCAGGGGAGCCATACAGTCAATGTTAAAATGGCGGCCAATGTGTTAATTGAAGCATGAACAATCCTGTCTTGATTGGACATGCTATTGTCCAAGATATCTGGCCTTACAACCGAGATAACTTCAGTTAAAAGGTTAACCAGTAAGACTCCCTAATCGGGAGATAAGCGACCATCAGGTCGCATACACACACTTTAGAAGGCAATCGTAGCCAATCAGGAGGGAATATGCGAAATGGGACCGATCCATGTTGATGACATGACTTTAGAGATACTGTACCGCTTTGCGTGATTTTAGGCCAAAGTCTGTAGGAGCAGTGTCCAAAAATGTGTTTTGCAAAAAATCTGCCTAATGGTGGCGCTAGAAGAGGGCCATGTGAGAAATGAGGGGTTGTGAGTTGCCATCCAAGGAGTGTGTCTGCAAAGTTTGGCATGGGATAGGGGCAACGGTGGCGGAGATATGAGTAGGGCAAAAGTGTGACGTGGCGTGACAGACAGACTGACTGACAGACTGACTGACAGCCGGTGGGGGTTTTGATAGTAACTGCGACCTGACGGTCGCAATGAGACGGTAATTCTCTGATTGTGCTTTCTGCAGAAATGTCATCCACGTGCCTTTTATTACGTTGCAGATGTACAAAACATGACAAAATAGGTTTCATTCTAAGTATCAGTGAGTGAGTATGTTTATTCTTCTCAATCCAGGACAACTCAGACATCAAGATAGAGTGTCGGACCGAGGACAGGCTGCGGAGGATGTGCAACGTCAGCGCGCCATTTATGAGAGCCAAGGCTCAGGTGAGTTAACGAACCAATTACAGAGCTCACACTGAGAAACCATTTCATGTTAAAGGAACACTCCACTGTCACATTTGTGGGCGTCCAGTCAGGTTGTGCCATTAAATGTCCAATCACAGCAATAATGTTAACTTAGGCCCATACTGCTGCTTAGCGCAGCCTCTTTCACACACTTCGCACCACCACCAACAGGGGGTGGTGTTGAGGTCTGGAACCCCAGGCTACATACTGCTGGCCAGTGGTGGGTGTAACGGCGCTATAACTAACGACGTTACGTAGCGACGTTAGGTTTGGTGGCAACGGAGAAACTTAACGAGTTACATTTGCAATTTAGTAGGATCGTTACCAGTTACATTTTCCGAAAAATAACAGTGTTAATTAGGTATTTAAGACCTATAATTCCCTGTTCTTTCTGTTGCCATAAAGGAAAATAATCCATCTGACACGTACTGCGGTTTCCTGAATGAGCTCTTCTCCTCTGTCAGAGGAGGAGCCTGAGCAGGCAGCATGGCCCGCATTTTTACACGGAAAAGGAAAAGGGTGACCGACCAGAAATGTGTTGCCAGCCTGTGGTGGTTGCCTAGTCATTCTACAGTTTAAAGGGGAAGACCACCCATTTTCGATATTGAACTATATGTCATTAATATACTGTACCTTAGAGGAGTTGTGTGGAAATAGAAAAAAGGTTCCCCCTTCTGTGTTGCCTAGAACTGGAGGATTGATTTTGGAGTTTGTATTGTAAAGTACAACTTGATGACATCACACCGTTGTACTTTACAATACAAACCCCAAAATCAATCTTCCAGTTCTAGGCAACACAGAAGGGGGGGAACTTTTTTTCTATTTCCACACAACTCCTCTAAGTTATATTAATGACATAGTTCTTCCCCTTTAAGACAGGTTACGAAACAGGTTACGAGACAGGTTACGAAATTTGGTGTAACTTGGGGTTACCCGCGGGCCGCGGTCATTTGACTATCAGCGACATAAGGAGAACTTTGTGCGCGTCTTGTTTACATTAATTTACAGTCACGCACAGCATGGCAGGGCTTGAGAGAAGCCCTTTAGTAAGGCTGTGGAAGGATTCACACTATTTTTGGATTTACTTGGTGAAAGGAATAAAGGATAGATTGGGTAACAGATTAGTTTTTAAAGGCAGTAACGATACAAAGTAACAATACCCAACACTGCTGCTGGCCTAGCGGCTCCTTTAGCCTGGCAGCACATTGTGGTTTCGAGTTCCTTATTCGACGCTGCATGTCTCTCCTCTTCTCTCTCTCCCCGTTTCCTGTCTGTCTCTACTGTAAAAAAAAAAGCCCAAAAAGACCCCAAAAATATATTTAAGAAAGGTAAAAAGAAAATTCACTTTCTATTTTTACTATAGCTTACTATACTATTTTTTGGTCACATTCTGAATATGGAGCATTGCCATCACTCAGCACACAGTAGACTACCATGTTGATGTAGGCCTGTTGATACAGTGGAGCCCCTAATGGTTTGGTATGATGTAATTTACATTTACACAACATAATGAGTTAATTGCAACCACAAACATTCAAAAATGATAATGAAATTGTTTAAAAATATCCATTTAGACACATGTGGGACGAGGGATTTATTTCTATAGAGCAGGGGTTCCCAAACTTTTTTGTCTCAGGGCACCCCATGAATATTTGTTTTAATCCGAGGCACCCCTACATTATAATTTTCACTCCCAGCACCTTAAATTTATAGCATATCGTCGTTGTCAGGTGGAAACCTTGTATGTCCAAAACCGTTCGTTTTGTATTTATCATCTAAAATATGTACTAAACTAGTGAAAACAGCAGATCTACAAGCACACAATGCCTCGCATTGCGAGGCGTTGTGTGCTTGTAGATCGGCTGTTTTCCCTAGTTTTGTGTGACAGAGGTTTCTGCCTGACAGTGACGATATTTTAGTGTTGCGAGGAAAACGTTGAGATAATAGCCATTTTGGTTAGAACTGACTGAAAATAACTTTGTACTTCAAGTTTAAAATGATACTAAATATTTCTTCAAGTGTCCAAAAAATTCCAAATATTATCAAATGATCTCGCGGCACCCCTGGACTGCCGTCACGGCACCCCAGGGTGCCCCGTCACCCACTTTGAAAACCCCTGCTATAGGGGACCATGGTTAATAATGATCAGTTTAAGAACCGACAGACCAGCATGGTTAATAAGAACCACAGGCCATCCACAGAGACCCATATTAGTTCTGCTATGTGATGATAATCCCAGTATTTGTGGTGACTGTCATGTACAGAACGCTCTGCACTCAACCAGATTCACCAGTAATCCATCCTTTGTTGACAGGCCGTGTCGTCCAACAAACAGCACGTATTTTCAACGACAACAAGTGTTGCACTTGCTTACTTGCTTTTCTACAACATGGTCGGTAAACAAAGTGTAAATTAGTCTTAAAGTTATACTATGTAACTTTTTTTATAAAACATATCCTAAAATTGTCCTAACTATTAAATCGCTAAAGTTTTAGAACCCCCACTCCGTTAATTTCAGCCCCAAAAGCCTTTTCTTTATGTTTTCTACTTAGCCGTGACAGGGGCGGGATTTCCCGGCAAAATTACGTCATCTGCATCATCCGTATACGTTGTGTGTACGTTGGCCAATCACATCGTGGATCATACACACATGATACACTACCGGCCAATCACAGCGTATCTGCCGTCTCTTCAGGAAGTAGCCTCCCTCAGCTACAGTGTTTACGATGGTGAAGGATTCTTAACCTCTTAATCCCCAAATCCTGTCCAGAAAATTACGTTCTACCCCTCCACGGATTCGTATCGGTCGCGGTGGTTTGCGGCGCCGCTCCGGTGGTCCGCGGTGGTGGTCCGCGACGACTCCGGGCGAAAAACGGCCGAAAAAAGCAATACCGCTACTGACCACTAGTTTAGCAACTTACACAGTATAGCTTTAAGGATCACTGTCTAGAATAGACTGACTGGCTGTTTAGACCGTTGAATAATATTGTATTAATTAAACTATTTAAAACTTTTCCCAAATGACTGCATCTAGCTCGAGTAAATCCTGCCCTCATCAAACCTCTTGGTTGCTTTTTCATCCGTCAAGGCATGACTCATCATTATTTACCAGGGACGTGCAGTGAATGTTAGAGAGGCAAGGGCTGACATTTCTAAAAGGGCCTTTTGGTGTTTTCACCACCACCACACTAAACTAAGCATAATCAAGCCAATACTGGAGATGTGGCGTAACAGCATGGATTTCTACACAGAGAGGGCAATTCTTTCAACATAAGATCCTGCATTCAAGTTCAGGAGAGTTTGGACAAGGCAAATTCTCTTGAATGCTGCCTTCAGCCCTTCACGTATGGCATGCATGGAAAGAGGGCATTTGCATTTCTTTCACCATAGTAAAAACAGCATTCTACCACTTTTTATGGTCACATGTTCAGATACTGGATTCTGATTGGCTTAACACAGTGGTAAATCAGTCAACAACCTTGAGTTGGCTCATGGACCCCTGTAACTTTTCCAAGATCAATGCAAGTTACAACTGTGTTTTCTTTCATTTATATGGTAGAAGTGGTAGCACTTCGCCTCGTGCCACAACCCTGAAACAGTGGTAAATCAGCCAACAACCTACTCCCTCTCATGGTAAATGGCTTACTTCATGGTCTGGAGAGGGCACTTTTTACAGACGGGTAAAAGTGCAGGGGCTAAAGTCCCCTTTACTCTAAGTGACTGTGCACGTGCCTGTTATTCACAGATCTGTGTATGGCATTCAGGCCAGGAGCACACAGCCTATCATATTAACATGGAAACTCCATTCCCTGTAATCCCTCTTTTCTTTTTCATCCAGCACTTATGTCTCCTAAGTGCTCTTAAAACCTCAAGACCTCTTCATTTTTATTACAGTCCTCAGGGGAAGTGTGACATGATGTGTGCATTGATTGCATCCAGAGAGCAGCATAACAGTTTAACCATTTAGAAAAGAGTAGCCTGCCTTGTACACATTTAATCTCACATTAATATTCTCTCAAACATGTATTGATAAACAAATACCATATCGTCGTTGTCGGGTGGAAACCTTGTATGTCCAAAACCGTTTGTTTTGCATTTATCGTTTTAAAAATGATTAAAACTAGTGAAAACAGCCGAGGTGCGAGGCGTTGTGTGCTTGTAGATCGGCTGTTTTCACTACTTTTGTGCGACGGCCTTGTATGATGAAGCAGGGCTTTGCTTTGCGAAAGAACGTACACATTTGAAACTTGGAGATACGAGGTTTCCACCCGACAATGACGATATTTTAACAAGGAGCACATTTTTTTTCCTTATTTTTTCTTTTATCCCCCCCCCCCCCCCCCCCCCCCCCCTTCCCTTCCTGACTATATTGTCTATAATATGACAAAATAATATTGTGACCAACTTGGAACTCTGTTATGGATGATTTATTTTCCACTTCTCTGGCATATCCTCAATCTTTTGTGTCATGTCTGTAATATGTATTTTTTGACTTTACATTTTAAAGTATAGGCCTATTATATTTTAGAGTGCCTCAAGTTTCAGTTTATCAGAAAACGTTGATGGAATTAACTAGGAGGGGGACATTGATGGCTCACGGTTTGACAACTATTGCTATTATAATGTAACCACTATTGCCTGGCCACTGCTGTCCAATCCAACAGACTGTTGTTATTGTCGCCCCGCCATTAACACATGTGGTGCCAACCCCGAGTTTCCCGAGTTTGTATTGGTACCAATGCTGTGCCAACCCCGAGTTTCCCGAGTTTGTATTGGTACCAATGCTGTGCCAACCCCGAGTTTCCCGAGTTTGTATTGGTACCAATGCTGTGCCAACCCCGAGTTTCCCGAGTTTGGGCCGTTTTTGAAGAAAAAATATTTTTTTTTTCAATTTTTTTTTTTCAAAAATGTTTTTTGGACCTCCAGAAATGTATTAGGCATGATCGCGATCGCGAAATTGCATGTTTAACCCCCATACCAACCCATTCTTTCAAACATGGCAGCCATGTTTGTTGGCATCTGAAGAAAACATAATGACCTATAAATCATGAATGCCTGAACGGATTTCCAAGCGGATTTTTTTGTTTGAAAGCTGTGAACAGCCTGCACACACGTGGTGCATCATCTAGGCATGGGCGTGCACTTTTTACACAATTGCGCAATTACATGGAAGTCTATGGTAACCATGGCAACGTGGCCCATTGAGGAGAAAAAAATCATGGCTACATAAGTGTTAAGAAAGGCATCTAGGGCTCGCTGGTCTAGTGGTCCGGGCACTTAGGCTCTCGGGTTCAAGACCCGTTCCCCATGACCTTTCCTGCGTGTCTCTCCCCGTCTCTCTCTCTTTCTTTCCTGTCCAGCTTCATTGAAAACTATCAAGAAAGGCAGAAAAGCCATAAACTAATCTTAAAACAAGGAATAAAAGAAAGGCATCTAAGATGTTGTGGATAATAAAGTGATCTAGGCGAGGGAACACATTCATGCGAACAATCACACCGTGACATACAGGCATGCAAATACATGTCCGTGCTAGCTAGGGCATTCACCAAATATTCGAATATTCGAACATTCGAATATCAAAGTCACTATTCGACGTTGTTCACCGAAGTCAAATATTCGCTTATTTTATTTTATTGTTTTCTCTTTAAAAAATGTATAGTTTATAAAGCTTGGCTAGATAGGAGGTCATAAGAATGAGTTGTCAATGCCCCTGGTGGGTGAATTTGTTAATGCTCTATACCAGGGGTTCTCAAACCTTTTTAGGCTGTGACCCCCAAAATAAACATATTTGAACTGGGGACCCCCACGCTGACAAGAACTTGGAATTGTAGGTATTACATTTAATGTGACTCGGTTCCGTAGATAAATATATTGTGAAAATAGCCGAGCTACATGCTCACAACGCCTCGCAACTGTGAGCATGTAGATCGGCTATTTTCACAATGTTCGCCTCTTGCTTACTTAATATTTGACAGTTTGGCCTGGCCTGTCCTGTCGAATATTCGACTATTCGAATACTTTGAGGTCGAATAATTCGAATACTAAAAATCACTATTCGTGAATGCCCTTGTCCGTGCATGCACGGACACATGCACATCACACGTACTACGCACGCAAGCTCCCACACACATGCACACATGCACTCGCTCGCCCAAAGATGACCCAAGGCCATCGGTCCAATAATCCCCCACCCTGCACCATATAACCCAACCACGTCATTAGCACAAATAACGATCATCTCCTTGACAACAAAACGAGATCACTTTGTTTCCCCGCATCACTCCCCCCGGCAACTAAACCAGTGGATGTGGAGTGGACTCCAGTCACCCTTTAAAATGCACTGAATGATTCATACGTAGTCATTCATCCTGGATGTGCACCAGAGGCCACAAGGCTGATCTGTTCTGGTCGAGAGCCTTTTAAAATGCGGCACGGAACTTAAACAAGACTCCTCGTGCAAACGGAGCAGCTGCCAAACCAGCTAAGTCAAACTACCATGTACCCTGAAGGAAAGTTGGAGCCTTAGGGGCAAGCTGTGTAAAGTAGCCATTTAACAATAATGTTTCTACTTGGCCAGTTCTTCTACGTCAGTATAGAAACAGTGTTGTTAGCTGTTGTTCTGAGATGGTAATGCTGAGAGGCACCATTTCTGAAAACCATAATTCTTTGGTTTGTTCGTGCGCTAGGTATTGTATTGATTGAGTGTGTGTGTGTGTGTGTGTGTGTGTGTGTGTGTGTGTGTGTGTGCGTGTGTGCGTGTGTGCGTGCGTGCGTGCGTGCGTGCGTGCGTGCGTGCGTGCGTGCGTGCGTGCGTGCGTGCGTGCGTGCGTGCGTGCGTGCGTGCGTGCGTGCACGCATACAGTACAGTACATGCGCGTGTGTGGGTGGCTTGTTGAACAAGAACTTGGCTCTGATGAGATAGGGAAGTTTCAGGCATCTGATTTTCCATGTTCAACTATGCCGGCACAAGAATCTGCCCTATAGCCATTGACATTGAGGACTTCCAAACCCATCGTTGTGTGTGTGTGTGTGTGTGTGTGTGTGTGTGTGTGTGTGTGTGTGTGTGTGTGTGTGTGTGTGTGTGTGTGTGTGTGTGTGTGTGTGTGTGTGTGTGTGTGTGTGTGTGTGTGTGCGCGCGTGTGCGCGAATGTGGGCGTGCAAGAGAGAGAGATGAAGTTCAAATCCAAACCTCCCGTCTCAAGCATGCAATTCAATTCAATTCAATTCAATTCAAAGGAGCTTTATTGGCATGAGAAAACATACGTTTACATTGCCAAAGCAAGTATCACAAATACAATAAAAACAGTTGAAAATGGGGAACATACCGGTATATACAGTTGGAGGGGGTACAGCATTGTGTAAACAGAGCTGTCGCATTGTGACATTTTATATAATACAGGGTAGAAATAGCAGCATTATTTTCCTCATGCCCTCGTTCCTGTTTTTATCCTAGAATACCCAGACAACAACAGATTAACCTTCCTCGTCTGATGCATGTTGCAGCGCTTGGAAAAAGGACATCATTATTCCTCCTAACCAAATATAGGCCTACATAATTACATGTACTGTTCATGTGTACAGCACATATACATACCATATCTGTGTTCTGTCTGTAAGTGAGTGAGTCTATTAAGAGGGAAGTTAAAGTATGACTTGTTAGGCATTCCCCATGTGGCCCAGACATCTCTCATCAGGACTTCATTAGAGTTATGGTGGATTGTAAACAACGCTCTGCTCTGCTTTGTTTGCTTTCTCTCTCTCTCCCCCCCCTCCGTCCCTCTCATGTGACCTGTAGCTTTATTACCCTCTTCTTCTTCTTCTTCTTCTTCTCTTCTGCTTTCGTTTAGTGTTCATTCCTTTCTCATGTGTTTCTGTTTTACCAGTGTTACCTTGTCTTCTCTGTCATTGTTATAATCCACCCAGTGGCGTCGGTTCAGAAAAAGGTAAGGTATGGCAACATGACTTGCAAGACACCAGTCATGTTGCCTTACCTTAGCAACAGGCGTGATACATTTATTTTAAGAAGTACGTTCTATTTTTTCCCCTGTTTCTACGGTTTGCTCAAGTGCAGCTAAACTTGGCATACAATAGTAAACGTGCCACAATTAACAATAATGAATTGCATCTGTGTAGCTGACCCGCAGAACCTGAGGATATGCCATTTTGTCAAGATGGGGAGAATAAAAGTGTGGAGAATATAATTATAATACCTTGTTTAAGTGACCATTTTGTTAAATTTTGCATTTGTAGTTATTTTACTGTAATTTACCAACATAATAACCCGCACAGATAGATAAAGAGACATTCATGGATTAATATTTAGAACTAACTTTTATCTTCCCCCCTGGACCCAGGGTATGGCAGCTGCATACCCCTGCCATACCCAATTGATGCCCTGCTGAATCCACCTCTTTGGTTCCATTTTACTGGGCTAGTAAACCTCGCGCCACCAGTCTTTCCACCGCGGAGGAAAGCCTGGTGTCCGTAGTAAACTGGCCCGTGTGATCCGGTTTAGAAATAGGAATAAAAAAATAATAATTGTGTGCCGGTGGCGAGTTCTGTTTTTTTTGTTCCCCACATAATGCGGATCAATTAGTTTGGTCTCCTAGTCTTGCCACAAGTTCGAATAAAAGATGCACAGTCCAAACAATTATTATACCAAAAGAAACAAAATGATTACACCAAACTAAGCACAATCCATTTAGGCCTAGAATTATTGAATGCTTTAACCAGTGAAAAGCATTCAATAATATTGAATGCATTCAATAATATTGAATAGCAGAACTACAAGCTCACGCTGTGAGCTTGTAGTTCTGCTATTTTTGAAAAAGTCGTGAAAATGTGTGCAAATCTTTGAATATATGTATTTTCAAAGCAAACAAATTTTGCTTCTGGGGGGTCCCTGGAACTAAATATTTTTAGATGGGGGTCCATGGCCAAATACTTATCATTTTGGGGGTCCTTCACATGAAAAGGTTTGAGAACCACTGACATAGTAGTCTCTCAAGAACAGACTAATTACTGAGCTCCAGTTAAGTGAAAAGGACCTTTTCTTTGACGATGGCTGGCCAGATTGCTGACATAGAAACATAGGTTTTTAATAAAGTCTTGGAAGGATTCAAAAGACACTTATAGAATCGGGTCAAAATTCTAATTTTCACGATTTTTCAAAATTAGCAGATCTACAAGCTCGCAGCGCGGCACTCGGTGCCGCGCTGTGAGCTTGTATATCTGCTATTTTTCAATAGTTAAAGCATGAAATAATGATACACAATAATGTGTACCCGTTCTAAATGGGTTAAAGTAAGTAAAGTAGGGGAGGTGCACGGCATCAGAGGTTCTGGCCACCTGATGACGGAGCAGATATTCGAAAAATTTGGAGATTACACTTTGTGTAATCTCCAAATACAGAGCCATGGATCGGTCCCCTTGAGCGGCGGTTAGCAGCTAATCTGCGCGGCACTAAAGTGCTGCGCGTTACTTGTGTACTCACCCAATAATGTATATTCCTCAGCCTGGGAGAAAGATATTGTCTTTTAGTGTCATATCCCTTTGAAAGTTCTGGCTGAAAACGTGTATTTTGTCAAATATCTCCACTTTTCCACAAGCTTTCCACACGGATGACTTTCCAACCGGGCGAGGGGCCCGGAATGACTGCTGGACTGAATATATCAAAACTTCTTTTGGGATGCACAAACGGGGCCACACAATTGACAGGTGCTTGTGATTGACGTGGGGTGATTAATCACACCACCTGCGTGATTGTGTGCCCTACATTTGTGCATCCCAAAGGAAGTTTTGATATATTCAGTCCAGCAGTCATTTTGAGCCCCTCGCCCGGTCGGAAAGTCGTCCGTGTGGAAAGCTCTTGGAAAAGTGAAGATATTCGACTAAATACACGTTTTTCAGCCAGAACCTTTAAAGGGATATAAAACTAGAGGACAATGTCCGTATCCAAGGCTGAGGAATAAATTATTGGGTGAGTACACAAGTAACGCGCAGCACTTGTCGCGCAGATCGCCGCGCAAGGTGATCGATCTATGGCTCTGTAGTTGGAGATTACACAAAGTGTCAATCATAAAATCAGAGACATTCTAGGGCTAGCTATGGCCTGAATCAAGTCGGAAATAAAGCTAAATGTAATTTTTTTCCATTGTCAGTGATGGCTTGTTGTGAGTACTGATCAACAATTGTGTGTTAAAGCTCTGCGTGTGCAGATCTGCCAGTAATGAATGAATGTGTGTGTATGTGTTCTGCCCATCATGCTGGAACCAAATACACATTTGCTTTGTTTGGAAATGTCCTGTTTCTAGGAGTTGTATATAAACAGCCGCACCAGTGTGACAGCCTGCCCAGCTAGGTTTATCCTTAGTCCATAATCCCCAATTAGAACATGAGTAGAATATGGGATCAAGGTTTTTTTTATAGTGCTGTGTTTTGGTGCTATGAAAATGTCTGCCTCACTGAGACTTTTACAACTTGGCCTGGACCGCTGTCCTAGCGGCCCGGGTACCTAGGCTCTAATGTATCTGAAAGACTATATACACTACACCCTGGCCACAATATGCCTGCCGGTTGGTTCTAGCTGAAGTGGCGGAAGTGCTGCGTTTAACGGAAGTTGCGTCATGCGGTGCGGGTCTGTTTACATTCCCCAGCAAGAAAAAACAAAAATAGATTGTAGCTCTTAACTCGCTCTTAATAGGTATAACATCGCCTGAATCAATGTTTTTGTTTGTATATTGTATATTGTTTATTGCGAGCGCAACCGACGAAGCAGGAGACCTAGACCAGATTTTTTCCAGCGGGGAATACGTTTGAAGGAACACCGCACTGTGAAAAAAAAAGACAACTTAAGGGAAAATTCAGCCCCACCTCCTAGAACTGGCTCTGCCTCATATTGTCACCAGGCTTTTCTTTTGGCAGATGAGTAAGCCTGGCTACGCGAGGCTAGAGATACTGTGGACTGATTTGCGTGATGTTTGGACAAGGAGTGCTGTCAAAAATGTGTTTTGCACAAATCTGCCTCCTGGTGACACTATAACAGGACCAAAGTGAAAGAATTGGGGCAGAGGTTCTGCTCTGGCATCCAGGGAGTCTGTGTGCACAGTTTCGCAGCCATCTTGCCAACGGTGCCAACGATGTCAATGATTAGCTGCTTGCAGACGGACAGGGTGCAAAACATAGTCTCTGCCATGCCTTTCGGCCTGGGCGGAGACAATGAGTAAATCAGTAATTGGACAGGGTTCCCACGGTCATGAAATTCCTGGAAATATTTTGAAATTAGAAAAAAAAAAAAACATTCCAGTACTGGAAAAGTTTTGGAATTCATCAAGGGTCCTGGAAGGTACCTCTGAAATGACAAATTAAACATGGGCCAAATTGTCAAATATTAGAGGCAGAAATTGTGAAAATAGCCGATCTACATGCTCACAACGCCTCGCAACGCAAGGCGTTGTGAGCATGTAGATCTGCTATTTTCAAAATAGAACAGTGTTATACAAAATTCCTCTACTCTTAGTGTTCGTCAGGGTGCCGGGGTCCCCAGTTAAAACATGATTATTTCGTGGGTCATGGTCAGAAAAGGTTGAGAACCACTGACATACACTACCTGTCTTTGGGCATTGCGTATACTGTAGGAGTAAGCGACTCGTTATTGAGCTGAATTATTGTTATATAGTCCTGGAAATCAGGTTAAATATTTTGGAAAAGTTTTGGAAATTAATTGGTAAAGATGTGTGGGAACCCTGCAATGAGTAAATCAGTAATTGAATGAATGAAGTTCAATGTCCTTCTCTTCTGTGTAGGTATCATTTCGCCTGGAGTTTGAGTTCAGCCGTTCAGTGTTCCTGGATCATGTGAGGGTCATCATGGAGGCCAGCAGGTGTGAACTCAGTCAGTCCTAATCCTAACGTGAAGGAAGAATTGCCTAATCACATTTTTTACATTTAAGTAAAAGTATCAACTGCAATGTAGAAAGACTCTGTTTACAAGTAAAAGCATGGAATTTGAAATGTATTTGAGTAAAAGTGTATTTGGTATTCAAATGTACTTAATGTCCCAAAAGTAAAAAGTACTCTTTATGCAGAATGTCCCTTTCCACAAGTTTTCAAACATCTTTTGAATAGCAGATCTACCAGCTCTCAATGCGTCACATCACGACACAAAGGGGCCTTTTCCACTGGCAAAGAACCGGTTCTGGTTCTTTCTCCCGCCTATGGGATGAACCAGAGGTGAGCTTTTCCACCGAGAACCGTAGTTGGTTCCGAACCGTAAAAGTTGGTTCGGAACGGGAACCACAAAATCCTTGGTTCCTCTGGTTCAATCGTGGTTCAATCTGGTGGAAACGCAAGCCGGTTCGCAAGAACGAACCAAGGTTCCAAGAAAGTTGAACGGCACTGGTTCTGGAACCAGTTCTTTGCTGGTGGAAAAGGCCCTATTGTGAGCTTGTAGATTGGCTCTTTTCAAATGGCCGAAATGTATATAGGGCTGAAGTGTTTTTTGTAATAATGATCAAAAGCTACAAAGTAACTAGTTACTAAAGCTTTCAAATACTTGTAGTGGAGTAAAAGTACAATTTCTACCACTTTTTCGAGTCACGTGTTCAAATACTGGATTCTGATTGGCTAAATTCCGGAGGTTATGAGAGGACAACTGCCGCAAAGTTGTGTGTCCGAGATCAATGCGCCTCAGTGTACATCCGGGGACTTTCCCCCAACCAACAAATGAAGGTCGCAGCGGTCCTATGTTTACTAACGTGCGTACTATCGTCGCCGATTTATTTGGATCCAATGCAATCCGCCAACTTTAAAGCCCCTTTTCTCTGAACCTATGCCTTTCTGGAAGCGAACAGCCTCTATTTACGGCCGGAACGGTGCTTTTAACTGACGTTAGCTTAGCTGTAAGCTAGACGCATGGATTACTATGGAGTTGGCGCCATCTGTTGGTGAGTAGAAGATGTTGTTTGTGGAACTATCTGCTGTCTCGCGGAAGTTTTATAGGCAATAATGATTGTAACTTAAGATCCTTGCAAGTTACAACTATGTGTTTTCTTTCATGTATACGGGAAAAAGTGGTAGAAAAGCTATTTACCACTCGGGGTCGGACATTATGCTCTCATAATGTCCTGAGTGCGGGTGTTATCGGACTCGGCTGCGCCTCGTCCGATAACACCCACACTGCGGACATTATGAGAGCATAATGTCCTCTCACTCGGGGTAAATTGCTTACATTTGCCTCTGACATGTAGTGGAATAGAAGTAAAAGTAAAAAAAAAAAAAAAAAAAAAGGAAATACAGTGAAATACCGTTAAAATACACAGCTGGTTAAATGGGGAATACATTAGTTATTGTAGTTATTTTACTGTAATTTAACAACATAATAACCAGCACAGATAGACAAAGAGACATTCATGGATTTATATTTATTTATAACTTTTATTTCCTCCCCTGGACCCAGGGTATGGCAGCTGCATACCCCTGCCATACCCAGTTGACGCCCCTGTTTGAGCGCCTTTGTCTCCTTCTCTCACCAGCGACGGAGAGGAGATGAACTCGGCGGACAATTTCAACGACATGTATTACTCGCTGAAGTACGAGGCTGACATACTCTTCACAAGGTTTGGATCTTTAACAAAAACCCTCTCAGACTCTGAACTTTGCAGTGCATCGGCTCTTGTGGTCATTTATTCCTTGAAGCCTTTATCTCAGCGAAATAAGAATTTGGAATTTGAAAAATACTGTTTTAGGAATGTTGGGAACTAAATACATGTATTTTGTGTTTAGGGATCAAGATATGTTTTTCATGATATAACATTTGCTATAAACCAGGGGTCTTCAACAGGGGGTCCGGGACCCCTAGGGGGTCCTCCGAGTTACTACAGGGGGTCCTCCAAATCTTTGTGTGATAGAAGCTTTTTTCCTCCTTTTTTATTTTAACAACTTGAACCCTATAGCGTCCATATTCTGAGAACTTTAGCCAAAAATAGCAGATCTACAAGCTCTTGTAGATCGGCTATTTTTGGCAGAGAGGTTTGGTGTAGAGGGGAAAAAGAGCAGACTAAGTACAGAGCGAAAGGTCAAGTTTATTAACTATTGACAGTTCAAGTGGTTAAATATCTGAAAACCCAAATTGACATGAATCCAAAATACACTGATGTCAAACAATGAAACTATATGGCATCTATCGGTTGTGGGGGTCCCTGCTTCATCATCTGTCTCTGTCACTAAGGGGTCCTTGGCCTGAAAACGTTGAAGACCCCTGCTATAAACTATACACAGCTACAGCCATCTAATTGCCTTTGAACGTCCTTGGCTTGTTTATCTGTAAAGGGATGCCATTCCAACTCGGTATGACATCAAATCAGAGCTGTCACTTGAAACACCTGGAGTTATTGGCCCGCCGTTCAACTTCTCTTTCCAGGTGAGACCCATAATAACTGCATCACTTTCAAGACTGCAGTGGAAAGTAAATACTTCAGAACATGAATAATCTCTCTCCTTTTTGTATCAGATCCAGAACCTTGGATTCTTCCCAGTAAAGGATTTGCAGCTGAACATTGAAATCCCTGAAATGACAAAAAATGGAAACAGACTCCTGCAGATATCAGACTTCTATATTGACCAGGTGAGCATGAGATTATCAAGCCTCTGTTCTTTGGTATTGAAAGTCATGCAAACTTTTTTAATTTAAACAAAATGTATGTTTGATATAATCTTTCACTGGTTTACACAATTAGCACTCCACATAAATGTGTTATTTCACAATTATAGCCAAATGTAGATGTTACACAATGTGGCTTTTAAAGTGTTTAAAGGTATTTTTTTCCGCCCCACAATTAATTCAACTAATCAGTCGCTAACTAATCAGCTTTGGGAAACGGTCAGTGGACCCTTTTCACCACAACCATTGTGACAGCTTAACTAAGCTGAAGATAACAACAAGAATGGTTTAGGTTGTTCTGTGTGCCAGCTGTACATGCTTGTACAACACAACACAACACAACACAACACAACACAACACAACACAACACAACACAACCATTTTTAAAAAAAAAGGGCAAAGAAGTGTAGGGATTTGGGGTAAGGCATGGACGAAAATATAGCTACACAACTCATAGCCGATCTACAGGCTCACAACCAGTTGTGTGCTTGCAGATATTCTATTTTTGCTGAATTTTCTCTCCAGAATGAAAATGCTATAGAGTTCACGTGGTTAATATTATTTGTATAATATTATTATTATTATTACAACACAACACAACACAACACAACACAACACAACACAACACAACACAACCATTTAAAAAAAAGGGCAAAGAAGTTTAGGGATTTGGGGTAAGGCATGGACGAAAATATAGCTACAAAACTCATAGCCGATCTACAGGCTCACAACCAGTTGTGTGCTTGCAGATATTCTATTTTCGCTGAATTCTTTCTCCAGAATGAACATGCTATAGAGTTCACGTGGTTAATATTATTTGTATAATATTATTATTATAATTACTTAGCAGCTGTAACTGGTAAAAAATAAACCTAGCCCAGCCTTGCCCTCCACCTGATCCTTCTATTGTAAATATATACTGTATATTTTTTTTGCACTGTTTTTTAGTTTTTTGTTTCCTGACGATATCTACTGCATAGTACTGTGTTCTATCCGTCTGTCATTCAATGTTATATGAGATACATAAAGGTTTCCTGTGTAAATAAGCCGAAAAGCTTACTAGGATCTCCTTTTAGTTGACCTTACCCTTTAGTACCATTGAACTGTACTGTCCTGAAACTGTACCTTTTCCTATTAATAAAGTCTTCAATCAATCAATCAATCAAGCATTGACAACAACAATCCAAATCCACATCCCCAAATCTGTCCAAACTAAACACTGTGAGATAGGGGTGGGCGATATGGAAGAATACAATATCACGATATTTTCCCAAGCTGTATCACGATACACGATTCTATCACGATTCTTTTTTCAAGTTGGTTTTTATGGATATTTTTCAAGTTACTTGACAAAACTAGACTCTCTGGGTTCCTTTTGGGAGGTCTAAATTGAACTTTACAAGTATGTAACTCTGACAGTATACAAATGAAACCAAATGGACCCTTACGGGTCCATTTGGTTTCATTTGTATACTGTCAGAGTTAAGTGGAGACCTTGACATTTTAAAGTTTGAGAACTACTGATTTAGACCAAAAGTCAGGTTTAAATTGAATTCTGCAATGAATATCTGTATTAACGATTAAACAGGATTTTTTTATAAGGCTCTCTCATTGTATCACAATATATACGATACCTCTGAAAAGGCATATCGTGGAGACATTGTATCGTCTCAACGATAATTATCACCATATCGCCCACCCCTACTGTGAGACCATGATAAAGCATTTTGTTGTGTCCCCCACCTCAGACAGACGGTACCCGCTGTATTCCACCTCAACACGTGGCAGAGAGCAGGGCATCACCCGAAGACCTCTCTCGCTTCTCCCGCCTGGTAAGCCACAGACCAAGTCGACCTCGTTCAACACATGAGCTCAGGGACGTGCTGGGCCCCTGATTCAGCCCGGGAAAAAGAGTTGGAGAGGCCCTCATTGAGCGCTATAGAGAGAGATCTCTCTCTGTAGCGCTGCTGCTACTCAAAGATTTGTGAAAAGAGCCAAGTGACAAGCCAGTGGGCCAATTACATGAGTTATATTTCGTCGTTGTCGGGTGGAAACCTTGTATGTCCAAAACCGTTTGTTTTGTATTTATCACTTAAAAAATTATTTATACTAGTGAAAACAGCCGATCTACAAGCACACAACGCCTCGCACCGCGAGGCGTTGTGTGCTTGTAGATCTGCTGTTTTCACTACTTTTGTGCGACGGCCTTGTATGATGAAGCAGGGCTTTGCGAAAAAATTTACAAATTTGAAACTTGGAGATACAAGGTTTCTGCCCAACAGTGACGATTTACTTTGTTGGCCGCCCAGCCCCCAAAATGGAACGAAGGCCGACATTTTATTTATTTACTTTTCCTAATGGCCGGCCTGGACCGGCCTGGAATGAACCGGCCGTTCGGGAGTTGTCCCGCTTTTCCCAATGGCCAGCACGTCCCTGAACTCGACCTCGTTCAACACATGAGCTTTCATGTATATTTACAGAAATGCAAGTGCTGATGTTTGTGTTCTGGTCTTTCTCTGCAGAACCAATCCAACACGTTGACTTTGCCAGTCCAGTGCAATATCAACATGGCCTCTTACAGGGACGTTGGTGTCAGGATCACAGGAGTACTGCGGATAGACACCCTACACGCCGTGAGTGTACTGTACTAGTACATGGATACGTTATAGCCACACACACATCACATAGACACAGACTACTGTCAGTAGGAGCGAGATCATTTAGCGACCTACAACCGGGTCGCGACGTGGTCGGTAGTTTTCAGTGATTTAGCGACCCGGTCGCTCGATTTAGCGACCTGGTCGCTAAATCACCGACCGCGCCGCTAAATCGACCGACCCGGTCGCTAAATCTACCGACCTGCCTGCAGTTTTAGGTCGGTAGATTTAGCGACCCGGTTGGTACATCTAGTGACCCGGTCGGAAGATTTTGCGCCCCAGTCGGTCGATTTAGCGACCCGGTCGCTCGCTTTAACGGCGCGGTCGGTGATTTAGCGACGCGGTCGATGATTTAGCGACCCGGTCGGGAGGTTGCGTGGCAGGTTAGCCTAACTGAGGTAAGGTTACTGAGGTTAGGTTTAGGGTTAGGGTTAGGGTTAGGGTTAGTAGCCCGGTGGTCGGTGGAAGCGACCACCGGTCGGTGGATTTACCTACCCGGTCGCTGGATTAGCGTCCCGGTCGGTGGAATTAGCGTCCCGGTCAATGGAATTAGCGACCCGGTCGGTGGTTTTAGCGTCCCGGTCGGTGGTTTTAGCGTCCCGGTCGGTCGATTTAGCGACCCGGTCTGTGTTTTAGCGTCCCGGTCGGTGGTTTTAGCGTCCCGGTCGGTGGTTCTAGCGTCCCGGTCGGTGGTTTTACCGTCCCAGTCGGTCGATTTAGCGACCCGGTCGCTGAAAACTACCAACCACGTCGCGACCCGGTTGTAGGTCGCTAAATGATCTCGCCCTCTCTCACTACTGTACAAAAACTGTACTTAAAGGGATATTCCACTTTCAACAGGGAAACAGAGGAAGGGCTTCTCTCCACATACACACCCATTGTAACTTCAAACTTTATTTTAACCATGATAGATTCATTAAAAACACCCATTATATTTTCTGGTGACTCATACTACCCTCCTAATGTGTGAGCAGGCTGTGTTTTATCCATAACTGTTTTCATTTATTTTTAATAATTATTTGGGGAAATGGAAAAAATGAAATACCCAAATCTATCATGGTTAAAATGAAGTTTGAAGTTACAATGGGTGTGTGTGGGGAGAGGCCCTGGGCCTGGAGGGCCTGGTAACATTTACATCAAATATCTAAATGTTGAATCAAGCAAATTAAAAACTGTCCAGGGTGTTCATAAAAGCCTGATTAGACAATATATATATTTTTTTTAAAGTGGAATATCCCTTTAAGTACAATTGACTCGAATTCATGGATATTGTTTTGTTTTTGTCGCATTCCTATGCCAATAATTTGATGACCAGCAATGGTTCCCTATGGAGACACAAAGAGCCTGCCTTGTTCCCTATGGAGACACAAAGAGTCTCCTCAAATTATTGGCTTGGGAAAAAAAGAGAGAAAAAAAATCTCCATGGGGTGAGGAATATATTTTGGGGGTGAACTATCCCACATGTGCACACACACGTCTGCCTCTCTGTTTCTCTCTCCGTCTTTGTAATCGTTCAGATGAGTTATGTGTCATTAAGTGGTGATGATGATATGTTTGGATTTCTTCTATACAGCTGAAGTTTAAAATCCTGGAGCTTGTGACCAGTGCATCGGTGGAGCTGCCCTCTTACAGCCCCATGTTTCTACATGAAGAGAGGCCTGTCAGACATGTGAGTAAACAACGCTAGACCCAATGTTGTTTTTGACAGCAAATTTTGATTTAGTTTTAGTCATAGTCTTTTGAATAAAATGTAATTTAGTTTTAGTCATAATTGAGTCACCTGAAAAGTTTTAGTTTTAGTCTAATTTTAGTCGACTACGTATCATAAGATTTTAGGCGACTAAATCTACAGTTGATTTAGTCAACTGAAATGTATTTTGGCAGGCCTTGATGGCATCGTAATGACCGATTTTACACTTGGTTGTGTGCTGAAAATAGCTTGTCGATCTGCTATTTCCAGCACGCAACAAACATTTTTCGTCAGAGTTCTAGTTGACGAAATCAACACTGCGCTAGCCCCAATGTTAATAACTGTTTTTGTCCCATGAGTCAAAGCTCTGCAATACAAGTAGCACACAGTAGTAATCTGATCATCTGTCTCAGCTGTAGCCAGCATTGCTATTAACAACCCATTGAGGCTGGGAACGTGTCTTTATCGCTTTATATTTGAACCACTTTAAACATTATTCTATGCTTTAGCTATTGAAAAATAGCAGATATACAAGCTCACAGCGTGGCACCGAGTGCTGTGTACCGAGTGCTGTGCATAGCATCCTGTAAGTCAGTGGTTCTCAACCTTTTCAGGCTGTGACCCCAAAAATAATAATTTTTTTAACTGGGGACCCCCCCACCCTGACAAGCAAGCACTAAGAGTTGATGCATTACTATTTGTACAACACGGTTCTACAGTATTGTTACACGAGCATGTAGCATGTTACGTGAGCATGTAGTTTTGCTATTTTCACAATTTCTGCCTCTTGACAATTTAGAGGTATTTAAAACGTCCTTAAATTGTCACTTTAGAAATGCGCAGATACCCTCTATACACTTAAACCTTATGATGGTTTATTTACTGTTGAGTGAGAAAACAATGTTGCACATTAAGCTAATCATCTGGGGACCCCCCAAAATCATTTGGCGACCCCCCTGGGGGTCCCGACCCACAGGTTGAGAACCACTGCTGTAAAGCAGCAGATCCAGCACAAAGCAAGGCTGTGGTGCTGAGGGACCCAAAGGACCAGCCGCACTGCATGTTACATCATACTAGAATACATGAATATGTGCTGCCATCTACTGCCCTTTATGTGCTACTACCGCTTGTCCTTCACTTGTTTCTGAGGGCCAATAGGTAGGCATTGGCTGATTTCAGGGGTGTCAATTGGGTATGGCAGGGGTATGCAGCTGCCATACCCTGGGTCCAGGGGGGGGGGGGGGAATAAAGGTTACTTTTAAATATAAATCCATGAATGTCTTTTTGTCTATCTGCGCTGGTTATTATGTTGTTAAATTACAGTAAAATAACCATAGAAACCTGTGTAAAAAAGGGGGGTTTTCAGACAGTGTGAAAATAGCAGATCTACATGCTCACAACGCCTCGCAGCGCGAGGCGTTGTGAGCATGTAGATCTGCTATTTTCACAATAGAACCATGTTATACAAAATGTAATGCCTCTTTTCCATGAGGACTCCCATCTTTGCCATACCCTAGCTAATGCTGAATTGAATCCAAGTGTTAATTCAACTCTGAGAGAGTGCAGATATAACCAAATGGCATCTGTTTGATTACACTTGTACACTATAGCTGCATTACAACTAGATACATTAACACTGAGAGATTTTACTGTTTCATAGTATGTGTAAATGATGGGTTCTGACGTTAACATTTATGCATTTGAAGAAATCATGAAAAGATATTTCATGAACAAAATCTCCCGCACTCTGCTCTTGCTCAGCTGCTCATCTTTATTTCAAGTGACAGACGTTTCGGTCCCCCTGGACCTTCTTCAACCTTCTTCGACCTTCTTCAACTCTTGAAGAAGGTCCAGGGGGACCGAAACGTCTGTCAATTGAAATAAAGATGAGCAGCAGAGCAAGAGCAGAGTGCGGGAGTTTTTGTTCATGAAACATCTTTTCATGATTTCTTCAGTGTCCACTATCAAACGCACCTGCACCTGAATTCAGTGGATGTGCGAATACTTCCCCTACATAGAACATTTATGCATTTATAATGTGTATCTCACTTGTGCGAATTGAACCAATTAGGTTGTAGATTCAAACCCCCCCATCATATGTTATGTATCTGGCAGATAATCTTGGAGATTAGGAAGGAGGGAGATTACAGAATCTCCAGCTGGATTATCATCGGCAGCACACTGGGAGGACTTTTACTGCTGTTCCTGCTCATCCTGGCTCTGTGGAAGGTACTGTAATGGGTGATCTGACATTATACACTATACTCTTTATTAAGGTTGGGATCTGGAACCAAAGGAACTGGATTTTACATTGAGGAACCCGGAATGGGTTCCATCACATTCGGAAACCGTTTCCAGGAACCGGTTCTATCACACAGTCAGAGCTGGTTATGTGGACTTCACGTCTGCTGCACAATTAAAATACTATTGGTTCTCAAACTTTTACATTTCAAGGACCACCATAACTCTGAGAGTGTACAAATGGAACCAAAGGAACCTGAAAGGGACCTGAAAGGGTCTATTTGGTTCCATTTGTACACTCTCAGAGTTACAAACATCTAAGGATCTATTTAGAATTCCATATGAATTGTTAAAGGGAACCATTAAGGCAGAGGTCTTCAACGTTTTCAGGCCAAGGACCCCTTAGTTGAGAGAGATGAAGCAGGGACCCCCACAACCTTTTCATAGATTCCATAATAGTTTCATTGTTTGACAGCACAATCATCAGTGTATTTTGGATTCATGTCAATTTGTGTTTTCAGATATTTAACCACTTGAATAAACTTGACCTTTCACTCTGTACTTTTCCCCCTCTACACCAAAGCTCATTGCTGAAAATAGCCGATCTACAAGCTCGCTGCGAGGCGTTGTGAGCTTGTAGATCTGCTATTTTTGGCTAAAGTTCTCCGAATATGGACGCTAGGGTTCAAGTAGTTCATATAAAAAAGGAGAAAAAAAAAGTCCCTATCACACAAAGATTTGGAGGACCCCCTGTAATAAATCTGAGGACCCCCTAGGGGTCCCGGACCCCCTGTTGAAGACCCCTGCGTTAAGGAATAGGACTCGTTAAAAGGGTAATCGCTAAGATCCTAAAAGATCCCAACTCTGCTCTTTATACATCACATGATTTTCAATTATAACATCATAACTAACACTGGAGATGTCCAGACGATATTACTACCTGAAGTACAGCCAGTCAGTACTGCTCAAATGTGGGATTGTCAGCCTGAGTAAAGCATGTGGCATGACAATTGAGTTTTTGTATGTAGATAATGCTTATGCTGTTTTGGTAAAAAAATAACAAAATTGGTAGTTGAATGAGTTTCACATGCAAGAATTATTATAAAAATGAATTTGAAGGTACTGCTACTGAACTTGGACATGTGAATGACTGTGGCTGACGCTTACATTCACTGTTAATAGAAGAGCTAATGAAAGATGGACACAGTTCATCTTGATCAAACTAATCTAACCTGCTCCCATCAGAATGACATAACTGAGTCATCATCAATAATCAATAATATTATCAACTAGAAAGATGCAATTCTTGGAAATGGATGGATGTGCGAAAACATACATCCAAGCATACCGGTATACAAACTTTGTGAAGAAACAAAGTAAGGAAACCAACTCAAGGAAGCAACAAAAAAAAGAAAAGTTTCTTGTGTAGGAGAGAGGCAGAATGTGTCGACCAGCTTGCTTAGATCAGGGGTTCCCAAACCTTTTTGTCCCCTTTTTGGCCCCGTCACCCACTTTGAAAACCCCTGGCTTAGATACTCAAGAGGAACAGTGGAGCCTTGTGTGCCCTGTCCTCTAGACCAGTGTTTCTCAACCTTTTCAGGCCGCGATCCCCAAAATAATCATATTTTAACTGGGGACCCTCCACCCTGACGAGCACTAAGAGTTGATTAATTACATGCTCACAACGCCTCGCATTGTGAGGCGTTGTGAGCACGTAGATCGTCTATTTTAACAATTTCTGCCTCTAATATTTGACAATTTGGCCAATATTTAATTTGTCATTTTAGAGGTATTAAAAAGTCCTTAAATTGTCACTATAGAAATGTGCATAATACCTATATACACTTTATGTTGGTTTGTTCACTGTTGAGTGAGAAAACAATGTTGCACATTAAGTTAATCATCTGGGGGCCCTCCAAAATAATTTGGGGAGCCCCCTGGGGGTCCCGACCCACAGGTTGAGAACCACTGCTCTAGGCACTCCCCTGCAGACTGGTCCCCTCCTCCTACACACGAACAGAGAACAACACCATTAGAATCATACCAAAAACACACAACCCATGGGCTGGGGTCATCGTCACAATGGTTAATCTAAATTTTCTCTGTATTTGATGCCCAGCTTGGCTTCTTTCAGAGGCAGAAGAGGAGAGATGAGGATGAGGATGAGAAGGAGCAGGCCAACGGGAAGGTGGCGGAGGAACGGTAACGCACGTTACGGAGTCTCCCTGCACACCATAACCTTCTCCCCCCAGGAGACCCAACACTCAGGGACCATTCATTCCACCTCTCGCCGTTCCCCCAGCACCACAGCATAGACGGACAGCTCCATAATGACTGCTGAAGCAAGACCTTTGCTCAGTGCACTGGATCTCTCCCACGCTGCGATCCACAACAACCCCCCCCCCCCCCCCCCCCCCCAAACGAGTCAGCACTGTCACACACACTTAGCATCAGGGACGTGCTGGGCCCCTGATTCAGCCCGGGAAAAAGAGTTGGAGGCCCTCATTGCGCGCTATAGAGAGAGATGTCTCTCTATAGCGCTACTGCTACTCAAAGATTTGCCATTTCAGATCATGACAAGTGACAAGCCAGTGGGCCAATTACGGTACACGAGTTATATTTCGTCGTTGTCGGGTGGAAACTTTGTATGTCCGAAACCGTTTGTTTTGTATTTATCATTTTAAAAATGATTTAAACTAGTGAAAACAGCCGATCTACAAGTACACAACGCCTCGCACCGCGAGGCGTTGTGTGCTTGTAGATCTGCTGTTTTCACTTTTGTTCGACGGCCTTGATGAAGCAGGGCTTTACTTTGCGAAAAAATTCACAAATTTGAATCTTGGAGATAAGAGGTTTCTGCCCGACAGTGACGATTTACTTTATTTGCCGCCCAGCCCACAAAATCGAACGAAGGCTGACATTTTATTTTTATTTTTTTCCTAATGGCCGGCCTGGACCGGCCCGGGAATGAACCGGCCGTTCGGGAGTTGTCCCGCTTTTCCCAATGGCCAGCACGTCTCTGCTTAGCATTTCTGCACTGTTATGACTCTAGGGCCCTCATTGTCTGCTCAATCCACTGCCCCTTTGGTGTTGTCCCCCTGAAAAAAAAAAGTCTAATTCATGCTTTCTTGTACGAAGGTGTCACTCGCTGAAAATGAAGGATTTTCAACTTTTTGTTTAAAATCTGTTATATTTGGCAAGCGACGATGTGTAAATTAGGCTTAAAGCTTGGAGCTCTCTACTTTTTGGCTAAAAGCTAGAGCTTTGGTATGCTTTAATTCCTGTATGGAAGAAGGATGGAGCAAGCTCTGGTTGATCTGTCCAAAGAGATTACTGGCCAGGATTCAGCCTTGAAGCAAGCACCTTTACCCAATTACTTCTATGATTGGGTAAAGCACTTTTGGTTTATTCTAAATGTGTATTTATTCTTGTGGATAATTTTAAAATGTATATATATTAAAAAAGAAACCTCAAAGGATGTTGTTCCACCCAGACAATTGACCGAATTCACGTTACGCAACTTCCTGGCGCTGACATCACGGTAGAAGGGGAAAAACTACTAATATCCCATAGAGTTAACACCGAAATTGCAAATTTAATGCAATTTCCGATTAGTAATGTATAAAATACGGCTAGCATGATCAAGAACACAAGATAGTAAAAGGCACAAAGCGGTATAATTTACTTTACCGTTCGAAATAATGATTTGTTGGCTCTAAGTCCAGCTATTTCTATGTTATTTTACCCTCCAAAGCTGACGTCAGCACCAGGAAGTTGCTGAGAAATTCGCTGAGTGCGCATGCGTGGGCGGGCTGTGAATAGGGTCTATTATAATTTTCCAAGAAGATGTCAGGTTTATGCTTCCATAACCTGCAACCAAGATGAAGAATCCAGAATGAACCAAAATCACCAGAATGCAAAAATAGAAGGAAAGAAAATACTTTTTTTCTTAAGATACAACAGACTTTTCCGGAGCGTTTCAAAGGACCACATGTACAGCGAACAACCCTGTAAGCAGAAATCCCTCTTTCTGATGTTTCTTACCGTTTCTTCATCCTGGGAAAAATATATGGATGATTCAACAAAACAAATTCATGCACTTTTATTTTGTAGTGAAATTAACTTGAATTTTGTAAATAGTACAATACCTTTTTATACCATGTCAAATATAATATTATTTTTTTCCCGACTTTTCCACAAAAAAAAAAAAAAGTATACAGCTTTACTTTGTAAATGTTTTATGTGTCATCGTAGGTTTACCTGTTACCACACAGCGGTCAGTCTTTGGACATATTTTGCATCACAACAATTAGCCTTTTTTTAAAAGGGTATGCATATTACAGTTCTGTGTTGCCTCCAATGTCCTTCAATGGTTTATGTGTGGTTCGGGTAACATGTTTAAAACTTCAAGAAGAACTGTATACAGTATGGTCAATACTGATACTTTAATGTCCAAATTCAGACAAAAAAGTACATGTATTTCAGCAAAACACCTCTTCTGGTGTTAACCATGAATGTCAAACGTCTATTTAATGAGCGGTGAAAAGTTATAACACACATTGAATTAAACATCTAATTTGTATATCTATGAATTCGATTTTGTTTCTATTTTCCTGGTATTCATATGGAGGTTATGGATATAGAGCAGGGTTCCCCAATAGGCGGCCTGCGGGCCATTTGCGGCCCGCGGGGGGCTACTGTCTGGCCCCCACCAACCCCAGTAATAATGGTGGTATAAGAGCAGCAAGCATCTACAAGCGTGTGCTTGTAGATCGTCTGTTTTCACTAGTTTAAATAATTCTTAAAATGATAAATGCAAAACGAATGGTTTTGGACATACAAGATTTTCACCCGACAACGACGATATCTGAACTGTCGCAGTCGCTGGAGTAGCGGGAACACCACAGTCGCCCCCTGCAATGTTGTGGCCCTCGGCTTGGTACCCTAGACATAATTCGGCCCTTGGGGAAAATGTATTGGGGAACCCTGATATAGAGTTTCTAATACAAATCAATGTCCTTGAGAAACTGACAAATGTAGCCTACATTGGTTTTTAGTGATGCAGGGTGTTCTGAGGGATGACTGAGGAAAGGCCCTAGAACAGGGGTCTTCAACAGGGGGTCCGGGACCCCTAGGGGGTCCTCAGAGTTACTACAGGGGGGCCGGCAAATCTTTGTGTGATAGGATCATGTTTTTTTTACATTAAACACTTTAACCCTAGCATCCCTATTGCGAGGCGTTGTAAGATCTGCTCTTTTTGGCAAAGAGGTTTGTAGAGGGAAAGGAAGAGCATTGAGCAGACTAAAGTATTATACCAGGGGTCTTCAACAGGGGGTCCGGGACCCCTAGGGGGTCCTCAGAGTTACTAGAGGGGGTCCTCCAAATCTTTGTTTGGTAGGATCATGATTTATACACAAACCACTTGAACCCTTGCATCCCTATTCTAAGTGGCACATTAGCCACAAATAGCAGATCTACAAGCTTACAACGCCTTGCAACGGCTATTTTTTGGGCAAATAAGAGCAGACTAAAGTATTTGACGGTTCAAGTGGTTAAATGTCTGAAAATACACATTACTCCAACATGATGACAGTGCTGTCAAACAAGTCTAAGCCGTCTAAGAAATCTATGAAAATCTTTCTTCTGCAACACAATTGTATACAATATGTAGTGGGGGTCCCTGCTTCATCTCTCTCTCAGCTAAGGAGTCCCTGGCCTGAAAACGTTGAAGACCCCTGTATTAGACGATTAAGTGGTTAAATGTCTGAAAATACACATTACTCCAACATGATGACAGTGCTGTCAAACATGTCTAAGCTGTCTAAGAAATCTATGAACATAATCTGCAACACAATTTTATATGTAGTGGGGGTCCCTGCTTCATCTCTCTCTTAGCTAAGGGGTCCTTGGCCTGAAAATGTTGAAGACCCCTGCCCTAGAATGATAAAAGATTTTAGGCTCAATTACAAAATGTAATGTAGGCTATCACCAGAATGGATATACTGTTCACAAACATAAGACTTGCCACAACTACAACTAAATAAAATAAATGACAATTTCAAATGGAGGCAAATAATCTTTTCGGAGCACCCTGGCATGAACATCTGGATGATGGCTATGATGATTTTCAATTGACATTTTGTATACCAGTAAGGGGCGCTGTTTCTTTGCTAAAGTCATAATTATCTCTTCACTTTACAGAATAATTTAAATTAGTAAAAGCTGCTGAATGCTAATGAATGTTTCATAGTAAACTACCACCAGTAAGACGCCTAAGGGCGAAAAGCGACGGGGGCCTAAAGGGCGAGGTCACGCAGAGGGCAAGGTCGCGCAGGACGGAATTCGCACAGGATGGAATTCATTATTAATATACAGTATATCGGACCAGTTACCAATATATGGAGATCCCTGATACCCATATATGGAGATCCATGTATATGGAGATATGGGCATATTGGTTGGATCAGTGCGGTTCTACAAAAAAAATGTTGTTTCTTACAACTGTACATTGTGCAAGTACAATAACGGCAGGGGAAGCAGCTAAGAACATAGGCAAAAATCTGAGCTATCTGTGTGCAAAAGTTGGAGTCTGTAGAACCAACCGTGTGCATGGGAGACCCCAGACATGCTTACTCGTAGGGCTGTCACGATTATGACATTTTACATGACGATTAATTGTCACTCAAATAATTGCGATTTACGATTTAATTGTGTATTTGTCGTTGACAATTACATTTCTGTTTGGCTTTTAGGCTTTGAAGTTGAACATGGAAATCATGACACATAACATAACATTTATGACATATTAGACAATTTTATACTTAAAAAAGAACATTGATAGTGGAAATAGCCTGTCGACAAACCGATCTGAGCTTGTAGATCTGCTATTTCCACTACTTTTTGAAAGTGTTTGAAACTATATTAACATTTCTCAACATGAAATGGATGGACGATTATGACGATTATACAAAATAATTGCGATTAGACGATTATGTAATAATTGTGACAGCCCTACTTACTCAGTTACTCGTTATGTGAAAGTCCTATGACGTCTATGACGTCTGACATCATACATACAATCCCTTTTATGCCCATATATGGAGATCCCTGTCTGTAGAATCTGTGCAAAGTGAAAGTCTAAAAAATGCATTCATCTGCCAAATAAAGTTCCAGAACTTAAATCTTAAAACCAATGAACCAATTTGCTGGGCAAAAGCAGTTCTTGTGAAACCCAATGAATGTGGTGATAGGCCTAAAAACAAACAACACAAGCAACAAATGAGGATTCTTTACTAGAAGACAAATTTCAAAAAGGAAAACAAAACAAGGAAATAAAACACTCCCCATTAAACATCTGTCTTCAGAATTCTCTTAAATGTGATATGAATAATACATTATTTAAGTGTCCTGTGCTGTGTGGACATTTTGTTGATTTTCTTCTCAATGCATGAAATGTATTTAAAGAAGCAAGAACAGAATAGGCAAAATGATTATACATGCATCTGAAACATGTTTATTTACTGCAAATCAGATAGATGGGAGTAGCCTACAATGGACAGTCTTTCTTAAAAAAATCCACTTGTTCTCAGATGTGAAAGCTCTTTATTACCATGAACATGATGACGTGCAGAGATTAGTAGCCTATGTGTGCATGTGTGCATGCGTGTGTGCGTTCCCGCGTGTGTGTGTGTGTGTGTGTGTGTGTGTGTGTACATGTGTCTTGTCATATTCAAGACTCCACACATCATCTGCACTGCACTCTGACCAAAGCCAGATCTGTGATTGTATCCCTGCATGCCAGAGCAATACATTACTTTGTTGTGATGTGCAAAACACAACAATACTTGAAACACACACAGAACATGATAATTAACCTAATAATAATAATAATGCACAAAAATATATTTCAAATACAACCAAAACACAATAATAGAGAATAATATACTTTAAACACACACACGCGCGCACGCACGCACACACGTGTGCGCGCACACACACACACACACACACACACACACACACACACACACACACACACACACACACACACACACACACATATATGCAGGATAAAACCTGTAAACTGCCCAGTATACAACATAAATCAATACATACAGAATAAAGGAATACATAACCTCAACAAAGGGGGAATAGCAAAAAACTAAACAAAAAAGATAATCAAAAATAGCAGCAGTAGCCTATATCAAGACATTAAATGATGGCATTTGTGGTAATAAATATAGATGTTTTACTCTATATCATTACGCATGAGTAGGCTATTCCTCATGCGCAATTGAGTATTCCTCATGCGTTGATGACAGAAGCTCGTTAAATTAAACATTCATCCACACACCTCTGAATGAAATGTGCCATCATGACACGAAGGAACAGTCCGGTTTACATCCCCAGTCTAGAGTCTCAAGACCAGTTCCATTTTAGTTGTGCGTAATGATATTGGAGTTGGACAAACCTTTCCTGTCTATGATGGACAGTGGGCACTGTTCGATGCCTATGACAGACCTGTGTGGAGGAATGTCCATGCGTCCTTCCTCCTCGCACGACCCAACATGCGAGGTGGTAGTTCTCATGGCCGGCGCGGAGATCCTCCAGAACAAATCCCTGAGCATCTTCCTGTACTCCCGGCGCACGAGGCAATAGAGCACCGGATTCAAGCAGCTGTTGGTGTGCGCCAGGCACACGGTCAGCGGGAACACGTAGGTGTGCACCATGTAGTACGCCCTGTCCCAGTAGACGGCGTTGAACTTGACCAAGACGCCCCAGAAGGTGATGGCGTGGTTCGGCATCCAGCAGAGGAAGAACGACAGAACCACTATGGTCACGGATTTGGTGACCCTGGACGCGCGGCTGTTGTTGTGGTGCATCATGCCCCGCTGTCTGACGAAGCGCAGGAGCATCACGTAGCTGACGCACACTATGAGCATGGGGATGACGAAGGCCACCATGATCTTCTGCACGTGGTAGAGCGCCAGCCAGTTGTTGGGCCCCTCCGGGAACCGCAGGAGACACAGCTTCTCCCCGGCGACCACCGTCACGGTGGAGAAGATGGTCGTGGGCGCCGTGGCGACGCTGGCCGAGAGCCAGAGCACCGCGCACACCCACCTGAGGAGCCCGCCGGAGCCCCCGTCGCCGCCCGCGCGCCCCTTCAGCTTCTTCAGGGTCCAGGCGACGGAGCGGTAGCGCGTCACGCTCATCGCGGTCAGGAAGAAGACGCTGGCGTACATGTTCATCACCGTGACCGAGAGGATGATCTTGCACATGACGTGTCCGAACGGCCAGCTGAAGTCCAGCGCCGTGTCCACGGCCCAGAAGGGCAGCGTCAGCACGAACTGGAAGTCCGTCACCGCCAGGTTGACGATGAAGATGTTGATGCTGCTGCTGGACTTCTTGTTGCGGTCCTGCCTGAGCCTCATCAGGAAGAAGACCAGCAGGTTCCCCACCAGACCCACGGCGCACACCACGGAGTACACCACGGAGATGAGGATCCGGAGGGCGGGGCTGCCGTCCGCGGGGAAGTCGATGTCCTCCGTCAAAGTTCGGTTGACCGCTCCGCTGTGGTTAAATATGTCATCATCCATCATCACATCAAAGATGAGCAATCAGGTCAATTTGGCAACAGACCATATAGGGCATAATACTACTGAAATTATAGGCCTAGTGTGTATGTATATTGCACTTCATTCTGAGTGGTGCCTCGGTGCCCGACTGCGTCCGTCGGCTTCTGTCACTCTGTTCTGTTCTGACTGACTGGAGTGACAGGATTGTCAAAGATGTGGTTTTATAACTTCGTCGCGCTGGTTTTATATGGGTTCCAGCTTCCAGGGACACCGCAGAAGAGCGGGGATTGGTCGAAATAGACTTGATCGTGCGTGCGTAAGCGTGTGGCTGTGTGCGCTCACGGTTTTGTTTGGTTGGCCAACACCTGCACGCGTGTGTCAGTGTGTGCATTCACTTTTCTTCATAATTAAATGAAGAAAAGCTAATTATAGACCGTGCGAGTGTGCATAAAGTATACCAATACCGTCATAGTGCGCAATAGCCTAGGCCTATGCTATTAAAATAAAGATAAACATATTTTACAGTAAAGTCCATATAATTAATACTGTTACTAATTTACCTTTCTATCTCCATTAACTTCATTTCTAACAAGAACAGCATCATCTATAGCCTCCGTAGCCAGACGAATCTACCATTGCAAAGAAATATTTTGCAAATTGCGGATTAAAGGCCCATTCCTACTGGGCCAGATAAAGAGATACATATCTGTCTGTATCTGTATCTTACCATCCACTTGAATGGAGACAGATATTGTTTTATCTATTGTCTGGCGAGGCTAATTCATCCATTCCAGCGGTGCCCACACTTTTTATAGCTCAAGAAAGACCCAAAAGAGGACCCAAACTTGTAAAAACAGATTCATGAAAGAAAAAAAGAAATACATTTGGGAATGTTTTTGGAAAATGTTTTGAAATAATACTAATTAAAACAAAAATGTAAGGGACCCATAAAAATGTGTCTTGTTATGACCCTGACCCACAAATGGGTCCCAAACCAACCCAGTGTTTGGGAACCAGTGATCTATTCCATTTGAAAATGGGTATAATGTCTTTATTCTCCCACTAGAGGGGGCGCAAACATGACGCACGTGTTAGTTGGCAAGCTGCAGCAAAAGGCACTTGACTTGTCCTGTGTTGTGTTGTGTTGTGTTGTGTGTAGCATAATATAGGTTAATAGGCCTACTGTTTAATGTGCTTTTTGCCAGTTCCTCAGCTGGAGAGTGCTTTGAACTAAGCTCGAGTCTCAGCCATGTCTTTTCCAGCACTAGGGCCTAATTGGTAACTGCCCTTTTTCAATTAATTGTGTACAAACGACCCCAATGAAGCCATGCCATGGTGCTTTCTTGGGTTTAAATCCTCTTTTCTGTGAACTGCTAAGTGCTAATAAAGTAGTTATTCAATCAATCAATCAATCAATTAATTAGTGTGACTGATTGATGTTCTGATTGCCAACAATGCATAGCGAACAGATCATATTTGTAGCCTACTGTCAAACACAAACAGCACGAGATCGTATTTCCATTGTGATCTTTGAGTGCAAAATGTGTGCAAACTGCAAACCCAATGGAAATTGAACCAGGCTGTGAGGCTGTGACAAGTCACAAGAAATGAGCCTTGATGCGAGCTGCACGGCTAGATATAATTGACTTCAAGTCGGAGGCTTATATGACATAATTATCTTATTTTGACTGAACAAACGCCCCGATTATACTTGAACAATGCCGTGTGGAGTGGAATGGAGTGGCATTCCCCTTTAAGCCAGCGAAAGGGGACCTATTATTGGGCCAGCAGTCCACCCCTCCATCGGAGGGGGAGGCTCCGCTCTGCAACAAACTGTTGTTTGTAAAAGGAAAGTTTAGGAGCTGTCACAGGCTGTCGGGAGGAGACTGATGGAGGGGAGAGGGGGCAGCTCGTCGTAATAAGCAACCCGTCCACACAAACAATACATCAAGTTATAGGCTAATTCTAGGAATGTAAAACAGAACAATGCTGCACGGACGAGGACGATGCACACACCTAAAACTACTATAGCAGTGTATTTGGAGCTGGCACAGTTTGTAAAAGTTTCTGCACCCGAACAAAAGGGTGTCACTCACTAAACTCCTCCAGATGGAATGTATTTACAATGAAAACGCACTGAAGACGTCGAGGGTCTAAAAAACAGTTCCATCAAGATGGTTTACTTGAACTACGGGTCTCATGCTCCTCCAGGACAAAGATTTTCTCTCATTCACTTTTTCTTCGCAGTGGGGCTTCTTCTATCGGTCCTGGAAAACACCACAACGCTGGGACTACCACGCGAGTCAGGTAAAAAAAGTTAATATAGAATTAAACAGACTCATCCCAGCTCATTGTTAATCTGGATTTGTAGGCCTAATGTTTTACACGCTGCACATCTGAGACAACATTCAAAAATGCATGTTTTGCTCAGTCAGCCAGTGCCTGACTGGCTCCATGGAGTTGTATACAAACAGTAGCCTACCCCATCCTCCACTCACCATTGTTACAAGGACAGCCCTTCATCAGCTGCTATAGCTAGACTGGATATGATATGAACTGATATGACCACATCAAACAGAGATCAGTGAGTCACTGCACTGCCTCTCCACTTTGTGTGTGTGTGTGTGTGTGTGTGTGTGTGTGTGTGTGTGTGTGTGCGCGCGGGCGCGCGCTGTGAGTGTGCGTGCGTGCGTGCGTGTGTGTGTGTGTGTGTGTGTGTGTGTGAGACACTTGCCAAAACACTCCAGTCTTTGCCAGGAGTCTCCTGCATGAGTGTGTAGGTGTGTTGTAACTTGGGGGAATACATTATTGAGCGGGTCCACTATCAGTGGTGTGTGTGTGTGTGTGTGTGTGTGTGTGTGTGTGTGTGTGTGTGTGTGTGTGTGTGTGTGTGTGTGTGTGTGTGTGTGTGTGTGTGTGTGTGTGTGTGTGTGTGTGTGTGTGTGTGTGTGTACTGTGTAACAGGCTGGATCATTTATAAAAGAAACAACCTTTATTGTTCCCATGTTCTATTGTGTCATGTGGTAATAGAACATAATTATGTTCTATTACATATTTATGTTCTATTACCACATGACACAATAGAACATAATGGGAACAATAAAGGTTGTTTCTTAATATGATATTCAGCCTGTTACATGTGCATTCACATGAAACATGTAACAGGAAAATAGCCTGTCAGTCACCAGGTGGACAATGTCATCACAAAAACAGACTAGCCTAAAGTACTCACATTTCTTACAAGTAGTATCAATACTCCAATGTAGAAATACTCTGTTACTGTTACAATTAAAAGTCAGGAATTCAACATTTACTTGAGTAAAAGTACAAAAGTATTGGTATCAATATGTACTTAAAGTACCAAAAGTAGAACGGGTGCAAATGCCTCTGAGATGTAGTGGAGTAGAAGTAAAAGCACTGAAAATTGGAAATGCTCCAGTATAGTAAAAAATACCTCACAATTGTACTTAGTACAAAAGTACTGTACTTGAGTAAAATGTACTTGCTTACTTTATTTTGCACAATAAGGGTGCACACACACCAAAGTACCTATGAGAGTGGATTCCCCTTTCCGCCAATGCATTTCAATGAGACTGGTGCAAAAAAGGCTCCATTCTCATTGAAATGCATTGGCGGAATGGGGATTCCACTCTCATAGGTACTTTGGTCAGGTGTGGGTGCAGCCTAACAAGGGGGCATGACAGAAAACAAACAGTTGTGTTGATACTGTAGGCCAGGGTTCCCAAATAGGCGGCCCGCGGGCCATTTGCGGCCCACGGGGGGCTACTGTCTGGCCCCCACCAATCCCAGTAATAATGGTGGTAAAAGAGCAGAAACAACACTAGTATATTGTGGAAACCTTGTATCTCCAAATGTGTACGTTCTTTCGCAGTAGTAAAGCCCTGCTTCATCATACAAGGCTGTCGCACAAAAGTAGTGAAAACAGCAGATCTACAAGCACACAACGCCTCGCGGTGCGAGGCGTTGTGTGCTTGTAGATCGGCTGTTTTCACTAGTTTAAATCATTTTTAAAATGATAAATGCAAAACGAACGGTTTTGGACATACACGATTTTCACCCGACAACGACGATATCTGAACTGTCACTGGAGTAGTGGGAACGCCACCGTCGCCCCCTGCAATGTTGTGGCCCTCGGCTTGGTACCCAGGACATAATTCGGCCCTTGGGGAAAACTAATTGGGGAACCCTGGTGTAGGCACTTAATCTGCCTTGACAAACAGTCCCAAAGTATTGCTGATCAGAGGAATAATATTTGGCACACAATGCACAGCAGTAGAAATGCTGGAGTTTGACATCACAGCTGTCCGAGTTGGTTTGACAACAAAACAACTTTTGAATTACCAAGTAATTGCCAACTTGCCAAAGGATCAAAGTATTATTATAATAAATACCACCCAGCCACTTCTGGCTATGTCAATAGTATGTCAATATGACCTTCTGTGCTAGATTAGCACCAGAAATCATATCCAAGTTTGAATGTGTTTGAACAAAATCAGTTTACATTTAATTGGCAACGGGGAATGGCTTCAAGTTATTTTATAATTTCGTTCTTTGGGTTCAAGTTTTGCAAGACAGTTGATTAGTATTTGTAATCTTCAATCCTCAAAAATAGTTGGGATTGATTATTTGAATTCCATAAGGGTTTATTTTCAAACCGCAACCACAACCTTTTAACATTGTTTAATACAATCAGATCAGACTTTTCTGTTGTGGATGTATGGGCTGGTTGGTATTGCATTTTCAATATATTCATGGGTTGGTATTGCAACTCTAGATTCCAGATAATAGAAATAGGATCTAAGAGCAGTACAATGATCCATGCTATGCTGCTGTTCTCAAGTCAGTACACAGCAAAATCCTGAATGTTTATTTTTGCTCTAAAGAAAAGTTAAATTGCAGTTTGGTGGTCAAATGTCAGGGTTGGCGATGAGCCACTCAGCTTAGATATAGTGGTACACACTTCCATGTTCATAAGCCTCATAATATAGCAGATGACATTTACGTTTACTGTAAAACAGGCTCAGCTGCCTTTAGTTTGCTGGGTGCCGCACTTGGCAGAACTCTTGTTGTTGTATATAGTTTATATACAGTATCAGCAACCAAACATCCCTGACATGACAGATGGAGAACATTCAGATGCATTTGTTTAGAGTTTAGTGCTGATGTTTACAACCTTGTCATCAGGGACGTCTGGGCCCCTGATTCAGCCCTGGAAAAAGAGTTGTAGAGGCCCTCATTGCGCACTATAGAGGGAGATCTCTCTCTATAGCGCTGCTGCTACTCAAAGATTTGCCATTTCAGATCATGACAAGTGACAAGCCAGTGGGCCAATTACATGAGTTATATTTCTTCATTGTCGGGTGGAAACCTTGTATGTCCAAAACCATTTTAAAAATGATCTACAAGCACACAACGCCTCGCGGTGCAAGGCGTTGTGTGCTTGTAGATCTGCTGTTTTCACTACTTTTGTGCGACGGCCTTGTATGGTGAAGCAGGGCTTTGCTTTGCGAAAAAATTTACAAATTTGAAACTTGGAGATACAAGGTTTCTGCCCGACAGTGACAATTTACTTTGTTGGCCGGCCAGCCCCCAAAATGTAACGAAGGCCGACATTTTGTTTAGATTTATTTCCTAATGGCCGGCCTGGAATGAACCGGCCGTTCGGGAGTTGTCCCGCTTTTCCCAATGGCCAGCACGTCCCTGAATGGCTTGATAACAGCTGAGTATTTTCTGTCCCCCACCATATTTCCCTCACAGAGAATCTTCTCCAAGAGCTGCTGCAGTATGAGGTGGTTCACCCCACTAGAGTCGATGCCAAAGGCCACTTCCTGTCCAACTTCCTGTCCCACCACACTAGCCGCGTACAGCGGCGGGAAGCCTCGGGTGACCCGGGCAACTCGGAGGAGCGCGTCTTCTACCGGATGCAGCACGGTGTCCAGGACTTGCATTTTAACCTCACCCTCAACCCACACCTGCTGGCTCCAGGCTTTGTGATCGAGAGGAGGTACGGTGGTGGCCTGGACGGGGTCAGGATTAACAGCCCGGGTTCCTCCCAGTGCCACTTCCTAGGCGAAGTTTGGGACCGAGCCACTGTGCAAGGCGGAGCGGCCATAAGCACCTGTGAAGGACTGGTGAGTGGGCAAAGTGCAAAGTATATGAACCCCATTTCTTAATGTATGTTTTATTCAATTCAAACTTTATTCCAGATACACAGGGGTCCATTAGAGCAGTGGTTCTCAACCTGTGGGTTGAGAGGGGGGTCCCCAAATTATTTTGGGGGGTCTCCAGATGATTACCAAAATGTGCAACATTGTTTTCTCACTCAACAGTAAACAAACCAACATCAAGTTTAAGTGTATAGACTAGAGGGTATCTGCACATTTATTAAGTGACAATTGAAGGATTTTTTAATACATCTAAAATGACAAATTAAACATGGGCCAAATTGTCAAATATTAGAGGCAGAAATTGTGAAAATAGCAGATCTACATGCTCACAACGCCTCGCAACCGTGTTATACAAAATGTAATGTCTCAACTCTTAGTGCTCGTCAGGGTGGGGGGTCCCCAGTTAAAATATGATTATTTTGGGGGTCACGGCCAGAAAAGGTTGAGGACCACTGCATTAGAGTATACAAATCATTTACAGCACACAAACAAATTAACAATAATAATACAAAAAAAATCAAATAATCATAAATGCTGACTCTCCAGTGTTTACACAGCCTGGACGAGTAGCAGAGACATAGCCTGATTTCAGACTCTACGCTGGAGCTTGAGTCTGAAGTTGTCCCCATTCTATTTGATTGAAAAGGGGAGGGGATTTAAAATTTGAAATTCCCAATCACAAGAGATCTGGTAGGAGGGGTTGTGTTTGACTTTTGCACACAAAACATTCCCTCCTCCCCCTCCCCTCAATGACATGCACCAAACAGGTCATTGTCTTTGATGTTTCATTGATTAGAGAGAATCACTAACGAGCTATCGACACTTGTAATTGTAGCTCTTTTGAAGTTCAAAGGAGGCAATTAAGAACTCTGGTGAGCCACACCTCCCTCCACTGTTTTTGTTGATTTTCGAAAGTTAGACGCACCCCTCCTCCGTATTGCATTGATTTCATTGGTCGGTTTCGTTCGGTTTTGGTAGAAAGAGACGCGTCATATGACAAAACCAGACCAAGAGAAGCAGTTCACTCAGAGAGTGGGCGGGTCTATTGGCTGGAGCCAGGCTAGCAGAGACAGCTCTTCCCAGGATTGACTGTATCAGGCGAGACATGAATCCATACATAGAGTGCCTTAAGATAGCCTCACATGTGTGGATTCCACACATTACAAACAAGTGACTGGCACTATGCCCTTTCTAGGGACCATATGTAGAATCCTCAGGGCATCATAGGCCACTTTAAGCCTCCGCATGCTACCTTTTCTTTTACAGTATGTGCAGATTGTGCACCACAAGAAAGCTGTATAGTGCTTTAACACATGCACACTTGACAGGACCTGAACACATACTGAACCTGTGAAACATGTTATTCTTATGGCTGTTTTGACAATAATTTTACTATTATAACATTTGCAGACATGCATGCCATGTCTAATGCTTTATGAACATAACTGATGCATTATAATCTACTTGTAACACTGTATAATTAATTATAGTTATGACAACTCATAAATACTCATAAATGCGTTATAACAATATTCATATGACACGTTATAAAGCATTTTATATTGACTTACAAGGTCATGTATAAAGCCATTAACACTGTCTAATTACAGGTGTAAGCACTCATAAGTACTCATAATGCAGTCATAACACATTTTATAATGAATTATAAGGTCAAGTATCGTAATACTCCCATAATTTCCTCTCACTCACAGACCTTTACGTTTAGCCAGGATCATAGATTATATTATAATTCTCATAGCTGTAACACATTATAATAATTAGTGTGGTTACTGGTTGCCATAGACCAGACTCACCAGAGGTTTTCAAAGTGGGTGACGGGGCACCCTGGGGTGCCGCGACGGCAGTCCAGGGGTGCCGCGAGATAATTTGATAATATTTGGAATTTATCTGGACACTTGAAAAAATATTTAGTATCATTTAAAGCTTGAAGTACAAAGTTATTTTCAGTCAGTTCTAACTAAAACGGCTGTTATCTCAACGTTTTCCTCGCAACATAATCACTAAAATATCGTAACTGTCAGGCAGAAACCTCTGTTGCACAAAACTAGTGAAAACAGACGATCGGCTGTTTTCACTATTTTAGTACATTTTATAGATGACAAATGCAAAACGAACGGTTTTGGACATACAAGGTTTCCACAGACAACGACGATATGCTATAAATAGGCCTATAAGTTGCTGGGAGTGAAAATTATAATGTAGGGGTGCCTCGGATTAAAAAAATATTCATGGGGTGCCCTGAGACAAAAACGTTTGGGAACACACTTTATCAGTCCAATCAGACAGGATTGGTCATGCTTCACAACATCACAATTTATAATATAAATGTTAAGACGGAATTCATTCCCCAGTGGATTCCACATCCACGTCAGTGCAACCAGGGGCGTCACAAGGGGGGGAAAGTGGGACTGAGTTACTAGGGTCCAATGTGGAGGGGCCTTAATTATTTTATACTTTAGCTATTGAAAAATAGCAGATATGCAAGCTTGCAGCGCAGCACTCGGTGCCGCGCTGCCTGTAGATCTGCTATTTTTGAAAAGTCGTGAAAATGTGTGCAAATCTTTGAATATATGTATTTTTCAAGCGAACATTTGTAACTCAAAATCTTGCTTCTGGGGGGTCCCTGGAACTAAATATTTTGAGATGCGGGTCCGTCTCCAAATACATGTCATTTTGGGGGTCCTTCACATGAAAAGGTTTGAGCACCACTGACATAGAAACATAGGTTTTTCAAAAAACCTTAGAAGGATTTGAAATATTCAAGATCTACAAGCTTGCGCTGTGAGCTCGTATATCTGCTATTATAATAATGCGTTCCCAGTCTAACTGGGTTAAACAGTGAATTGTCCCGCAGTGAATCCTTGTACCCAGGGCCCAGAATTTGGACACTCTTGAGTGCAACCACACTTTCCCCCCCCCAGAATTGCACGTTTCTAGTCACAATAATGCATTATAATCACTGTTATAATGCATTATAGTGTGATTTATTTATAAGTGGTCAATGTATGCTTAGTTTAAAGGTAGGGTAAGGGGAATGTTTGTGTTAAAATAAGAGTTAAATAGCTCTATATTCGGATATAGTGTTTGTTCAGTCTACCTGTCTCTCCAGCTCTTTGGTAAAAAGAAGATGTATTTTCAAGTCAGGATATACCTTTAATTGCCAATCTGTAGAACTCACACAGGATTCAAGATTAGGGATGGGACGATACGCGATATTATCGTTTATCGTGATAAAAAAACACTCACGATAATCGTATCGTGGAGATTTCATATATCGTGATATCGGCCTCCGTCATGCACTGGGATCAATTCACCTTTTATTTGACGAGCTGCATATCCGGTACCACTTAAACCCTCTAGAATTGGTAAAAGGTACTTATAATATACGTACTTGATACAGTCTTTTTTTCACTCTCTATCAAATGTCTTTGCCAAAAAATAGCCGATCTACAAGCTCACAACGCGTCGCAAGGCGACGCGTTGTGAGCTTGTAGATCTGCTATTTTTTGGCAAATGTTATGCCTCAGGATAATGGATTTGGATTATCGCGATAATATCGTAAATCGCGATTTCTTTGGTCACAATAATCGTGATGTGAAATTTTCATATCGTCCCATCCCTATTCAGGATAAACAAGCATTTGGAAGTGATGACACAAAATGAATTAGCAGACATAATTGGAACTTGGAACACTATAAAAATGAAGCTGATACATGGGTACTCTTTCCTGATTGGCTAAAATGTGCAAACCATCTGAAAATATATTTTTGTGTTTATTAAAGAGCTGGACAAACACTCTATAGAAATGATTACTATCACAACGTAGAGCTTTGACAACAATACACGTTTTGTTTACATGGGTTGCATACTGTGCAGATGCATTAGACCAGTGGTTCCCGAACCTTTCACGTCGAGACCCGAAAGAGAGATTAGACGTTTGCCCAGGACCCAAACTAATGAAAACAGCAGATCTACACGCACACAACGTGTCGTTTCACGCCGCGTTGCAAGCTTGTAGATCAGCTACTAATTCTTCTTACTTTTCAAATACCGGTATACATATATTTCTAACTGTTGGAAAAGAAAATGGGATTTTTACTCGAGTCGTGACCCATAAAGATCCGTCCGTGACCAACAAATGGGTCCAGACCCACTGTTTGGGGATCAGTGCATTAGACAATATCCAAATACTGTATTAGCTATATTTAATTTTTTGCTGCATTACGGGCTAATAAATGTTAATTGCAAAGGCACAGGTCTCCTCATCAGGGGTCATCATCACCATGCTGGCTTGTGGTGGACATTTGTGTCAAAATTCCATTTTTGCCACGGACATACAAAATGGGTGAACAATTGGTAGGCACACGAGGAAGGATCAATGGCACAGAAAAACAGGTTTTATTTCTCAAAAGTCGGCAACAGAGTCTTATGCACACCTGATCAAAGCTTAGCGATGGGTGTGTAGGCGGGGGTCAACATCATTTCAAACATGCACAAGAAGTACATAGGGCCCGCACACCATCTTCAACTTTCTTCAAATTTAATGCAACGTTTTGGTCAAAGACCTTCTTCAGGCATCTGCTGACAGGTAGTAGCAGCACAGCTATATACACACACAGAGTTCTATCACACCAAATCACTGATAGGGATGAGCCACCCAACAGGTGGTAATCATTAGACTAATTCTATCTTGTCATCACTGTCAGTAGCTACACAATACTTATATTCCATCCCAGTGAATGGCAATGAAGTTCTACTAAACAGTGAATCACAGTGTATGTCAAACTATACAATATACAAAAACAACATTATTACACCTCAAAATATACACAATAAGAATACAAAATAATAAAAATTACAGCAGAGAAATCTTTCAATTGTACAGAAAACACTCAATTCACTGTTCAGGCAGGATATTTGTCCTAGTGCCTGATTAAGAGAGAATGAAAAAACAACAAAGGTTAAGATACATTACAGCATCACATTAAGTAAAAATTCATCGTTAAGTCCCTTTGGTGCAAGAGTTTGTAGGTGGTGTATCCAGAACGCTTCGCGTCGTTTCAAAAGTACATCCAGGTTTCCACCCCTCTTAGGGAGGCAGACCTGTTCAATGCCTATAAAGCGAAAGGTCGACACATCATGTTTGCAATCATTGAAGTGAACAGCGACGGGATAGTCCCGATTGTTCCTTCGAATAGAGCTTTTATGCTCGCTCATTCTCTGTTTTAGTTGTCTAGACGTTTTGCCTACATTTTTCAAAAGTCGAAGCAGACAAGAAGACCTGTCTATGTCATCACACAGCACGTTTCTGTTCACAGGAAATAATTAAGAATCTGAATGGGCTATTTTTTTATATAAAAATACACAACAATTATTTATTTTCAATTTTTTTTGGCATCTAGTGTTAGGAATGCCCATATGATTACCACGGATAAGCTCTAAAAGTGTGAAAAACATATTTTTCATTTCTGGGGGAAAAGGGGTCAAGATCCAAAGGGCAGTCAGCGAGGCAGAGGTACCGGTTGGGGCTCAAAACGTAGTCAAGGAGAACAAACAGAGGTCAGTCAGTTAAAACTCTAACTTGGCAAGAAGCAATGATTGAGCAATCTCTCTCGAGACAGAGTCAATGATGGATATGCCATTGAAGAGAGATAGACAGAGTGGCCGTCGTCCTTTCTTTGATGATGGGTTCCCAGATTGATGATTGAGTGCTACCTACTGTATGGGTAGGGTACAAAACAATCTGGCAAGAAATGGAAGGAGACAGGCTTAAATACTGTGGGCTTGATTGCAAGGTGAATGGATGCAGGTGGTCACACCGTATACTCTGTAGTGTATACTCTGACTCTCAGAGTTACGGGGATCCATGCAAATAAAACATTTGAGAACCATTAGTACAAGGGGACTCATAATATGCTGTAGTCTAGTGTCATAGTAAATCAGTGTCATATTGTACAATGTACATATTCTGAAGGAAACCTGGAGACTGACATTCAGTAATTGCTTTGGGTCTTCTGATCAAAATAAGAATGATAATGGTGCCCGGGTCGACGTCGGGATCAGGATTCAAACCCACGACACGCCTTTGCTGCCTGTCATTCCCCACCTCTCTCCCCATATCCCGTCAGTCTACTGTCCTATCAAAGGCATACAAAGCCAGTTAAAAAGAAGATATAAATATATATATGTGTGTGTGTGTGTGTGTTTGTGTGTGTGTGTGTGTGTGTGTGTGTGTGTGTGTGTGTGTGTGTGTGTGTGTGTGTGTGTGTGTGTGTGTGTGTGTGTGTGTGTGTGTGTGTGTGTGTGTGTGTGTGTGTGTGTGTGTGTGTGTGTGTGTGTGTGTGTGTGTGTGTGTGTTGTGTAAAGAAAGAAAATCTAAAAAATGTCCACGGACAAGAACAAATCTTTGCACATTTGTCCGTGCACAGACAAATACATGACCCCTGCTCCCCACTTAACAGTGCAAAGAGTTTAAAATGTTCAACGGTTGGGCGGAGGTTGCAATCAATTTAAATCTGACTTTGTTGGGGGCAGAGGCTCTGGATCAGTGGGAAGAAGTGACCTTCTCAGTCACAACAAAAGGCACATGGCATTTCAACAGAACTGAGCGTGACCTGGAGACTGGGGAAGAGAAGTCCTCATTCAGTTTTTGAATGAGAAGGAGGCGTATTCAACCTAAAATGGGATGTCTAGTTAAGAAATGGCTTTGTGCTGTGCAGAAGTGGGTACTGGTGGCTGATAAATGGTAAATGGTGCATTTATATAGCGCTTTATCCAAGGCGCTTTGCATAGATTGTGCATTACATTCACCCATTCACACACACATTCACCGATGGCGGAGGAAACCATGCAAGGCACCAACCTACTCACCGGGAGCAATAGGGGTTCAGAGTTTTGCTCAAGGACTCTTCGACATTAACTCAGGGGGAGACCGGATTTGAACTGGGAACCCTTCGGGAACCTTTCGTGCTCTAATGTCGGTTTCTCAACCCCTGAGCTACGCCGCCCCCTGGCCGCTGATACCAGAAGTGTGTTTTTTTCTCGTAGATCGGCTGTTTTCACTAGTTTAAATATTTTTTTTAAATGATAAATACAAAACAAACGGTTTTGGATATACAAGGTTTCCACCCGACAACAACGAAATATAACTCATGTAATTGGCCCACTGGCTTGTCACTTGTCATGATCTGAAATGGCAAATCTTTGAGTAGCAGCAGCACTATAGAGAGAGATCTCTCTCTATAGCGCGCAATAAGGGCCTCTCCAACTCTTTTTCCCGGGCTGAATCAGGGGCCCAGCACTTCCCTGGTGCCAAGATACTGTACGTGCAGTAGCCTAAGAAAAGAGCAGAACCTACACTTTCCATATAGCCCTGAGACTCAAGAGTGAGTAGACGGACATTGTGCCATCTTATGAGTTTGTGAGGACCACATGGATTAAAGTTCTCAGTCGCCACAACGTCATTTGGATTCCATTCATGCTTTCATAGGCTATTTTCTGTTATTCAGTAAAGAATTACCGTAAAAAGTCTTATTGGGATGTTCCTTTTAGGCAGGGTGTTTAACTGTACTTGTACTGTACTACATTTCAATTGTATTGACTATACTTGTACTGTTCTCCATCACTGTTTAAAAATGGCATCAGTCCAATCCTCCCAAAGCTCACACCCAAATTTGAAATAATAATATAATGAATAATTGTACTTTCGTGTCTGCCTCTCACAGCCCATCCTTTACGGGACACAATTTAAAGATAACAGTATATCCAGAATGAATATATTATACAGTACATAAGGCTCTGCAGTTGTGGGGCATGTGCCATTGCATAGTAGTACATACTAATACTCCTCTGTTTCCCACAGGGCAGGAAAATGATCACAGAGTAAATACAGTTACAAAATGTGTTTATGGTTGTGACGTTATGTAATACTCCATTAAAAGCTTGTTGGAGTTCGGAGGGTTCAGCATTATCCTTAGGAGGAAAAACTGCCTGCCACATGATTTAGATTGGTTGAACCATCACTGGAAGGAGTACTCAGGAAACGGTAGCTAGGGAGGCATCCATGCATGCGCCCGGCCTTTGTAAGTTTACAACTTTCTAGTGAGGAGGATTACATAAGAAAGAACATAAATCCCCTTGGGAGATGAAGCGGGGACCCCCACTACACTCATAGATTTCATAAATAGCCTCATAGACTTGTTTGACAGCACTGCCAGTGTGTAGTGTTGTGTTGGAATCAAGTTAATTTGTATTTTAAGACATTTAACCATATAAAAACTCTCAATACTTAGCAAACTCGTACTTGGTCTGATCTTGTCCCCCCTTTACAACACTCCTCTTTGCCGAAAATGATTGATTGATTGATTGATTGAAGAATGAATTAGAATTTGCAATAGGAGAAAGTACAGTTTCATAACAGCATAAATCAATTACAAAGCAGAACAATGGGGGGAAAAGGGGTGGGGGGGGGGGGGGGGACATGGAGTCTTTCTTTCCCTAATTGAGTAAAAGATTATATGTATCAGTTCTAATAATTAATAAAACAGTAATAATGTCCTATCAGTTTCATGTCAAGGGCTGTCTATGTATGTCTACATTACAGTATTGTGTCCGCTGCACCAACCATCCACCCTGCCCCTACTTTATGGCTAAGTAAGGGATGGTCAACGATAAGCTATGAAGTAATCACACAACTATTGTATGATGGATGTACTGTATGGAGCTTTAAGGCTAATTTATCCTGCCGTTGACACTAGTTGTGCGATCAGCCTTTACCGTTTTGTCAAGAGATTTAGCATCACCTGGAAGAAGGGTCAGTAGTTTCTGCAGACATAGCATACAGCACCTTTACAGTATATGTAACAGCATACGGCAGGGTTCCCCAATAGGCGGCCCGCGGGCCATTTGCGGCCCGCGGGGGGCTACTGTCTGGCCCCCACCAACCCCAGTAATAATGGTGGTATAAGTGCGGCACTAGTATATCGTCATTGTCGGGTGGAAACCGTTCGTTTTGTATTTATCATCTAAAAAATTTACTAAACTAGTGAAGCTAGTGAAAATAGCCGATCTACAAGCACACTGTGTGCTTGTAGATCTGCTGTTTTCACTAGTTTTGTGTGACGATCTTGTATGATGAAGCAGGGCTTTGCTTTACCTAAAAACATACACATTTGAAACTTGGAGATACAAGGTTTCTGCCCGACAGTGACGATATCTGAACTGTCTCTGGAGTAGCGGAAACGCCATCGTCGCCCCTTGCAAAGTTGTGGCCCTCGGCTTGGTACCCTAGACATAATTCAGACCTTGGGGAAAGCTATTTGGGGAACCCTGGCATAGGGTATCAGTTTTTGTATGCCATTTGATAAACAGATAACCACTACCATCGATTTCATACTCGCAGTTCCTATCATGTGTTGACTCTCATGAAGATGCACTTGCCATCGAAATGTCAATTGCATTCTGCACTCTGTCAATACAAAGGCATTTAAATGTCAGTCAGAGATCAAGATGCCCCAGTCAGTGCTTTATTTCTCTTGTTTGCTGCGGTGTGACCTGCATGCCTGATATTAGGGCATTCACCAAATATTCGAATATTCGAATATCAAAGGCACTATTCGACGTTGTTCACTGAAGTCGAATATTCTCTTTTTTTTCTTCTTTTTTTTTTCTCTTTAAAAAATATATAGTTTATAAAGCTTGGCTAGATAGGAAGTCATAAGAATGAGTTGTCAATGCCCCTAGTGGATGAATTTGTTAATGCTCTATACCAGGGGTTCTCAAACCTTTTTAGGCTGTGACCCCCAAAATAAACATATTTGAACTGGGGACCCCCACCCTGACAAGCACTTGGAATTGTGGGTATTACATTTAATGTGACTCTGTTCCGCAGATAAATATTGTGAAAATAGCCGATCTACATGCTCACAACGCCTCGCTGTGAGCATGTAGATCGGCTATTTTCACAATGTTCGCCTCTTGCTTACTTAATATTTGACAGTTTGGCCAGTCCTGTCGAATATTCGACTATTCGAATACTTTGAGGTCGAATAATTCGAATACTAAAAATCAATATTCGTGAATGCCCTACCTGATATGTAGTTGGATTTCCTTTCTACTCTCATGTGTTCTTCAGTCCCCTGCCTAATCACCATCTTCTTCTTCATCCTCCTCCCTGTCATCTTGTTGGTTCTCTTCAGTCATTTTTCTCATCACATTTCTGCAGTGGTGTGAAGTAACTAAGTACATTTATTTTTTTTAGTGAGTATTTCAAATTTTCAGTACTTTTACTTCTACTCCATCTCAGAGGCAAATATTGTTTTTAGTTTTTTTACTTCATTATTTGAAAGCCCTTGTTACTTTTACTTACCGTAGATTTTGATTATTATTACAAATCATACATTAACCAATTTGAAAATAGCCGATCTACAAGCTCACCCATACATTTGAAAACCTTTGCATAATGAGTACCGTAATTGCTGGACTATAAGCCGCATCTGAATATAAGCCGCACGAGCTAAATTTAGAACAAAAAACTAATGTTTACATATAATATGTAAAGCCGCACTTGACTATAAGCCGCAGGTGTCGTTCCTGTTTCCTGCTAGAGCGCCCTTGGTGGCCGTTAGCTGTAAAAATCTATATATAAATCCTTGTTAAAGACCATTGTAAAACTAACTAACTGGCCGTTAGCTGTAAAAATCTCTATATAAGCCGCACCGTTGTATAAGCCGCAGGGTTCAAAACATGGGAAAAAAGCCGCGGCTTATAGTCCGGCAATTACGGGTACTTTCTATGTTGGTACACTAAGTACATTTATCCGGACTTGTACTTGTAACATTATTTACTTGTAAGTATTTTTACGTTGCGGTATTGATACTTTTACTTTACTAAAAGGAGCTATAGTCAACTTCTTCTTGAAAAACGGGTGCTAAAATAAAAATAATGTTGTCGGACCGACACTTTGTTTACATTCTAGTCTATTCAGACTAGGATGTAAACAAAGTGTCGGTCCGACAATGGCCGCAATGATTATTTTATCATTATTTTACGCTTTTTGTGGTCATGTTTGAATTGAAACACATATATAAAGCTTGTTTTTTTATAAAATATTTTCAAAACATTATTTTTATTTTAGCATCCGTTTTTCAAGAAAAAGTTGACTATAGCTCCTTTAACTTTTTTGAAGTAAAAAATGGGAGCACCTTTTTTGAGAGAGAAACATATTGTTGTGTGTAAGCCCTACACCTCCACTCTGCAGACAGGACTGTTCAGACTGGCTGCTGAAGAGTTCTTCATTCGGCCGTTGGAGCCTTCCAGTGACCGGTCCGCTGCACCTCAGGCCCACGCCATCTACAAGCGCCATGCTTCGCCCTCATGGAGACCCACAGCACAGCCCATCTCCGAAAAACAAGCTGTAAACGGTACCTGTGGAGTCAAAGGTAACTCCCAACCCCACACGCACACACGCGCGCTAGTGGTGCGCGGATAGGCTTTTGAGTTCATCCGAATCCATCCGCGCAAATTAATTATCCGCCCGTTATCCAACCGCATTAATTATATTATCCAATTTATATATCCGCATCCATCCTCATCCGCATTTTCCATATGTCAAGTATTATTGTTTTCTGGCCTATTCCAAGAAATGCATTGATTTAGCCTACGAATGTCAGTTCGTCTTTTCTGTGCTGCGTTGCGCTGATACAGTCAGACAGACAGACAGACAGACAGACAGACAGACAGACAGACAGACAGGCACACACAGAGAGAGAGAGAGAGAGAGAGAGAGAGAGAGAGAAGCACACACAAAGCTTGTTAGTGGGAAGTTTAACTTACCTATACTTTGCATTATGCGCGAGGGATCTACAGTATGAAAGAGATTCAACTTTTTTGCAGCGCAACCATAGAGGTAATGAGCGCGACGAGGCATGCCGTGATGCCGATCCAATGCCTTTAATTGGTCGCAGCTGTATCGTTTTATTGTGGACTGGACATTGCCTCATGAAGAATTAACAAATTATACAAAGTAACACACACTCTCTCACACAGACACAGGCATTCAGAGATGTAGCCTTTGTATTGATAGATATATATTTATCATTTATTTCCTGCATTATTTCATCCGCGGTTATCCAAAATTAATTCATAGTTATATTTGATTGATCCAAATCCGCCCACATCGCGGATCACCGCGGTGCACCGCGGCTAAAACCGCCATCCGCGCATCACTAGCGTGCGCACGCACACACCGCACACACCGCTCATACACGCACGCACGCACGCACGCACACACGCACACACGCACGCACACGCACACTGGTGCTGTAGCACGCTGGTGCCTCTGTGCACATCGCTGTACTCTCCTCTCTCTGTGGACAACAGCCAAGGACTCTTAGTGCTGGTGGTTCTTCAGGAGGGTTTTAATGTGGTCCTTGTACCGCTTTTTCTGGCCCCCAGCAGACCTTTGACCATCTATTCTCGAAGCTGGCGATAGATTATCTGTCGGGGTAGACGGTGGGCTGGCATAAGGATCACGTGCCCAAACCATCTCAGGTGTTTTTTTGTCCAAGGAGCACTGTAATGTCGGCTGTGTCGGTCCGGTCATGAATTTCAATATAGGGCACCCTGTCTTCCAAAGTCAAACGCAGGAAACCCAGGCAGCGGATTGTGGAAGGCCTCTAGACCAGGGTTCCCCAATTATTTTTCCCCAAGGGCCGAATCATGTCTAGGGTACCAAGCCGAGGGCCACAACATTGCAGGGGGGCGACGGTGGCGTTCCCGCTACTCCAGCGACTGCGACAGTTCAGATATCGTCGTTGTCGGGTGAAAATCTTGTATGTCCAAAACCATTCGTTTTGCATTTATCATTTTAAAAAATATTTAAACTAGTGAAAACAGCCGATCTACAAGCAAACAACGCCTCGCATCGCGAGGCGTTGTGTGCTTGTAGATCTGCTGTTTTCACTACTTTAGTGCGACGGCCTTGTATGATTTGCGAAAGAACGTACAAATTTGGAGATACGAGGTTTCCACCCGACAACGGCGATATACTAGTGTTGTTGCTGCTCTTATACCACCATTATTACTGGGGTTGGTGGGGGCCAGACAGTAGCCCCCAGCGGGCCGCAAATGGCCCGCGGGCCACCTATTGGGGAACCCTGCTCTAGACTGTGGATGTGCCTCTGGTAGGGTGTCCAGGTTTCCGAGCCATAGAGCAGCGTGGAGAGGCAGACCGCCTTATACAAAGCCTTGGTTGTGATGGTGAGGTTCCTGTTCTGGAAAACCCTGTACCTAAGCCTTCCAAAGGCAGCGGAGGCCAGGCCAATGCGAGCCTGGACGTCATCAACTATTATAGTAATAGTCCAGGCAAACTAGCGTTTTACGAGAAAGTAATTGTAACAGAATTTTTTTCTTCACAGACCTTTTCTATAAGGTCTCCAGAACAACATACTAAAAGTCCTAATAAATCCTAGTTGCGGAAATATGTTTAATTGGCACCAATCCAAGAAATCCACCCAGGAGGAAAATACCCAGAAAAATATTTTTTTTCTGGGTATTTAAGGAGGATCTGAGGGGTCTAACTAGGGGTTTGTCATGATGCTGAATCCATTGCAGGCATTTGTTTTGCACAAAAAACATTCTGTGGGCTAAAAATGGCCTCAGAAAACAATACACGTATGGGTGAGTATTCATGTTAGTCGGAGGCCTTAGGGTTTTTTTTCTCGTGCTAATCAGTCTAAAAGTGCAACATTTTGCAAAGATGTAGCTCAGGGCATGCTCTAATGATTTAGCTAGGGCGCCCGAGTCGGCGACCTTCGGGGTCACCACAGCACCCACAAAACTCTGACTCATCACTTTTCATCACTAAAGTCGATGGGAGCCCAACTTGATTTGGCCGCTGTGGCGACCCCGAATGTCGCAGACTCGGGCGCCCTAGCTAAATCATTAGAGCATGCCCTGAGCTACATCTGTGCAAAATTTTGCACTTATAGACTGATTAGCACGAGAAAAAAAAACCTTAAGGCCTCCGACTAACATGAATACTCACCCATACGTGTATTGTTTTCTGAGGCCATTTCTAGCCCACGGAATGTTTTTTGTGCAAATCAAATGCCTGCAATGGATTCGGCATCATGACAAACCCCTAATAGACCCCTCAGATCCTCCTTAAATACCCAGAAAAAAAATATTTTTCTGGGTATTTTCCTCCTGGGTGGAATTCTTGGATTGGTGCCAATTAAACATATTTCCGCAACTAGGATTTATTAGGACTTTTAGTATGTTGTTCTGGAGACCTTATAGAAAAGGTCTGTGAAGAAAAAAATTCTGTTACAATTACTTTCTATTTTGGGTCCAAAATGAGCTAGTTTGCCTGGACTATAAGGGAAAGTTAGCCTATTGCTAGACCAATCTGGGAACTAAATCTAAATCTCTAGCTTTCTTCACAAATATGTTCATAAAGGTGTCTACTATCACCTCTGAACTTTGTCAAACACAACTCCCTTGACATACTTTGTGGGAGCCAATCAAAGTTATTGGGTATCCCGAGGGCCTGGGATTAAAGGGTGTAAAAATAAAATGTACATGAACATATGAGGTGTGTAATTAGGGAATTTTTGGGCTGCTGAATCCATTTTGTGTGTCCATGAGACATCCAAAAGGTTGGAGTAGGGTTTGAATTCATGAAAACTATTAAAGATCGGGTGGGTAAGCACACATCATGACACACAGGATAACATGATGCAATCTGACAAGAACACTCCTTTAAAATAGGGACAAACAGGACACAGGTGAACTCGAATGACATGATTGGCTAAGCCGTAGCCAATTAGGCCTTTTTCATGGCCAAGGAGTAATTCTTACTGATAACTAATGGTTGGGATGGATTCAGCAGCACAACAATACCCTAATTACACACTTCATACGTTCATATTGGCCATTTTTTATTTTTCCCCCTTTAATCCCAGGCCCTGGGTATCCCAACTTTGATTGGCTCCCACAAAGTATGTCAAGGGAGTTGTGTTTGACAAAGTTCAGAGGTGATAGTAGACACCTTTATGAACATATTTGTGAAGAAAGCTAGTGATCTAGATTTAGTTCCCAGATTGGTCTAGCGATTGGCTAACTTTCCGTAACTACTATGGTGCAGGATGATGACAGAGTGGCAGAGAGGTATGTGAAGTGGATGCCCGTCAAGGGTGAAGTTAGACGTGTTTGTCTGGGCAGTAAACTCCTGCATGAGTGTTTGCAGGTTTTTCTCATGTTGATCTGGAGAACAATGGCACTGTATATGGAGGCGACCACATGTAGTGTGCACTAAAGGGATTCTGGTGAGAGGGCAAGTAGAAGCACAGTCATCGGTGTGCTGTAGCTCTAGGATATGTTGGGTGGGGAGTTTGGTAGTGGATTGGAGGTGACGGATTGATAAAAAAGGTTACCATCCAGCCTGTACTGTGTCCGAATCCCATCTGTGGGGTCCAGGTTTTTGATGGGACAGGAGGGTGACAGTGGAGATGAGCGTATTAAATATGGTTGGGGCTTGACTCCCAGTCTCCCACATCCACAGATGGCCACTGATGCTTGCATCCTGTCATGTGGCTGCCGCAGGAGGTTACAGTCAGAACTCTGCTGGTATACCTAGCTTCCCAAATACTTCCCACAGCAAGTCCCTGTTTACTGTGTCGAAGGCTTTGGACAGATCAATGAATGCCAGGTACAGGTCTTTGCTGTGTTTTCTGCATTTTACCTGCACCTGCGTCTAGCGAAAAGGTCATTTCCGTGGTGCTGTGGTCAAGTCTAAAGCCACACTGGAATTCGGGCAGGATGCTTTCCAGTTACATGGTTTGCTACTTGTTGCAACATGATCTGTGCTAGCACCTTCCCAGCCGCGGATAGAAGGGAGATACTGTTGCCGCAATTTGCTTTGTCACCTTTACGCTTGTTGGATTATTATGATGTTGGCATCCTTCCAGTCTTGTGGGATGACGTCTGATGACCAGATGGAAGTCTGGTGCATAGTGCAGAGCTAAAACAAATCCATCATGCTTTAGGATTTATCCCGGGATCTCTTTTTTATTATCGTTTTTATTTATTTATTTGTTCCCCATGCTGGCCTTGCGTACCTCTGAGAAGCTGGCGGAGGAATCCAGCATGTTTACAGGGGGCAGGCAGAGTACGTTCGTCTGTGCAGGATTTGAGGTGTTCACTAGTGTCTTAAAAGTAAGTGCTCAGCCCATCTGTCCTGGATCTGCTGTTTGTCCTTGTAGAGAGTAGATTTGGTTCTCAAAGTGGGTCTGGGGAACCAGAGGGGTCTTTGAGGGAGTTCCAGGGGGTCCCCAGCTAAATGATAGCAACCAAATGGACCCTTATGGGTCTGTAACTTGCATTTGTACACTCTCCGAGTTAAATTAACATTGATTTTACAATATAAATTGGGGTCCTTAGGGATAGAAATGCCATTACATGGGGGTCCGTAGCCTAATGCATGTCAAACTGGGGGTCCTTGAAATTATAATGGTTGAGAATCACTGCTAGAGCTCTAAAATATTTCTTATATGGGGGGTCCCTGGCATATCTTTTCATATGGGGGTCCACAGGCTAATAAGTGTCAATTTCGGGGGCATTGACGTGGAAAAAGTTTGAGAACCACTGAGTGTGGCGCCATATGCTGACCTGACCGCGACGCAAGCACACACACATTTAACATCTTTATTTGCATTTGAAACGTTAATCATTTCTCTTTATGCTGGCACCTGAATAGAAGGTCAAAACAGTCTGAGCTGCTCCAGTGTCTCTCCTCTGCATGAAAACAAGCAGTTTACATTTGTAACCAAGCTGCATAATAGCATCCTTAAGATGTTGGTACTTAAGCACCTCGGTAAGGAATGAATCTTCCAGGCTGTGGTCAAATTGAATATCTCACCACATCCTACTAGCATGAATGCATTATTTAAAGTGTAAAATGTATATATAGTATATACCCGTAATTGCCGGACTATAAGCCGCGGCTTTTTTCCCATGTTTTGAACCCTGCGGCTTATACAAAGGTGCGGCTTATATAACGATTTTTACAGCTAACAGCCAGTTAGTTAGTTTTACAATGGTCTTTCAACAAGGATTTATATATTGATTTATACAGCTAATGTCCACCAGGGGCGCTCTAGCAGGAAGCAAGAAGGACCCCTGCGGCTTATAGTCAGGTGCGGCTTATATATGTAAAGATTTGTTTTCTTTTCTAAATTTAGCTGGTGCGGCTTATATTCAGGTGCAGCAATTACGGTAATAGAGAAAGGAGGGCTGTGAAGTCCAAGTAGAGATTGGGCAAACACCATATAGAACAAGAGTATGTCAGGAATACATTTTGGCCATAAACCTTTCAGTGTTTCTTTTTTTTTTTTATCCCACGATTTTGTAACCCATTTTTCACCCAGTGCCAATTGCCTATGTAATCCTGGGCTCTTCTCTCCCTCTGCCACGCCTGGGGAGACAACGAACAAACCTCATGCTTCCTTCAATGCATGGGTAGTCCAAGTTGTTTCTTTTCACCTGACAGGGGGGATTTCCCTGGGATGGACGTAGCACGTGGAAGGAACACGTTATTCCAACCAGTTCCTTTCCCCTCCATCAGGCGCCAGGGGGAGGCATTATTGAGACCAGGATTACTGCATGTTTTTTGTGAGGGTATCAACCCTAGGAGACACGGGGAGAACATGCAAACTCCACACAGAAAGGCCCTATCGCCGACCCCACCTAGGGTGTGGGCGCTGATGACGCGGGGGGAGGAACATGCCCCCAGCACCCACAGCGTCCCCCGGCGGGAATCGAACCCAGGACCTTCTAGCTGTGAGGCGAATCGCTGACCACTGCGCCATCGTGCCCCCTATAAACCTTTCAGTGTTAATTAAAATTAAAATGTTAGGGAGAGACTAAGGAGAAGAGATTGAGTAGAACTAAAAGACAAGTAATCTTGTTTGATTGCGCTCGGGTGTTTTCAGCATGCAACCAAGTGTAAAATCAATCAATATGGGTTTCCCCTCCCAGTTCGGGGTGGCGTCAACCGACTAAACTCGGCTCCACGGTGCTGCCGAAATGTTGTGACCTCCCGATACTCAGCGGTGTCTTCTCATTCATTCAGCCCGGCTCCAAGTTCATATGCTCGGCTGTGAAGCTAAGGAAACAGCGGTCGTTTGGGAGGGAGACACGCCGACTTCCAATGCTTGTGTGGCCGTGTATTGAGCGTCGCAAAGCGGATACATTGTCAGCTGGTTCTCGCTCTGGCTGGAGACGAGAGTGATGGACTGGGAGGCACGCGCGCGAGACACACGACAGACACACACACACACACACACACACACACACACACACAGCTTTGCTGTGTGTATCGCTAGTCGCCGACCGTTTTAAAGAGAAAAGAAGAGCTTATACACAACTTTGTATGTATGCGCCCTGCAACGCTCATTCATCGGCCACTAATGTTGTCATGCCATGGACCTCCAATATTTACAAGCGACTTCGGCACTAGCCGTTAATAAAGTATGAATGGACTCCCCCGAACTTAAATAATTTCGGTCGGGGAGCCCTCCCGAACTGAAATTAGTTAGGCTCCTTATTACAGTGTGAATCGACCCTAAGACTTTTCAGATGACTAAAATGTGACTAAAACTAAATGAAATCTTATTCAAAAGACTATAACTAAAACTAAATCAAAATCACACTGCTGTCATCTGCAGATCCACATGGAGCATTTGAGGATTTTGAAAGCCAACGGGAGATCTGGGAACGAAGGCGTGGAAGGAAGAGGAGGATTCGCCAGCGGTCGGTCAGCAAAGAGAAGTGGGTGGAAACGTTGGTGGTTGCCGACCCCAAGATGCTGGAATACCATGGAAGCAAGGGAGTGGAGAGCTACGTTCTGGCTGTCATGAACATTGTAAGTGCAACACACAGATGCACGTATGCCTTCACTCACGCACGCACGCACGCATGCACGCACGCACGCACGCACGCACGCACACCAAGGCTGCCAAATTAATATTCGAATTTCGAATATTCGTCGAAATAGGAAAACATGTATATTCGAATATGAAAATTAATATTCAAATTATTATTATTATTTTTCCGTTTTTTTTTTTTTTTTCAATTCAATTCAAAGGGCTTTATTGGCATGAGAAAACATACGTTTACATTGCCAAAGCAGAAGTGTACACAATACAATACAATACAATCAGAACAATCAGAACAAAATATGTACAGGTGAAAACAGTTTTCATGCATCACGGTAATGTGCAGGCAGAGCAGTGATATATATACAATGGTTTTTAAGGTGGTTGGGTTCCATTTGATATCCTTCTCTTATCACACACTGGTGAGAGACCGTGTGTGTAGTATTATTCTTTCATCCTCTCCAATGTAATTAATTGAAATCAACACTTGATCTCACAGAAGAGGGGCTGCCAAGGGCTCTGACAGTGTAATGAATACTGTATGTCTTTATCTATTATACAGCGAGTATAGACTGAAGAAGAGGCAGGGAGTTTAATCAGCACATTAAACTCTAAAAACCAGCTTCCTCCTGCCGCGAAGGGTGCCAGCATGACTCACACCATCCTTCCTAGACGATTTTGACATCTTGTTACTAATCTGTCGGTAGATAATGCCGGTCTTATATAAGGGTCATTTGTGTACGGTGTGATGTCATACTGATGTCAGCAGTGTGATGTCATACTGATGCGGAGATATGAGCAGGGCAAAGGTGTGACGTGTGACGTGTGACGTGTGACCGACGGACGGACGGACGGACGGACGGACGGTGGAGGTTTTGATACTAAACTGCGACCTGACGGTCGCAATGACTATGTTCTCCTTTATATATTAGTGGATTAATGTATCCGTTTGGTCTTAATCCATTTATCTTAATTGATCTCGCTAATCAATTGATTTAATAATTTCTTTCTACACTGAATTCCAGTATTTCCTGAGAAACGGGCACATCTCTGGTATGGTCCCCAAACCACTCTCCTCGGTGCATTCAGCACATGCTCTGAAGTACACACGGAATGACATTTTGGGATGTGTACAGTATGTATGTGTGTGTGTGTGTGTGTGCGTGTGTGCGCAAGCACATGTGTGTTTGTGCGTGCAATGCATATGTTGAAAGAAACTTTTGTTTCAACACACACACTACCGAGTACTTTCCCTCCCTGATATACTGTTCACAATGTTCGACTCTGCACATACTTTGGGTGCTCATATCCACGGACAGTATTATATCATACAGCTTAACCCATTCAGAATGGGTACACAGTATTGTGTATTATTATTTTATGCTTTAACTATTGAAAAATAGCAGATATACAAGCTCACAGCGCGGTACCGAGTGCCGCGCTGCGAGCTTGTAGATCTGCTATTTTAGAAAAATCTTGAAATTTAGAATTTTGACCCGATTCTATAAGTGTCTTTTGAATCCTTCTAAGATTTTTTGAAAAACCAATGTTTCTATGTCAGCAATCCGGCTTAGCCATCGTCAAAGAAAAGGTCCTTTTCACTTAACTGGAGCTCAGTTAGTCTGTTCTTGAGAAACTACTATGTCAGTGGTTCTCAAACCTTTTCATGTGAAAGACCCCAAAATGATATGTATTTGGCCACGGACCCGCATCTCAAAATATCTAGTTCCAAGGGACCACCCAGAAGCAAAATTTGAGTTACAAACGTTCGCTTTGAAAATACATACATTCAAAGATTTGCACACATTTTCACGACAAAAATAGCAGATCTACAAGCTCACAGCGCGGCACTCGGTGCCGCGCTGTGAGCTTGTATATCTGCTATTTTTCACTAGTTAAAGCATTCAATAATTCTAGGCATTCTAAATGGGTTGTTAATCCAAAACATTGTTCCGGCTATATGAGGTCAGATTCTTTCCATCCTCATGTTTGGTAGCACGGTGACATCATGTCGTTCCAGTTCCCGCTGGACTGGAGCCCTTGTGTTTCTCTCTCCTCTTTCATTCCTGTTCCAAAAGACAACAACGTTGTTACGTCTCCCAGCTCGCCACTGTTAAGTCCTACCACCTCCTCCTCGTACTCTGGGGATGCTGAATAAGCTGACGACAGCCCGCGTCTGTTAGCACTTTGGGAGTGAAAAAACATACAATACATCATTGCCTGGGCCAGTGGCCACAGCTGCTGACATGGCTCAAGGACAGGATTTAAAGGAAGGGGAATTCAATCATAATGAAGGTTATAGTTTAACTCACTCTACATACAATAAATAATACAATGGAGGAAGCAGCCATTATGTTCTGCATCCTTTGACCGTTGAGTTTTGGCAACACCTTTGAGTTTAGAACAATCGGAGGCCAAGTTAACCCATTCAGTTATAAAGAAAACAGAGGAAAAATGTGTTACAGCTGCCGAGGGAAACCATTTCTTCTGTCATACATGTGTAAACAATAATGAATGGTGTCATCATCATCCTAGACGAACAAGCAGATCAGCTTTCTGAGCGTGTTTTTGTTATTTGATGTCCATTAATCACGAGCGTAAAACTACTTTTGTAACTTGGCCCATACCCATCATTTCAACCCGTTCTCACCCCCCCTGCTTCTCACCCGTGACGCGCTAACGCTTTGGACGTCAATCCCTGAAACGCACTGGGATGCTTTTGGCGTCTATCTGTAGAAGCGGAGGGAGAGTGTTAGTGCGCATGCGCCGACACGTGTTGACTCGAATATTTATTTACCCTCAGTGGGAAGCAAACCCGGGCCTTGGTGATCGTAGCCATGCTGCGATATTCACTGAGCTAGCGACAGGCTGAACAAACAGCCGACAATAATGGATTGCATTAATGGATTGCATTTTTATAGCACTTTCTTTTTAAAGTTGCAAAATCAAAGCACTTTACATTGGTCCATTCATTCATACATTTCTATGCTGATGTTGATGTATTGAGCTTGCTTATTTATTGATGCATTACCTTGCTTATTGTAAGTCGCTCTGGATAAAGAGCGTCTGCTAAACGCCTAAATTGTAAATTGTAACACTTCCATTTCAGTTGTGTACTATGGGCGTAGATTCTTTCTGAAACTAATCATAAAATGTTTGTGTGGATGCATGGAGATGGTTTTCGTTTAAATCTTTGTGTAGACAGCATTTCAAAGTCATAAAAAATCCCAATTAACTCGGGAATGCATCAATTTGAATGCAATGCCTTTTCTTTCCAAAGTTCAGTTAACGACAGCAACATTCAATTCTTCAAATCTTCTCAAACCCACAGAAAGTTACGCTGTGAATACATTCACCTTGATGATCCACTTTCTCTTGTCCCATTTCTAGTCCTTGCATATAAATCATACAAATCTTTTTCCTTAGCCACATTTGTCCGTGTACAGACATATTGATAACCTATAAACCTAAGAGGCCTGCTTGTGATTATGGTCTGTATTCGGGGCAGGTGCTAATTATGTTTGGCAGTCTAGACTCGCCGCACTTTGCTCTATGCCACGCTCCACTTCTTCATGGATGATTTGAGTTGAGAGAGAAGAACACCCTTTTTTTCGTGTTTATATCTTTGACAACGTGGATACTAACGCAGTACAGTGCCTTTGAGACGCATTCGGGCGTAGAAGCAGTCCCCTGGTCAATATTTACTATTCTGTCCATAACGGCACACAACTCGGTAACGGCGCTGAGTTGGCCCATGCGACGGTCACGCACCGCTCGTCACGGCGACTCACTCGCTACCGCTCGCTCGGCGGTGACTCACGGGGCTCATGGCCGCCTGAGACGCCGCGCCTCCGTCGTGGATAGTGTGGTGTGAGCAGGAGCGTCGGGGGGCTGGTAAACACAATCCAACCTCGCCTACCAGGCTTTCTGGGGGAAAGCCTGGTGTTCGTTCACAACAGGCCGTTTGGTTTCCGCCCAACGCGGAAACCACTAGAAGAAGCGGCGTCGCTTTGATTTGGTTCCCTCCGTTTGTTTCCCCAATCCCTATTAAAATGCTTGAGTAGCCTAGTGTAGTCTTGCCAGTCGCTACGAGTTGGACTAAAAGATGCATATACCAAACAGATTTTTCAAAAGCAAAACTACTCCGCATCAAGGAGTTTATTAGGTAGGCCCTAAAAGTATGTCCTTGAGCGCAGGGGAATTATTTCGGGTTAAAACTGTTTCCGGTGGATAGTTCCGGCCAAATTGTTGTCTTTGAGTACTACAACATGACGTGTTGTGGTTTCCGCTCCAGACCGGTTACAAGCCCGAAAAGTGAAGTGATCCCAGACTAAACCCAATCTAGTGGTTTCGAATCCAGTGCTGTTAGAGATTTCGCTGCTGACAGACAGATAGACGGAAACAAAGGGGGGACAGACAGAGACACACACGGAGAGGGGCAAAATGTAAGTTTATGCAATAATAATTGCGACCGTAGGTCGCAGTTACTTGCACTCCTATACTATCCAAACCTCCACCGGCTGTCAGTCCGTCCTTCCGTCCGTCAGTCTATCACACGTGTCACACGTCACACTTTTGCCCTGCTCATATCTCCGCAACCGTTGCCCCGATCCATGCCAAATTTTGCACACACACTCCTTACCCCCGGAGCTCCAGGGACCCCCAGGTGTAAAAAATGACCAAATGTGCAAAAATGACCAAATGACCACCCCAACAGGGCTGCTCACGGGGAATTCCCGGGGACCACCTACTCCTGGTGCTCCAGAACGGATGCAAAAGTGGTGACGCCCCCAGTGGAGGACCCCCTCCACTGCAGCTCACATAAAATGCCGTAACTCTGGCTAGGAGCGTCCGGGAGAGCCGGGGCCGGTACCTATTCGTCCGCCAAGGCGGCGCGGAGACCCCACCCCTCATTTCTCACATGGCCCTCTTCTAGCGCCACCATGAGGCAGATTCTTGCAAAACACATTTTTGGACACTGCTCCTACAATTTTTGCCCTAAAATCACGCTAATCTGTACACAGTATGTCTACACTCATTTCATCAACTTGGATCTGTCCCATATTGCGCCACCTTCAGGCCGATTTTTAAAACACATTTTTGGCCACTGCTCCTACAATTTCTGCCCTAAAATCACGCAAATCGCTACACAGTATGTCTACACTCATCTCATCAACATGAATCTGTCCCATATAGCGCCACCTTCAGGCCGATTTTTAAAAACACATTTTTGGACACTGCTCCTACAGATTTTGCCCTAAAATCACGAAAATCACTACACAGTATGTCTACACTCATGTCATCAACATGGATCTGTCCCATATAGCGCCACCATCAGGCCAATTTTTTCAAACACATTTTTGGACACTGCTCCTACAGATTTTGCCCTAAAATCACGCAAATCGGTACACAGTATGTCTACACTCATCTCATCAACATGGATCTGTCCCATTTAGCGCCACCTGCAGGCCGATTTTTTAAAACACATTTTTGGACACTGCTCCTACAGATTTTGCCCTAAAATCACGCAAATCGGTACACAGTATGTCTACACTCATCTCATCAACATGGATCTGTCCCATTTAGCGCCACCTGCAGGCCGATTTTTTAAAACACATTTTTGGACACTGCTCCTACAGATTTTGCCCTAAAATCACGCAAATCGCACAGTATCTGTACAGTCATGTAATCAAAACGCATCTGTCCCATCTAGTGCCACCATCAGGACGATTTTGGTACAACTAATTTTTGGCCTATTTGTAGAGATAAGCGACCAACGGTCGCTTATCTCCCGATTAGGGAGTCTTACTGGTAATAGATTACATTTTTATAGCGCTTTTTTTTTAAGTTGCAAAATCAAAGCACTTTACAATGGTCCATTCATTCATACATTGGGAAGTGAAGTGGCGAACATTCAACACCAATGTCCTCACTTCCCACATTCACACACCAATGCATTGTGGCAAGCTTGCACCGACCATCTGATTGGAGGCAATGTGGGGTTCAGTGTCTTGCCCAAGGACACTTCCACATGTGGACAGGAGGAGCCGGGATCTGAACCGCCGACCCGGTAGAGAAACGACAATGGCTTATTCCACTAGAAATGGGACAAGAGAAAGTGGATCATCAAGGTGAATGTTTGAGAGGGTGAATAGAAGCTTTTAATGTACTATTGTGAAGTAGAGCACTAAGAAAACCTTCAGAATAGTTCCATAGTGAGGAACAGCCACAGGCCGTGATGAATGAGGTCCTTTATGTAATGTGTCAGATACAGTATGTTCTGTCTCCATTGCTCAATTGCAGAAGGGCTAGAGAGAGCGTTATGTGGAGACTATTTGGAAAAAAGAAAAATGAATGGTATTTGACAAGGGAGAATGTTGAAGTGGTGAAAAAGAATCGTATTGAATGGAGCTTCTTTCATGTATTTTATTATGCATAGCATAACTCTCTGTGGGTTTGAGAAGATTTGAAGAATTGAATGTCGTTAGCTGAACTTTGGAAAGAAAAGGCATTGCATTCAAATTGATGCATTCCAGAGTTAATTGGGATTTCTTTTATGACTTTGAAATGCTGTCTAAGGCTACTTACTGTACACAAAGAAAAGTTTTAAAGCAAAACCATCTCCATGCAGCCACACAAACATTTTATGATTAGTTTTCAGAATGAATCTACGCCCAATGGTACACAACTGAAATGGAAGTGTTACAATTTACAATTTAGGCATTTAGCAGACGCTCTTTATCCAGAGCGACTTACAATAAGCAAGGTGATGCATCAATAAATAAGCAAGCTCAATACATCAGCATAGAATTATCAATCAAGGAAAAAAATTAAAAAAATAAACATAGGTAGACCAAGCACCTACTGTAATCAGTAAAAGCTTTATATAAAACCAAAGAAATGCTATCTAGCCTTCATGTATGGTCATTGAGGGTCGGCGAGTGCTACGGTAAGTGCTATGGGCTGGTGGAGTCTGAAGAGGTGAGTCTTCAGGCCACGGCGGAAGCTAGGGAGTGAGTCAGTTGTTCTAAGTGTGACAGGGAGTTTATTCCACAGTTTGGGGGCCAGGAGGGCGAATATTCTAGGACAAGTGTTTTTTTTTTGTCCTGGGGTTTTTAGCGAGGGTTCTGTCAGCATCCCTGTGTTGGCTGATCTGAGTGAACGGGTGGGTTTGTTGGGGTTACAGGCGTTCACGTGTCCACTCGAACCAAAAAGAAAGAGGATCGAGTCTGTGTAGGAGAGGAAGCAGGGACGTGCTGGCCATTGGGAAAAGCGGAACTCCCGAACGGCCGGCCATTAGGAAAAAAATTCAAAAAAAATGTCGGCCTTCGTTCCATTTTGGGGGCTGGGTGGCCAACAAAGTAAATCGTCACTGTCGGGCAGAAACCTTGTATCCAAGTTTCAAATTTGTTAATTTTTTCGCAAAGCGAAGGCCGTCGCACAAAAGTAGTGAAAACAGCAGATCTACAAGCACACAACGCCTCGCACCGCGAGGCGTTGTGTGCTTGTAGATTGGCTGTTTTCACTAGTTTAAATCATTTTTAAAATGATAAATACAAAACAAACGGTTTTGGACATATAAGTTTTCCACCCGACAATGACGAAATATAACTCATGTAATTGGCCCACTGGCTTGTCACTTGTCATGATCTGAAATGGCAAATCTTTGAGTAGCAGCAGCGCTATGGAGAGAGATCTCTCTCTATAGCGCGCAATGAGGGCCTCTACAACTCTTTTTCCCGGGCTGAATCAGGGGCCCAGCACATCCCTGAGAGGAAGGCATCTCTCTTACCTGTATCATCAGATGGCCTCCTCAGTGTCGTGTAGCCATGCCCTCCATCTCTGGTCCTACGCAGGGGTCAGCGCCATGCTGGCTTGTGGTGGACTAGTTTGTAAAAGAAAAATATTTTTGCTACGGACATACAAAATGAGTGGACTACAATATTACCAGAACACATAAAGAGCTTGCCCTGAATGACCATTGACAGTTCTGTAACTCTGAGAGTGTACAAATGGAACCAAATGGATAGGTCTACACTCTCAGAGTTAAGGGGGTCCTTGCCAGTGGTGTGATATGGATTTTAGAAGTGGTGCTCCTCTAAATTCATGACGTCATGTGCACGTCACGTGCGCGCGCACATGCATGTGTGCATGCATGCCTGCCGTGCGAAAATACTGTATTTTTGAAATACTGTATTCAACATCACAACATTTTTAATGTAGCCTAATTATATTTCTTATTATTTAGTTACATTGTTAATTAGTTTCAATTTATATTTTCCTTTAAGTTTTATATAAAATAACTTTACATATTACATAGACTTTACTTTACAATCAGAGACTCACCCACACACATTGTGGATCACAAGAGTGGTGGGGAAGCTTATCTCGTAGCTGCATAGCGGAGGGAGAGGTTCTGAAAGAGCTAAATGTCTGCAAAGAATGCAAGGCAAACGTGCTGCTGGCCGTATATACAAGTGTAAATGAGGACGTAGGTGAGAACTGCCTACCCGAGTATTGTTATGCAAAGCAGCTAGCCAGGTAGGGGACTGAAGTGTTCGTGCTGACCTTGGCGTCACAAAACACACTTGTGCGTGCATGCGCGAGTGTGTGCGTGCATGTGGGGCGAGCGTGCGTGCAGCTTGAGAAGTCTGGGCTCGCCGAGCCCAACCGAGCCCATGGCATCTCACCCCTGGTCCTTGCATATAAATCATACAAATCTTACCGCAGACACATTTGTCCATGTACACGTACAGACATATTGATAACCTATGTCAAAGAGGCCGGCTTGTGAAGATGGTCTGTATAGGGGGCAGGTGCTAATTATGTTTGGCAGTCTAGACTCGCTGCACTTTGCTCTTTGCCACGCTCCACTTCTTCATGATTGATTTGAGTTGAGAGAGAAGATGAAAGGTGCACAATCATGGATACTCAGTGAGGTGAAAACATGCAATTTAATGGATTGCAACTTGCAATTTAAGATTTGTGACTGCTTCACCCGTTTTATAGTAAGATATTATTATGATGTCACATGAAACCTTTTTTTTTAATTTTTATCAGACAATATAAATCCTATAGTGGGAAGAAAAGGATATCATCATGGCCCCAAATAACTTTTTAATATCTTGCAATTGGCGACGAGTCTCTTACTAAATCGGCAAGAGTGCTTCTCATTCTCAATACATAAAGGCTAAGCTATATAACCTCTCCATCATCAGCAATAGTCAGTGGTGCGTGTTCCCCACACTCCCAAGCCCCCACCGTTGCGCTTGGTCGCCCCTCTGCCACGCCAGGGGAATTGGGGAGCCCCGGCTGGCAAGGGGAAAGTATTATGGACTACTGTTTTTGTGAGGGCATCTACCCTAGGAGACAAGGGGAGAACATGCAAAGTAACTCCACACAGAAGATGTCACGTGCAACTTGACCAATAATGGCGCCTGGCCCATTTATTGTCTGGTTGCGCGAAATGTCATGTGAAGCTCACCAATCTATCAATCCTCAAGCTCAATCAGACAAAAGCCCTTTTATGCTCATCTGATTGGCTTTTAAGGGCCGTTTGTAGTTCATCCTTTGCCCCTCTGATTGGCTTCCGTGATTGGCTACGGGCTGGGACTTCTGACGTGCGTTATCCTTTTTCTCACTTGACATTCGACAGCCATTGAAAAACAACGTCCATGAAACAGTATTTGTAGTCACGCAACGCTTGCACATTCACCCATTACCACTTTTTGTATTAACTCATTGAGTGCCAATCCCGAACTAGTTCGGCTTTATTAGCGTATCGTAGTGTGCCGATCCCGAACAAGTTCGGCTTTTAAAAAAAAAAAAAAAAAAAAAAAAAAAAATTTTTTTTTTTTTTTTTGAAAAAAATTTTTTTGAATTTTTTTTTTTTTTTTTTGGACCCCATCAAATCTGGTGAACATGATTTCAATCGCGATTTTGCATGTTCCACCCCCATACAACCCCATCTAACATACAGGGCAGCCATTTTTGTTTACATTACATGTAAAACATAATGGCGATTATCTCAAGAATGCCTGAACGGATTTCCAATCGGATTTTTTTGTTTGAAAGCTGTGAACAAACTGCACAAATCCACTCCAATGCAATCCAGGATTGCATTGGATTTTTTAGAGCTCATTCTTCTCTGTTTTTTTCCCATGCATGAGGTGTGCAAGGTTTAATCATGGCTAAGTTGACGAAAATAAGGCTTCTAAAATGCTTGGTAGCCAATAGCTAACTTCAAGCTAACTTCATCCTCTTCCTGTACATGCACAAAGGAAAGTGTCCTTTCCTTTGTAAAAAAAGTCATGGCTCCAGGGCTTGGGCATGCATTACCAGCATATCTCTATTATTCTCTGGTCACTGGGCGCCCTCTAGTGGTGATAGGCTGGCACTCAATGAGTTAAGAAGAAAAAATAAAAAACATTTGAATTATAAAAAAAAAAAAGAATAGTTCCCCTTTCCGCTTATTTGGAAGTGTCTAATTTTCCCAAGCATTGTTTTTATAGAATTTGATGATGAGATCCTTCACTTTGGGTTCTTCGCTCAGTGTTCACTCACTTAGCAAAGAAAAGTCTCATTCCGTACTTGGAGTGTACAATCACGGTTTGTAATTACATCCATAGGCGCTATAAGAGGTTGTTGGGTGTGATAAAGTGGGCGAAATGGATGTGATGAATCAGGAAAAGGACGTGACTGAGACTCAGACATGGGTATCTGCATCATCCTTTTCAAAGTTCCATTCTTGCCTGTCCAGACTAAAATGCAATGATGGACAGTTGTGATGGCCTGGCATATAGCCAAACAGAGGATGTATTTTTGTCTGTTGTTGTCCCTCTTTATTGTTGCTGCACTTTGTAGTATGTCTGGTGGGGCTATGCCTGCCAGGATGTACATAAATATCATAAGTACTTTTAAAAATCACACCTGTGTGAACTGAGCGTATAGCCTTGTTGTCCCTCTTTATTGTTGCTGCTCTTTGTAGTATGTCTGGTGGGACACACATTAATATGCATACAGTTTTACTGTTGCAGATCTACCAGCTTACAACAATTGGAGTGTGCGTGTGCGTGTGCGTGTGTGTGCGTGTGTGTGTGTGTGTGGGCATTCACGAATAGTGATTTTTAGTATTCGAATTATTCGACCTCAAAGTATTTGAGGTCGAATACGTTGCGAGGCGCTGTGAGCATGTTGATCTGCTATTTTCACAATATTTATCTGCAGAACCGAGTCACATTAAATGTAATACCTACAATTCCAAGTGCTTGTCAGGGTGGGGGTCCCCAGTTCAAATATGTTCATTTTGGGGGTCACAGCCTAAAAAGGTTTGAGAACCACTGGTATAGAGCATTAACAAATTCATCCACCAGGGGCATTGACAACTCATTCTTATGACTTCCTATCTAGCCAAGCTTTATGAACTAGATATTTTTTTAAGAGGAAAAAAAATAATAAAAAATAATAAAAATAAGCGAAAAATAACGAAGTGTGTGTGTGTGTGTGTGTGTGTGTGTGTGTGTGTGTGTGTGTGTGTGTGTGTGTGTGTGTGTGTGTGTGTGTGTGTGTGTGTGTGTGTGTGTGTGTGTGTGTGTGTGTGTGTGTGTGTGTGTGTGTGTGTGTGTGTGTGTGTGTGCGTGCGCGCGCTGCGCGCGCGTGCGTGCGTGCGTGCGTGCGAAAGAGAGTGAAAGAGAGAGAGAGCGAGAGAGAGAGAGAACTGTAGGCATTTCAAGGCTGAAACCAATCAGTGCAAGACACATTAACAGTTGGGCTACATCCAGTACACATTCCATACATGTAAAGACTGAAGCACTCATTGCACTGCGCACTGACCCTACTACTGACTGGAAGGCTTAGTTGTGTTTTAAAGACGAGCTGGGGGGGGAAAAAACGTGCTTTTCAAGAGAATATCCGCATTCATAATGGAACAAGCAAATAGATTTGTTTGGGGTCCAAATTACTTCCTCAAACAAAAAACATAATGTGTGATTACATCAGTAGGAACCCATTACAAACAAGAGCACCTCTCAATCAATCTGACGACAACGTGCAATGTCAGTGGTGCAAGCGGTATGCAGTATGCACAAGCCAATACACTTGCACGTCATTTTCATTATGTATACTGACGATTTTAAAACATCTCTTTTTAAAGCATACTGCATTCCACTGTATACCAGTGTGGCGCCAACAGGAGGGTGGGCCACGTGCACAAATAGGCCCACTTCATGCTTGGAGCACTGGGCCTGCCCAGTGAAACGTATCAAAGTGGCTCGCCCACCATCAGTATCTTGTCTAAGTCGCCCATTGTCTAGTCAAGCCTACACAGTGTTTGTGCTCTGGCCGATGACTCTTCTGAGTGCTGTCTCGTGATGAATTGGTAGTGTGTTAACTTCCACTTAAAAATAGAGTGTTTGCACAGTACCTACCTTGCTTAAAGACCACCGTTACCCCATCTCCTTCAGACTTAAAGGAGTAGTTCACCCAAAAAAGTACTTTCTATTAGAGTTATCAAATTCTGCCCGAACCCAACCCGACATTTAAGGTAGGGTAGGGCCTAAAATGTATGCTAATTAGTCAGGCCAGGTAGGGTCTCGGGCTCAATGAAAAAAGAAAATATATGTTTTTATTTTTTTATTACTATTACTCTGTGATAGAGTTCTCAAATTCTTTCCGAACCCGACCATACCCGACCCAACCCGGCGTTTCCGGGCCGGGTAGAGCCTAAAATGTATGCTAACTGTCGGGCCAGGTAGGGCCTTGGGCCAGCCCAGTTAGGGCCCAGTTAGGGCCCAGTTAGTGCCGGGCCTTAATTTTCAGGCCTGTTGAGAACTCTACTTTCTAGCAATTACACACCCCATGAAGCCTTGAATTCATGGAGATTGTTTTAGCTTTTGTCTCATTTCTGAGCCAATTTCTCCAGTAGGAGACTCAATTGCTAACCCAGTTTCTAATTAAGTTGCTTCGCTGCCTCATTATACTCGGCATAGCTCAGGGGTAGAGAAACCGTTATTAGAGCACGAAGGTTTCCCGAAGGGTTCCCAGTTTGAATCCGGGCCCCCCCTGAGTTAATGTCGAAGGGTCCTTGGGAAAGACTCTGAACCCCTAATTGCTCCCGGTGAGTAAGTTGGTGCCTTGCATGGTTTCCTCCGCCACCGGTGTATGAATGTGTGCGTGAATGGGTGAATGTAATGCACAATCTCTGTAAAGCGCTTTGGATAAAAAGCGCTATATAAATGCACCATTTACCATTTACTCACGCTTGTTGTTCATGTGCTCATAATAACACAACCAGTTGTTTAAATGAATGAGAATTAATCGCACACAATAATCGTGGCCTGGTGTGCATGAACCTTCAATCTCCTGTGGGGTAAAATCTTACGATATTTGGTCAACTAAATCGAAATGAAATTGTATTCAAAAGGACTTCGACTAAAACTAAATTGAAATCCTGCCATCAGAATGAACAGTGATATTATGTCATGTATGTTGCAGGTATCAGGGCTATTTCGGGATGCCAGTATTGGAAATGCCATCAACATTGCAGTTGTCCGTCTCATCATACTGGAGCAGGACGAGGTAAACACATTTATATCAATGGGCAAAACCTGTTCACTGGAATTGAGGCTCACTTCCGGGTTCTCTGCTGTTCCTATTAGTGGCCCAGCAGATGTCGCTATTTCACCTTCTACTGTTTGCAGTAGTAAGTAGTTTCGGGTTTCTGATCCTGGTCGGGAGCGGAAATAACTTAGGCCATGTTGTAGTCATCATCATAGTTAGGGAATTTTAATAAAACCCTGGGAATAAATTCCTTACCAAACAATTTCTTCACCAATGTGTTCGTAAAGGTGTCTAGTAACAAAGATTGAAATTCAACATCCCTAGCAAAATGTTTGACAGCTAGGGTAATTCTATACACTGTACTATAAGGGAAAAAATCTCTCCCAAAAATATGCTTTAAGTAGCATGTTAGGGGTCTAACTATGTGTTTTTAATTATTCTGAATCCATTGCGAGCATTTGTTTTGCACGGAAAACATTCATTGGGCCAAAATAAGACACAAAAAAACTATGGTTTAGTGATGAGTCATCACTTTTCACAAGGTGTATGGGGTCCATTTTTGGCCCAAGGAATGTTTTTCGTGCAAAACAAATGCCTGCAATGGATTCAGAATAATTAAAACACCTAGTTAGGCCCTCACATCCCACTTAAAGCATATTTTTGGGAGTGATTTTTTTCCCCTTATAGTACAGTGTATAGTAAGTGAATGAGACCCAGAATTACCCTAGCTGTCAAACATTTTGCTAGGGATGTTGAATTTCAATCTTTGTTAGATACAGTATGTTACTAGACACCTTTACGAACACATTGGTGAATAAATTGTTTGGTAAGGAATTTATTCACAGATTTGACAGGTATTCTGCTGCCTGATGGCAGACTACAGGCGGCCGGAACCACCAGTGCTGTGCACCTCCAAAATGTTTGAAATCCGTGAGGCGTTGTGAGCTTGTAGATCTGGTATAATCATTTGGTTTCTTTTGGTATAATGATCGTTTGGTATGCCCATCTTTTATTCTAACTCATAAACAAAAACTAATTATTATATCATTATGGAAATAACGTTACGTTGTGTTGTAGTCATCATGCGTCTGACTCTGGAACCAGCAAACTGGAACCACCAGTTTTTTGTATTTTTTTTTTTGGGCTCAAATGGGCCAGTTTAGAAGGAATACATCATGTACCATACAGTACATCAGGGTTCCCCAATTAGTTTTCCCCAAGGGCCGAATTATGTCTAGGGTACCAAGCCAAGGGCCACAACATTGCAGGGGCCGATGGTTGCGTTCCAACTACTCCGGCGTCAGTTTTTTGTCATTGTCGGGTGAAAATCTTGTATGTCCAAAACCGTTCGTTTTGAATTTATCATTTTAAAAAAGATTTAAACTAGTGAAAACAGCCGATCTACAAGCACACAACGCCTCGCGGTGCGAGGCGTTGTGTGCTTCTGATCTGCTGTTTTCACTACTTTTGTGCGACGGTCTTGTATGATTTGAGAAAGAACGTACAAATTTGGAGATACGAGATTTACTAGTGTTGTTGCTGCTCTTATACCAACCACCATAATTACTGGGGTTGGTGTGGGCCAGACAGTAGCCCCCCGCGGAACGCCTATTGGGGAACCCTGCAGTACATAAAAAAAAAAACGTCTTGCTTGCTCCATGTTATCTTGCCGTTGACATTTCTAGCTATACTTTTATCTAAAAAGGTTAGACCCATTGGCAAAACGTTAAAGCTATACTGTGTAAGTTGCTCAACTAGTGGTCAGTAGCGCTATAGCAAACCGCGGTCACGTCTGCTTTTTTCGGCCGTTTTTCGCCGCGGACCGGGCCTTCAGACCCCCGCGTCCGCCTCGCCAAGTCGCCACGCATCCGTAGTGTCCCTCTGCGGACCGGCGTTGGGGAGGTTTACACGCTAGACTTCTAGACCAGTGTAAACAAAGCTGTTGAAGCAAGCTATTTCCTGAAGAGACCTCAAGATGCACTGTCATTGGCCGGTAGTGTATCATGTGTGTATGATCTACAATGTGATTGGCCAACGTATACACAACGTATACGGATGATGCAGATGACGTCATTTTGTCGCGAAATCCCGCCCCTGTCACGGCTAAGTAGAAAACATATAAAGAAAAGGCTTTTGGGGCTGAAATTAACAGAGTGGGGGTTCTAAAACTTTAGCGATTTAATAGTTAGGACAATTTTAAGATACTAAGTTACATAGTATAAATTTAAGGTATGAGATCCATCTTCTAGACCTCATATTGTGTGTATTTGACAGGAGGATCTGAAGATCACACACCATGCTGACAACAGCTTGAACAGCTTCTGTAAGTGGCAGAAACGGCTCAACCCGAAGGGAGACGAACACCCGGTTCACCACGACGTGGCTGTCCTGCTTACCAGGTAAACTATGAAGTAACTAGGTAGGGCTGTCACAATTATTACATAATCGTCATAATCGTTTCCATATTGAAAAATTGTCATATATTAAAAGAAAAGTCAAAAATAGTGGAAATAGCAGATCTACTAGCTCACAACGCGTCGCATCGTGATGCGTTGTGAGCTTGTAGATCGGCTATTTCCACTATCAATGTTCTTTTTTAAGTATAAAGTTGTCAAATATGTCAGTAATTTCTTTGTATATTTAGGTTATGTGTCATGTACCATGTGCAACTTCAAAGCCTAAAAGCCAAACAGAAATGTAATTGTCAACGACAAAAACACAATTAAATCGTTAATCGCAATTATTTGAGTGACAAATAATCGTCATGTAAAATGTCATAATCGTGACAGCCCTATAACTAGGTACCTGTACTCAAGTGCTGTACTTAAGTACAATTCTTGTTTTTTGTTTTTTTTTACTTTACTAGAGTATTTCCAATTTTTCTGTACTTTGACTTCTACCCCACTATATCTCAGAGGCAGATATTGTACTTTTACTCCACTACAATTATTTGTAATTTTTAGTTACAGTTACTTTGTAGATTTTGATTATTATTACAAAACACTAGGGGTGTAACGATATAGTAACTGTATCGAAATATCGTTTTTAACTAAAAAAATCAAAATGAAAACAGCTAAAATCGAATCGTATCGTTTTATTTTGTATCGTATCGAATCGGCAGTACAAAGAATCGATTGTATCGTTACTACCTACTTGTGCATTGTACTTAACATTTTTAAGAAGAAAAAATTAAAAGGAGGGGTTTTATTACTTTTCCTTTCCATAATAGCTACACTGGTCTATCGATAAATGTGTGTAATCATGTCAAGGTGCAGGTTTATATCCATAATAATACATGTTTCCCTTAAAAACCTGCACTATCCACACCTTTCACACAGATTTAATTTCTTTGCTAAATAGTTACTATATCGATTTTAAATCATTGAATCGAATCGTATCGTATCACCATGAATGAACCAATATCGTCCATGTATCGTATCGTCAACCATGTATCGTGATATGTATAGAATCGCTATTAAAATGTATCGTTACACCCCTACAAAACACACATTAACCACTCAGGCCTATTAGTCGAGGACCCACATGGCCAAAAGCTCAAAGAAAAGAGGGGTACCTGTGATTTTCTGCCGTACTTTTTATTTCAGTTTTATCTATTAGGTTGGTCATTAAGGTCCACAGAATGAGAGGCCTGCTCTGCCGGAAACATCGCGAAAAAAAGTTATGGCCATTTGTATATTCACTGTCCCATTAACTCCACTAGAAATATTAAAAAAAGAAAAAAAGTCTGCTTTAACTCATACCTCGCGATCCCCGTAGAGACCGTAGATTTCCCGCTGTACCGCGCTGCCATGCCCGTAGAGCCCGTAAAGTTTAATTAGCTTTAATCATTATGAAAGGATTAAAAGTATTAGCGCAGATTTTCGCTGATTCTGGCTCTTTAGGCCCGCCCCCCTAACTGTATCCGGTCATTTCCGGTCTGGACCGGATCCAGCTTTCCGTATCCAGTCTGAGCCTGGGCCATAGTCCCGCCTCCATTGGTTTACTGTGTAACAAAAGAGAAAGCTACTCGGCGACGGAACGCTCGTTTTTCAATCGGATTTTTGCGTTTGGAAACTTTGATCCAGTCTCTACACGCCTGGATTATGATCCCCGCACATATCGTGCGTTTTGTGCGCGAACGTGTCCACGTGTTACCATAGCGCACAGTTGGCTTTTTTCAATGCTTTTTCATGTAAACACTGGCTGATAAGCAGAGATACAGCGTGGCAACGGATATGTCTTTTTCAATGGGGTTTTTTGTATTCGAAAGCTTGTAGATCGGCTATTTCCACTATCAATGTTCTTTTTTAAGTATAAAGTTGTCAAATATGTCAGTAATTTCTTTGTATATTTAGGTTATGTGTCATGTACCATGTGCAACTTCAAAGCCTAAAAGCCAAACAGAAATGTAATTGTCAACGACAAAAACACAATTAAATCGTTAATCGCAATTATTTGAGTGACAAATAATCGTCATGTAAAATGTCATAATCGTGACAGCCCTATAACTAGGTACCTGTACTCAAGTGCTGTACTTAAGTACAATTCTTGTTTTTTGTTTTTTTTTACTTTACTAGAGTATTTCCAATTTTTCTGTACTTTGACTTCTACCCCACTATATCTCAGAGGCAGATATTGTACTTTTACTCCACTACAATTATTTGTAATTTTTAGTTACAGTTACTTTGTAGATTTTGATTATTATTACAAAACACTAGGGGTGTAACGATATAGTAACTGTATCGAAATATCGTTTTTAACTAAAAAAATCAAAATGAAAACAGCTAAAATCGAATCGTATCGTTTTATTTTGTATCGTATCGAATCGGCAGTACAAAGAATCGATTGTATCGTTACTACCTACTTGTGCATTGTACTTAACATTTTTAAGAAGAAAAAATTAAAAGGAGGGGTTTTATTACTTTTCCTTTCCATAATAGCTACACTGGTCTATCGATAAATGTGTGTAATCATGTCAAGGTGCAGGTTTATATCCATAATAATACATGTTTCCCTTAAAAACCTGCACTATCCACACCTTTCACACAGATTTAATTTCTTTGCTAAATAGTTACTATATCGATTTTAAATCATTGAATCGAATCGTATCGTATCACCATGAATGAACCAATATCGTCCATGTATCGTATCGTCAACCATGTATCGTGATATGTATAGAATCGCTATTAAAATGTATCGTTACACCCCTACAAAACACACATTAACCACTCAGGCCTATTAGTCGAGGACCCACATGGCCAAAAGCTCAAAGAAAAGAGGGGTACCTGTGATTTTCTGCCGTACTTTTTATTTCAGTTTTATCTATTAGGTTGGTCATTAAGGTCCACAGAATGAGAGGCCTGCTCTGCCGGAAACATCGCGAAAAAAAGTTATGGCCATTTGTATATTCACTGTCCCATTAACTCCACTAGAAATATTAAAAAAAGAAAAAAAGTCTGCTTTAACTCATACCTCGCGATCCCCGTAGAGACCGTAGATTTCCCGCTGTACCGCGCTGCCATGCCCGTAGAGCCCGTAAAGTTTAATTAGCTTTAATCATTATGAAAGGATTAAAAGTATTAGCGCAGATTTTCGCTGATTCTGGCTCTTTAGGCCCGCCCCCCTAACTGTATCCGGTCATTTCCGGTCTGGACCGGATCCAGCTTTCCGTATCCAGTCTGAGCCTGGGCCATAGTCCCGCCTCCATTGGTTTACTGTGTAACAAAAGAGAAAGCTACTCGGCGACGGAACGCTCGTTTTTCAATCGGATTTTTGCGTTTGGAAACTTTGATCCAGTCTCTACACGCCTGGATTATGATCCCCGCACATATCGTGCGTTTTGTGCGCGAACGTGTCCACGTGTTACCATAGCGCACAGTTGGCTTTTTTCAATGCTTTTTCATGTAAACACTGGCTGATAAGCAGAGATACAGCGTGGCAACGGATATGTCTTTTTCAATGGGGTTTTTTGTATTCGAAAGCTTGTCACCGAGTCTACACGTCTACTAGATGAGTCGCGCACAGATTGTGCATGATGCGTGCGCGTGCCCACGCTAAAAGGTAAGGACAATTTGGCAGCTGCTTACTACAGCTATGTTTAAAATGGCAGAGAAAAAGTTAATTAGCATGTGAGGGGTCAAATTAGGGATTCTTCGTGATTCTGAATCCATTGCAAGCATTTGTTTTGCATGAAAAACATTCCTTGGGCAAGATATCAACCCCCCAAAACAGTCAAAAGTGATGAGTCATCACTTTTTTTTCACTTTTCACAGTTTTGGGCTGCCGAAAAGTAACCCAAGCAATGTTTTTTATGCAAAACAAATGCTTGCAATGGATTCAGAATCACAAAGAACCCCTAATTTGACCCCTCACATGCTAATTAAAGCAGATGTTTTTTATTTTTTTAATATTTCTAGTGGAGTCAATGGGACAGTGAATATACAAATGGCCATAACTTTTTTTCGCGATGTTTCCAGCAGAGCAGGCCTCTCATTCTGTGGACCTTAATGATCAAACTAATAGATAAAACAGAAATAAAAAGTACGGCAGAAAATCACAGGTCCCCTCCCATTTTGATGACTGGGTCCCCGACTATATATACATTTTGGCCATTTGAGAATAGCCGAACTAGTGGTGGGCAAAACTGTTCATTTCAGTAAACGAACGATTTTCATTCATGTTAACGGCAATGATCTGTTCAAATGATTCGTTCACGTTCACCGTTCAGTAGCGCTATCGTCCCGTGAAAAACACTATTGTGGTAGCGTTTTTATTACTGAAAATAGCAGATCTACAAGGTCACAAGGCGTCACGTTCTAATCTTTTGTGAGCTTGTAGAATGTTCGCCACCCCCAGAATAGGGACACTAGGGGTGCGTTCGGAAATGCACACTCAATGCACTGGTGTGCCATGTTGTCGTTTGTTTATTCAGTTCACTTGGTGTGTTGTCGTTCGGATATCCAGTGTGCGGCGCACCGGTGTGTTGAGTGCACGCACTCACCAACCCTACTCAGAAGATGGGGTTTGGCAGTGTGGTGCGTCTGTGCGGTGTTTTGATTGGTTGGTTTTCATGGCCATGTCTCGAGCGCTTCTCAGCTGTGAACAATGGAGGAAATGACCGCAAAATGCAGCATTTGCAGCTTCATTTGTCGTTTGGGCTTGATAGTTTCACACGCATCAACGTGTAAACTAACAGCATGAGGTATGCCAATGTTATGAATTCTCCTTTCAATATCAACGTTACCTTAGCAACTGCTGCTTTTCAGAAAGTTCAGAGTTCAGAGTGAAAAAGCGCACAGCTGCCTCTTAAATGGCCGTTCGTAAATAAGCCACACTGAACGCACTGTACAACGTCACGCCGACTGCACTCACTACACTGAGCACACACCCGGTGCGCATTTCCGAACGCACCCTATGGGTTCATGTGATTAAGAGAGATTTGCTGTACAGGGGGTACAGCAAATCTCTCTTAATCACATGAATCTCTGTGTCGAACAACAAGAAGCGCAGTAAGACAAGACAAAGAAACAATCCACAATAAAAAACCCTAGGTAACTAATCTGGGAACAGGCATCTTTGCTTAGATCATATTAGACTTTCTTAGATGTATAGTGGTACGGTACATTGTTGAATATCCAATTGTCTAATACCTGTGTAAAGAAAATAAGTTCTTGCCATGGAATGACCCTCACCCTCCTCACATCCCTATCCTCAAGCTCACAACAAAGAAAGGAAAGAAAGAAAGTTAAAAAAAAAGTGTGCTCCTGCTCAATCTGGCACAGCTCCCCACCATGCCAGGTTGCATACCCAGGGTTGTGTTGGGACCTGTTAGTGCTACTTTTGCTTTGGCAATTTAAACATATGTTTTCTCATGCCAATAAAGCCATTAGTGCCACCACGAGGCCAATTGGAACCATTTGGAGTGGCTTTCATTTCCACTCCAATTGGCTATGGGTAGCAAAGTAACCCAGCCTGCCGGAACCTGTTGGAATATGTTGCCAAACGTCTGTGTCAACTTTTTGACACCGTTTTGCGGTGTTGCCAGAATTCTGCAAATCTCAGCCAAACCCTGACTGTATACTAATTGGCTCACTTCTACATTCATTATGATCCATTATCACATCACATAACCAGGATGTATTTACCCAGGGACATGCTGGGCCCCTGATTCAGCCCGGGAAAAAGAGTTGGAGAGGCCCTCATTGTGCGCTATAGAGAGAGATCTCTCTCTATAGCGCTGCTGCTACTCAAAGATTTGCAGTTTCAGATCATGACAAGTGACAAGCCAGCGGGCCAATTACTGTACATGAGTTATATTTCGTCGTTGTCGGGTGGAAACCTTGTATGTCCAAAACCGTTTGTTTTCTATTTATCATTTTAAAAATTTAAACTAGTGAAAACAGCCGATCGTGTGCTTGTAGATCTGCTGTTTTCACTACTTTTGTGCAACGGCCTTGTATGATGAAGCAGGGCTTTGCTTTGCGAAAAAAATTGAAACTTGGAGATACGAGGTTTCTGCCCGACAGTGACGATTTACTTTGTTGGCCGCCCAGCCCCCAAAATGGAACGAAGTCCGACATTTAATTTTATTTTTTTTCCTAATGGCCGGCCTGGACCGTCCGGGAATGAACCGGCCGTTCGGGAGTTGTCCCGCTTTTCCCAATGGCCAGCACGTCCCTGTATTTACCCTGTATAGGTGATAAGAGGGTGATAAGAAGAACTAATGCTGCTGTATCAGTCCATGTGCTGAAGGCACCACAGTAGAAAACAGCAACTAATAAATAATAAATAGATCATATTATTATGAACCCACAAATAAACTCTTTATTAAATATAATACATTGAAATTCCATGATATAGTAGCATTGAAAACAGTTTTATTGGCATTTAAGGCACAAAAGAAGATACTTCAATGCTGCATTCTTAAGTTCTTCCAAAAGAAAGAAAACCGATATGAGCTGAGGGGCAAATTCAGTTTTGAGGTAAAAACAGCTAGAACAAATATTAAAAAAGATGTGCTTCGGTTATGGCAAAAGAATTATGGATAAATTGTGATAACAACCTAAAAACATGCAGTTCTATCTTTATGTTTAAGAAATCCTTTAAAATTAATACAGTAAATCAATACAAAACTCTATTATGAATTGGAAATCTATATTTTAGTAAATGAATTCTAACTTTATGTTATCGTTATTTTTTTGTATATTGTTTGTTTTTATGCAACACTGTAATAGATGTTGATATAAGTAGTTTATAAGTAGATATGTAAAAAGGGTAGGCACTATGAGCTAAGGCTTCTTTTCTTACACCTTTTCGGTCCATATATATATATTTTTTCTTTATTTTAATCTGTTTTGTTTTAATGTTTTTAACATTGTACATACTTTAAGACCGAAATAAAAATCATGCATTCATTCATTCAACTATTCAGACTCTGGCTTTGCCAGCTGCACCTGCAGTTTTCTCAGCAGTGTTGTAAAGTAACTAGCTACATTTACTTAAGTACTGTACTTAAGTACAATTTTGAAGTAATTGTACTTGAGTATTTCCAATTTCCAATACTTTTACTTATACTCCACTACATCTCAGATCCCAAATATTGTACTTTTACTCAATTACAATTGTTATTTACTAGTTACTTTGCAGATCATAAATGATTATATTTTAAAACATACATCAATCCACTTTAGCCCTCTTTTCGGCTATTTGAAAATAGCCGATCTACAAGCTCGAGCTTGAGTTTGAGCTCGAGCTCAAACGTTTTGTAGTTTTGGTACTAAAGTACATTTTGATGCCAATACTTTCATACTTTTACTCAAGTACATTTTGAATTCCAGACTTTTACTTGTAAGGCTGGGCTCAGACCAAAATGCCTACGAGAGTGGAATCCGCGTTCCGCCAATGCATTTCAATGAGAAGGCGGCGGTTTCATGTCAGTGGAGGATATCTGCGCTCCGCGCAGACCTTGCGTTTATGCTGGAGCAAAGAAATTCTCCACGCAGATTCTGGTTTCCCCACCTGTCCAATGAGTGAGTCGAAGGCGTAACATTCTGAGAATCAGGAAGGGACTGGGAGATGTTTTGTTTTGATCAAGAGTCTCGTGCACCCAAACTCTTCTCTTTTTAGCTTGTTGCATCTCCCCTTCCAATAAAGCAAGGGCGAGTACCCTTCGCCTGTCCATTATAGAGTTGACACGTAAAATATGATGAGGTTCGCTACGCTAGTGTAACAGGCTACAGAGAGGGAGGGCGGTGCGGGAAGTGAGTGACAGGGGCGTCACTGGCTTTGGGACGGAATACGCTTTCTGCGTTTTTTGCCAGCTACGCACCAGAAGAGTTGATCCACTGCCGACCATAATGTAGAGTATTTCTACATTGCACTGTTGATACTTTTACTTAAGTAAAACATTTGAGTACTTTTTCCACCACTGATTCTCAGCGAAGTCCCTCGCCACACTGAATTCCTGAATGCTACAGTATTCTGTCAGGAATATAAACTATCCTATTGGGTATGTGATAATATATATTGTTGCACGGCAAGTCTTGAACTTGTCGCCTTACCCCTTATGCCTAAACGTATTAGCCATATTTGACTATCTTGAAAAAACGTTTCAAAATAGTTCAACTAGCCGATCTGCATCGACACGTGAGCTTGTGGATCGGCTATTTGAACTTCTTTTTTAAATGTTTTTTGAAGCGGTCCAAGGAGTGGCTTTGTGTGTCCCGTACCTGTCCCGTGCATCTCTGCACTGTGATTGGTTAGTTTTGTCTGTCCCGCGCATGTCCCGCGCAGAATTGAGGATTGGGCAAGCTTCACATGACAATTTGGCCCTCCAGACAAAATCATTCATTCATTCAGAATTCATAGAAATATAGAACTAAAGCACATAGAAAGTATAGATCTAGAACACAGAATGTATAGATCTAGAACACAGATTTCATAGCTCTAGAACAAATAGAATAAAAATTCGCCGCTTCACTTCGAACCGAGGTTTGATTTTTAGAAATAGTAAAACATGTCAAATTTAAGACTAGACTTGTTTCTCTTTTCCGCCTCCCTCAGCATTCAAGCACCTGCTGCTCTCTCCCTCTCTTTGATAGGAAAGACATCTGCGCGGCCATCAACAAACCATGTGAGACGCTGGGCCTGTCCCACGTGGCAGGAATGTGTCAGCCACACCGGAGCTGTAGCATCAGTGAGGACACAGGACTGCCCCTGGCCTTCACCGTCGCCCATGAACTGGGTCACAAGTAAGAATTGGCCGCCAGTGGACAGTACACACACACACAGACACACACACACACACACACAGACACATAGACACTGGTTCATGTTCACCTTTAACCCATTTAGACCGGGTACGCCATTCATGGGCAACTGGCAGCCCGGGGGCCACATGCGGCCCCCACCTTCACTGAATGCGGCCCGCAGGCTGATATCAGAATAGTGATATATTATCGATTTCAGCTGTTACGATTCCAAACGTGCAAGCGTGACCGCTTTCATTACTTCAGTCTGTATTAGTAGCTTAACTCATTGAATGCCATTTCAAGATGGCCCCCAAGTACCAGACTGCCACTATCCTAGATTTCTAGTGCACGGATCAATTTTTAGTGCACGGATCGTGCACGCCCATGCACCATATATGCATCATATGTGTAGTACTTTTTAACAGCTTTCAAACAAAAAAATCCGCTTGGAAATCCGTTCAGGCCTTCATGAGTTACAAGCCTTCAAAGTCAGACAAAACAAACACTGCCACCTTCCTAAATTTCGAGTGCACGGATCAATCTTTTGTGCACGGATCGTGCACGCCCATGCACCATATATGCATTATATGTGTAGTACTTTTTAAAAGCTTTCAAACAAAAAAATACGCTTGGAAATCCGTTCAGGCCTTCATGAGTTACAAGCCTTCAAAGTCAGACAAAACAGCCATTTTTGACATTTTGAAAGATGTGTTTGTTATGGGGCTAAACATGCAATTTCACAATTGTGATCATGCCTAATACATTTGAGGCATTTTTAGAAATTTTTTTATAAAAAAAATTTTTGAAAAAAAAAAAGATTTTTTTTTTTTTTTTTTTTTTTCAAAATGGCTTCCAACTCGGGAAACTCGGGCTGTGGCAGCCTGGGAGTACTGCAATAACTCGTGAAACTCGTGCCTTGGCAGTCAATGAGTTAATGACAAGTGTTAAAAAATATATTTTTTTTATGTCGAATGTATTCATATTTAAGTTCATAAAGTTAACATACGTATAACTAAATGCATTTGAAATGAAAATGTAACTTTTTCGGATTCCAATTCAAATAGCAAAACGTTTTTCAGGATTCCAATTAAAAATTGCAAAGATAGCAGATCTTCTGCGACGCGTTTTGAGCTTGTAGATCGGCAATTTTTGCTTTTGTAGAATATGAATGTAGGAAAAAAAGTTAAATTATGAGATAACTGCCCAATAGTATATGCATTGTGGCCCTCTGGAGTCAAAGTGGAAATATAGTGGCCCTCTCAATCATCAAAATTGCCCACCCCTGGGGTACGCATTATTGCGTATCATTTTATGCTTTAGCTATTTAAAAACAGCAGATATACAAGCTCGCAGCGCGGCACCGAGTGCCGCACTGCGAGCTTGTAGATCTGCTAGTTTTTGAAAAATCCTTGAAAGTTTTTGCAATTCTTTGAATATTTTGACCCGTGTCTTCTGAATCCTGCTAAGGTTTTTTTTAAAAGATATGTTTCTATGTCGGCGGTGCTCAAACCTTTTCATATGAAGGAACCCCAAAATTATATGTATTTGGCCATGGACCCACATCTCAAAATATTGTATCAGGGACCCCCCAGAAGCAAATATTTGAGTTACAAATGTTTGCTTTAAAATATATATATATATATTCAAAGATTTGCACAAATCTTTATGATTTTTCAAAAATAGCAGATCTACAAGCTCGCAGTGAGCTTGTATGTCTGCTATTTTTCAATAGTTAAAGCATTCAATAATTCCAGGCCTAAATGGCTGTGAGAGAGTGCAAATGGAACCAAAATGGACCCCAATCTACTCTATGAAATCCTCAGTGCTTATTTAACTTTGAGAATGGAACCTTACGGGTCCATTTAGTTCTATTTGGACTCTCTGAGTTACAGACCCATAAGGGGTTCATTAAAGAGAGGTCCTCTTTAATACAATATACAATACAATGCACAGGTTTGTGTAGCCAAGGATGAGCATGGAAAAAAGACAAAATTGAAGAATTACAAAAGGCTCTTTATTCTTTTGCCTCGGGTACATTTATCATTTTAAAAGCAATAAGCGTTTAAATACATACTAGTCTAAAACCCCACTATAATAAATAACCAACATACAATACCATACATTGGGCTGGTGACGTAACAGAGGAGAAGAGCACAGCAGCATGGAATAAGGGCATTATTTTAACCATACATATATACTTACTAATTGACCAAGCGGACAATATTCCAGTGCTTGTCCTCCTCAGATACACCAACCTTAAAGCAAAGGGATCCCCTGAAAGAATGCAGCCCATGGTTTTAAAGCCTGTGTGCCAATAAACCCCACCCTTAGGGATATTTCACTTTCAAAAAAACTTTCGTCTAATCAGGCTTTTGGGAACACCCAGGACAGTTTTTGAATTTCTTCATTCAGTATTTAGATATTTGATATTCATTTCCCCCATTTTGCTCCCTTCCAGGACCTTCATATACAAACCCATTATAACCTCAAACTCCATTTTAACCATGATAGATTCAATTAAAACACCTGTCCTTTTTTCTGGTGACTCCTAAAGCCTGTATCAGAGTCTACGGTGGAGACCTATCCACCGCAAATTTGAGGTGGAAAGCTTTCCAGTTTCCACCTCAAGTCAGAAAATAAGTGCAGGCCATCATAGTCACGGCCCACGGTGAAGTCCTTTACACCGTCTAGACCGGTTCAGGTCGACCAATCAGTGAACGGGGTGTAGAGCCTGCCTGTCTGATAGTAAAAACAGAGAGATGTGTTGGGACTCAGTTGGGACACGGTGGAAAGCTCTCCACCGTGAGGAATGATGTAACGTTGTAGTTTCATGACTCAAAAAGACTCGAAAAGACTACACCCGACTATGATACGGGCTTAACACCCTCCGAATACGTGAGCAGGCCGTGTTTTTTTGATAGATAGATACATAGATACATAGATATCTAGTGGAGATCTAGTCCAGAGATCTAGTCCTCTACAATTTGTGGGACAGGTTCCGTCTCCATGGTGACGTCTTCTGTCCAATCACACTGCTCGTCTCCGGTTTCCGCGTTGACGTAGGATCCTCTCCGCTTGGACCAATAGCGGAATAGCGCCACGCCGAGTGCACACACTACGCCCACTGCACACAGCACCAGTAACACCAGCAGCACTGGAGCTCCCCCTGATGGAGAGGATTATATTAACACCAGCAGACCCATTATAGGGTCCGGTCCATAGACCTTATTCACACCGCGGCCATCTTGGATCACATGACTTCCTGGGATAGCAGCCTGCGCATTACAAACCATTGTGAACAATGGAGCGATGGTCCCAAAATATGAGTTCTATTCAACCAATTTCTTTTTACCAAATTGACAAATGGGCAGATGACAACATCAACATCCCCAAAATGATTAAATAGAAGGGCTACAGTAGATTGATTACATCCATGGTAACGATATTCAAGGTAAGTTAGGTTGCAACCTTACTGTGTACAAAGACTTGGTATGTGTGCAGTGCTTGCTCCACCATCATATTAACTATTTGTTGTTAGATTGTTCCTGATTAATATGCAAAAATCACGATACGGTAATATTAACTATATGAATGATGGCAGAGCAAGCACTAGTCTAAACAGATACTGTAGCAAGTCTTTGTACAGAGTAACACTGCAACCTAACTACCATGAATATTGTGGATGTACCCTTCTATTTAATCATTTTGGGGATGTTGATGTTGTCATCTGCCCATTTGTCGATTTGGACAAAAGAAAATGGTTGAATAGAACTCATATTTTGGGACCATCGCTCCATTGTTCACAATGGTTTGTAATGCAGGCTGCTATCCCAGGGAGTCATGTGATCCAAGATGGCCGCGGTGTGAATATGGTCTATTTGTTTGCGTTTGTACACTCTCAGAGTTAAGGGGGCCCTTGCAAATAAAAGATGAACCACTAGTACTAGGGGACTCCTAATGTGCCATAGTGTCGTAGTAAATAAGTGCCCTATATATCCTGAAGAAAACCTGTAGACTGACATTCAGTAATTGGGTTTTATGATCAAAATAAGAACATAACGGTTTGTAAAATGAAAATGTAAAATGTGCCACGGACACATTGATGGCCCCTGGTGTGTTTACACACTTCAACAAGGTAGAAGGGCTCGTCGGTTGTGGTGGAAAAAGTACTATTTTATATGTTTTTATATTTTATAAGTAAAAGTATCAATACTGCAATGGGGAAATACTTAATTAGGGCCCGAGCACACACAGTGTGTGAGGACCCTATTGTATTTGCAAAGATTATTATTCTTCCGCCGAATGAATCGTGTTTTTGAGCCGCAAAACGTACTCCAAAAGTTGCGCAACTTTGCACACACATCACAAGTGGCGAAAAATTTAGTATTAAAAAAAAAAAAAAGGGGCCGTGGCCTAATGGCGCAACAGCGCCCCCTACAATATTTCAACGCAACAGCCCCACTATACGGTTTCACCCACAAGTACGAAAATCGGTACACATCTGTATTGTGTCCGGACTCACAAAAAAGTCTCTCGGCGCCACGTCCGAAACCAAACAGGAAGTCAGCCATTTTGACTAATTAGTGGCGTTTTGGTGTATTTTTGGCCGTTTTCACGTGTCGCACTTTAACGAACTCCTCCTAGGGGGTTAATCGGATCAACTTCAAGTTCGCTCGGCATACTCAAGACACCTTAACAATGAAAAGTTATCAAAATCGTGAGTTTTCGTAAAACGGCGTGCCCGTGGCGAAGGGTCAAACTTCCTTCACCAAACAGGAAGTGCCCCCTCTTCTGATTGGTCCATACTTGATTGTTCCTTTTTTTGGCTGTTACTCTTCAACCGTTTATCGTACAGAGTTGTGGCTGGTATCATATGACTTGATTAAGAGTCCTTAACCTTAATTGACGCTTCCTTCGCCAAACAGGAAGTGCCCTTCACCAAACAGGAAGTGCCTCTATAACTCATGAACCGTTTGTCGTACAGACTTGCGGCTGGTGTCATAATTCTTTTTTCTCAAAAAAAAAATTTTCTCAAAATTTTTTTTCTCAAAAATTTTTTTTTCTCAAAATGTTTTTTCTCAAAACATTTTTTTTTCTCAAAAAATTCTTTTTTCTCAAAAATTTTTTTTTCTCAAAAATCTTTTTTCTCAAAAATTTTTTTCTCAAAATTTTTTTTTCTCAAAAAATTTTTTTGAGAAAAACTTTAAACTATCGTTAAAGTACGACCCGTGATAACGGCCAAAAATGCGCCAAAACGCCACTAATTAGTCGAAATGGTTGACTTCCTGTTTGGTTTCTGATTGGCTGCTGGCCTTGTGACGTGGGTAGAGCTGCGAGGGCCCGGTCATTGCTGCTTGCAGCTTTAATTTAAGTATTAAACTGACTCATTATGCAGACCGTTACACAAGTTATCATAATGTCTTAAAATGTATAAAAATCTTTTGGAAATAGCAGATCTACCATCTCAAAATGTGTTGCATCGTGACGCGCTGTGAGCTTGTAGATTGGCTATTTTCAAATAGCCAACATTTTTAAGTGGTTAATCTGTTTTGTAATAATAATCCAACTTTTGCCTTTGAGATAGTGGAGTAGAAGTAAATGGCATTTGGCTTCATTTTACACTTTCAAAGAGATACTGTAAAGATCTATAGGGGTCCATTTGGTTGCCAACTTTCCATCATTTAGCTGGGGACCACCTGGAACCCCC